>NC_084632.1:16559177-16604177 GCF_033978795.1 Nerophis ophidion | reverse complement strand
TGGCCACCCATCCAAATGATCAGAATCAGGCGTATAACATGAAGTACGCAGAGAGGTTCATGGAATGGATTTCCATGGCCGGGTAGCTGAATCTAAGCCATACATCACCAAGTCCAATGCAAAGCATGAGATGCAGTGGTGTAAAGCACATAGCCACTGGACTTTAGAGCAGTGGATACGCCTTGTCTGGAGTAATGAATCATGATTTTCCATCTAGCAATCTGATGGACGAGTCTGGTTTTGGAGGTTGCCAGGAGAACAGTACATTTCGGACTGCATTAGGCCGAGTGTGAAAATTGGTGGAGGAGGAATTATGGTATGGGGTTGTTTTTCAGGAATTGGGCTTGGCTCCTTAGTTCCAGTGAAAGGAACGTTGAATGCTCCAGGATACCAAAACATTTTGGACAATTGCATGCTCCCAACCGTGTGTGAACAGTTTGGAGCGGGCCCCTTCCTCTTCCAACATGACTGTGTACCAGTACACAAAGCAAGGTCCATAAAGACATGGATGACAGAGTCTGGTGTGGATGAACTTGACTGGCCTGCACTGAGTCCTGACCTTAACCCGATAGAACACCTTTTAGGATGAATTACAAGACTGCGAGTCAAAGAATCCTATAAACAAACTCCGCAACCTTGTGGACAGCCTTCCCAGAAGAGTTGAAGCTGTAATATTGAACCCTATGGGTTAGGAATGGGATGGCACTTCAAGTTCATATGTGAGTCAAGGCAGGTGGCCAAAAACTTTTGGCAATATAGTGTATCTCTCTCAGGCCATTCAAGAACCCAGCTGTCCGTGGTTTCATGTATTTATATCAGTCTGTCGTATCTTTTTTACTTAATGTATTCATTTATTGCTATTATTTTATTTATTGTTTTGTTTTCCTTTTGGGGATTTTTGTCAACCGTATTATGTCAGCAAACCAAGAAACAAATGTTTTAAAAACAACAAAAAAATGAAGACTTTGAGTGCGAACTTAATGTTAAGTATTTTATTGTTTCACCTTTAACTTTGTGTGGTACGTCAACAAATAATTTTAAAGTTAACACTTCATGACTAAAGCAATGTTTTTCAACCTTTTCTGAGCCGAGGCTCATTTTTTTTTTCAATGAAAAAAATTCAGAGGCACACCACCAGCAGAAAACATTAAAAATGAAACTCAGCAGCCGATACTGACACTAAAAATTTGTTCTCGCAATTGTTGGAAATTACTTTAAACCATAACCAACCATGTACTGTATCTTGTCTTGAAGTGGGTGTCAGATTTGGCTGTGACTTGTTTTAAGTTTTTTGCTGTTTTCCTGTGTGTAATGTTTTAGTTCTTGTTTTGCGCTCCTTTTTTGGTGTTGATTGTCATGTACGGATGTACTTTGTGGACGCCGTCTGCTCCACACGCTGTAAGTCTTTGCTGTCGTCCAACATTCTGTTTTTGTTTACTCTTCAGCCAGTTCAGTTTTAGTTTGGTTCTGCTAAGCCGTCCCTAAGCTTTAATGCATGTTGTTTACTTTTGGTTTAAACATTAGATATATGTTTTACCTGCACACTGCCCCCTTCTGTTGTCTGCATTATGTGATCACGACAAACCATGTTCCAGACATCTACAAAGCAATTAGCTACCTGCTGGCACCTACTGATATGGAAGAGTATTACACGGTTACTCTGCCGAGCTCTTGACAGAACTTAATTACTGGTTTGCAAAAAAATAATTTTCAACACAATTAGGTGAAGTTACATAATTTTCCACGGCACACCAAACAATGTCTCACGGTACACTGGTCTAGAGGATGCATGGGAGCAAAAAATAAATAAAACACTTCAATACCATGGATTAATATTGGTATCGGATCGATACTAGCCTTGTCGGATATGAATACAAATCATAACCAACCATGCATCACTATAGCTCTTGTCTCAAAGTAGGTGTCCTGTCACCACCTGTCAGAACAAACGTGACTTATTTGGAGTTTTTTGCTGTTTTCCTGTGTGTGGTGTTTTAGTTCTTGTCTTGCGCTCCTATTTTGGTGTTGACTGTCATGTACGGATGTACTTTGTGGACACTTTCTGCTCCACACGCTGTAAGTTTTTGCTGTTCTCCGGCATTCCGTTTTTGTCTACTTTTCAGTCAGTTCAGTTTTAGTTTGGTTTTGCTTAGCCATCCCTAAACTTCAATGCCTTTTTGTTTATTTTTGGCTAAGCATTAGATATTTTTTTTACTCCGTCGAGCTCTTGACAGCACAGACAATAATTACTGGTTTGCAAAAAAATATTTTTAACCCAATTATGTGAAGTTACATAATTTCTCACGGCACACCAAACAATATCTCACTGTACACAGGTCTAAAGGATGCATGGGAGCAAAAGATAAATAAAATACTTAAATACCATGGGTTAATATTGGTATCGAATCAATACTAGCCTTGTTTGATATGAATACAAATCATAACCAACCATGCATCACTATAGCTCTTGTCTCAAAGTAGGTGTACTGTCAACACCTGTCAGATCAAGCGTGACTTATTTGGAGTTTTTTGCTGTTTTCCTGTGTGTAGTGTTTTAGTTCTTGTCTTGCGCTCCTATTTTGATGTTGATTGTCATGTACGGATGTACTTTGTGGACACTTTCTGCTCCACACTCTGTAAGTTTTTGCTGTTCCCCAGCATTCTGTTTTTGTTTACATTTCAGTCAGTTCAGTTTTAATTTGGTTTTGCTTAGCCATCCCTAACTTTCGATGCCTTTTGTTTATTTTTGTCTTAAGCATTATATATTTTTTTACCCTGCCGAGCTCTTGACAACACATAATTACTGGTTTGCGCAAAAAAATTTTTTAACTCAATTAGGTGAAGTTACATGATTTCACGCGGCACACCAAACAATATCTCACGGTACACTAGTGTGCCGCAGCAAAGTGATTGAAAAACACTGTTCTAAAGGATGCATGGGAGCAAAAAATTATAATAAAATACTTCAATACCATGGGTTAATATTGGTATCGGATCGATACTAGCCTTGTTGGATATGAATACAAATCATAACCAACCATGCATCACTATAGCTCTTGTCTCAAAGTAGGTGTACTGTCAGATCAAGCGTGACTTATTTGGAGTTTATTGCTGTTTTCCTGTTTGTAGTGTTTTAATTCTTGTCTTGCGCTCCTATGTTGGTGTTGATTGTCATGTACGGATGTACTTTGTGGACACTTTCTGCTCCACACTCTGTAAGTTTTTGCTGTTCTCCAGCGTTCCGTTTTTGTTTACTTTTCAGTCAGTTCAGTTTTAATTTGGTTTTGCTTGGCCATCCCTAACCTTCAATGCCTTTTGTTTATTTTTGTCTTAAGCATTAGATATTTTTTTACTCTGTCGAGCTCTGGACAGCACAGACAATAATTACTGGTTTGCAAAAAATTATTTTTAACCCAATTAGGTGAAGTTACATAATTTCCTACGGCACACCAAACATTATCTCACGGTACACTAGTGTGCCGCAGCAAAGTGATTGAAAAACACTGTTCTAAAGGATGCATGGGAGCAAAAAATAATAATAAAATACTTCAATACCATGGGTTAATATTAGTATCGGATCGATACTAGCCTTGTTGGATATGAATACAAATCATAACCAACCATGCATCACTATAGCTCTTGTCTCAAAGTAGGTGTACTGTCAGATCAAGCGTGACTTATTTGGAGTTTATTGCTGTTTTCCTGTCTGTAGTGTTTTAATTATCGTCTTGCGCTCCTATTTTGGTGTTGATTGTCATGTACGGATGTACTTTGTGGACACTTTCTGCTCCACACTCTGTAAGTTTTTGCTGTTCTCCAGCGTTCCGCTTTTGTTTACTTTTCAGTCAGTTCAGTTTTAGTTTGGTTTTGCTTAGCCATCCCTAACCTTCAATGCCTTTTGTTTATTTTTGTTTTAAGCATTAAATATGTATTTACTCTGCCGAGCTCTTGACAGCACAGACAATAATTACTGGTTTGCAAAAAAATATTTTTAACCCAATTATGTGAAGTTACATAATTTCCCACGGCATACCAAACAATGTCTTGGTTGGAAAAACACTGGACGAAAGGATGCGTGTGAGCAAAAAAATGAACAAAAACTTCCTATGTCTTTAAAAAAAAATAAAGTAAAGCTCCTGATTGCCGGCGTCTCATAACACTGAATGATTTATGCATGCAAGCCCCAGTAATGCCTTGTGGATAAATCATATCATAGTCACAGATATGAATCTTGTATGAATGTGGACGACTCAGCATTCATATTACTTAAACATACCCCTGTCGGGCTTTCCGTATATGATATTCATACCATTATCCTGGGGGGAACTCTGCAGCACTGATGAGCTCCTCTGACCTTTCACAGGAGATAACCTCCCTCTGCCGGTCCATGGGCGCACATGAGACCGACCAAAGACCAGACCTGAGGGTGTCACATTAAAATGACATGAGGCAGGGTTTATTCATTTTTTATTTTTTTCCCAAATATAATTAGGTTGACAAACAGCTGAACACCTCTGTCGAATGCAGTTTTCGAGCACGCCCGGCCGAGAATATCGTCCACGCGCACGGGTCGACACGTTCGGACCTGGCTCATTAGAGATGTGAACGAGAAAACGATCAGAAAAAGAGAAAGTCTGCAGGGGTTTCATGTAGATATTTCCCTGCAACGCTCTCCGGCAATCAGCGGCGTGCTCGCCTCTGTGCCTTAGAACTGCCGTGCCGCGGTCGCAAAGGGCGAGGAGAGAGAACGAGAGATAAACTCATCTCAGCGTTTGTCGACCTCCACCCACCCGCCACCCACCACTTGAAGAAGCGCTTCATTTGGTAGTCCCTTTCATTAATGTTTCTCTTTCATTTCCCCGTTTTTCCTTTTCTCTCTCTCTCTTATTCCTCTCTTCCCCCCTCCTCTCTCCCTCGCTCTCGACTTGAAAGGTACGCATGAGCGAGTAACAAGAGGAAGAAGTGGAAGAAGTAGCTGCTGGTGTAGCCGAAGATATGAAGTTAAAGAGGTTCTGAAAACAAGCCAGTGGTAAGTGGGGCCCTTCATTTACACATTCTGTGTCCATCAAGATGATATTAATACATATGCATATATTAATAAATATACAAATTTGATCTGCAAATAAATAAATAATTTGCATAAATAAACGCATATTTGGAAATATATTTTTGAGATCTGAATATGTATATGCTTGATTTTGTATTTGTATTTGTATTGAATTTGCATATGTGGCTGGCTTTTTTGCATTTGTGTCGATGAGACATTCCTCCCACTAACACACTCCTCTGAACAACCAGCAGAGGGCACCGTAACTAGAGCGGTCTTGGTCCCAGAGCATTACATGCGTTGTATGCAAAAATGACCGGAGTTTTCTGCATAAAAAACGATCCACGTCTTTACAGAGAGAACGCACAACAGGCCTGAGCTAGCTAACGTTAAGCGTCCTATTAGCTAATGCAAATTTATCCAGTTAATCTGAAAGACCGTGCTAGCTGCTTATTTTGTTGTATCAATGCCACTTAATGACCTTGTCCCGATGTTGATAGTGATCTCTTATCAGGCTGCAGTGCCCTCTGCTGGTTGTTCAGGGGAGTGTGTAGGTTACATTTATTTGTGCATCTGGTTTGTGGGAGGAATGTCTCAACCACACAAAAGCAAAAAAGCGATCCACATATGCAAATGTAATACAAATACAAAATCATGCATACTTATGTTCAAATCTTAAAAATATATTTGCAAATACACGTTTCCATCCATCCATTTTCTACCGCTTATTCCCTTTTGGGGTCGCGGGGGGCGCTGGCGCCTATCTCAGCTACAATCGGGCGGAAGGCAGGGTACACCCTGGACAAGTCGCCACCTCATCGCAGGGCCAACACAGATAGACAGACAACATTCACACTCACATTCACACACTAGGGCCAATTTAGTGTTGCCAATCAACCTATCCCCAGGTGCATGTCTTTAGAAGTGGGAGGAAGCCGGAGTACCCGGAGGGAACCCACGCATTCACGGGGAGAACATGCAAACTCCACACAGAAAGATCCCGAGCCTGGATTTGAACCCAGGACTGCAGGACCTTCGTATTGTGAGGCAGACGCACTAACCCCTCTGCCACCGTGAAGCCCCCAAATACACGTTTATTTATACAAATTCTTTATTTGTTTGTGTTATATTTATACATTTTATTTGTATATATTTTCAAATCTCAAAAATACTATGACATTTACACATTTATTTATACAAATTATTTATTTATTCGTACATCACTTTTGTATTTGTATATTTATTAATATATGCATATGTATTAATATCAAATTGATATATGTATATAAATTGATGTGAGACAATTCTACTTGCATAAGCGCCACACTTCTCCAGTATGTTTGTCGAAATGTCTTCCCATGCTGTTTGTCTGCATTTATTATTCTGTTCCAAGTTTGAAACCATCCAACTCCTCCATTATGAATCTGCAATGGCCGCCGCTTAGGGTAATCCCGTTTGGGGAAAAAAATAGCGCTGCACGTTAATCATATTGGGATTATTTTTGCCAGACAGTGTGCGAGCGAGTGTGATTTAGGATTTTGAACCAAATGAAAAAATAATAATTGCCCAGCAGGCTGTTTGGATAACAAACTAATGCTGTGTTCTTGATATACAAACTTAATTGGTTCTTGAACAGGGTTTGTAAATAGAAATGTTGCGTATTGAAGCTAATTGCTCCATAAGAAACAATTTAATTATGAATAATGGGTTCCACCTCATGGCAGAGGTGGCGACTTGTCCAAGGTGTACCCCGCCTCCCGCACGAATGCAGCTGGGATAGGCTCCAGCACCCCATGCGACCCCGAAAGGGGCAAGCGGTAGAAAATGGATGGATGAATGGGTTCCAGCCTTGACAAAAGTCCATATTTTGCACTTTAAACACAGTATAAAATGTTACTAACTATAGCCGCAGGCCCCATATAACGGTACGCCAAAGAATCACTTGATTAAAGTACAGTGTTTTATTTCACTATATTCAAACACAGTGTTACTATTAAAACTGCGTGCAATGTTACTGTGGCCCAAAATATTAAATCCACTTGTCAAATAAAACATCTGCATTGTTTTTAATGAATACTTAGGCCTACTATGCTGCTGTATTTTTATCTTGATCATCATTATGATGGTACTTGGAGAGCCCAATTTTTTCTGAGGCGGTACTTGGTAGAAAAAAGTTTGCGAACCACTGATGTATAAAGTAGTGTTTATCAAACAAACATAACAAGGGGGTGAGGGATCAAATTTCCATTTAAAACCAAAACAATGACAACTGTCCTCATATGCAGCCGCCCTGCCGACACACACAGACACAGACTGTCACTATCCTTGTGGTGTACTCAGTTACAAATCACAAAAGTCCTTAATTTTAGCAGTCGGGTAGGTACAGTGATTAGGAATAAAATAAAAATCCATCCATCCATCCATCCATCCATCATCTTCCGCTTATCCGAGGTCGGGTCGCGGGGGCAACAGCCTAAGCAGGGAAACCCAGACTTCCCTCTCCCCAGCCACCCCGTCCAGCTCTTCCCGGGGGATCCCGAGGCGTTCCCAGGCCAGCCGGGAGACATAGACTTCCCAACGTGTCCTGGGTCTTCCCCGTGGCCTCCTACCGGTTGGACGTGCCCTAAACACCTCCCTAGGGAGGCGTTCGGGTGGCATCCTGACCAGATGCCCGAACCACCTTATCTGGCTCCTCTCGATGTGAAGGAGCAGCGGCTTTACTTTGAGTCCCTCCCGGACGGCAGAGCTTCTCACCCTATCTCTAAGGGAGAGCGGCGGAGGAAACTCATTTCGGCCGCTTGTACCCGTGATCTTATCCTTTCGGTCATGACCCAAAGCTCATGACCATAGGTGAGGATGGGAACGTAGATCGACCGGTAAATTGAGAGCTTTGCCTTCCGGCTCAGCTCCTTCTTCGTTCATTTTCTTTGCCTCAACTAGCTGAACTGTCCTCATTTGTAGCCGCCCTGCCGACAAACACAAACACACACACTCACAGACTGTCACTATTCCTGTGGTGCACTCACTGTTTGAAATCACAAAAGTCCTTAACTATTGCAATCAGGTCAGTTAGGAATAAAAATGAATATCCACTTTAGCGTATCGGTTCATCTTCTTTGCTTGTCCCTTTGAAATCATCTTGAGCTAGCAAAACCCCCCAAAAATGCTGTAAAAAGGCTAAAAAAATACTTAAAATGCACAAAAAGTAGCACAGAAGCTAACGGCATCACTCTACTTACTGAACGAATTAGTACCACAGAGTGATCAGCGCGCCCGCAATGACTGTGCTGCCGGGCACAAAATGGCTGCGTTGCGGGCACACAATGGGTGGATGAAGCGTTCGTTTGTCAAGAGAATATTTAAATTTGTCTGTGGCTCGTAGATCGAAAAATTTGGAAAATTAGGGATCGTAAATCGAGGTTCCACTGTACCTTGGAAGTCGGAATGACGTCACAGTCGAGTTATGAGTGTTCCAGTTACAAGGTTGTAAATCAAGATGGCCTCAACCCTGACAGCTATTTTTGCGTTTGCCCTGTCAGAATATACACAACTAGAGACGTCCGATAATATCGGACTGCCGATATTATGGGGCGATAAATGCGTTAAAATGTAATATAGGAAATTATCGGTATCGGTTTCAAAAAGTAAAATGTATGACTTTTTTCAAACGCCTCTGTACAGAGTGGTACACGGACATAGGGAGAAGTACAGAGCAGTTGCTTCTCCCAGTCATACTTGCTACTTCCTGCACTTCTTCCCGGGAGACTCCCGAATTTCAATGTCCCGACCGTAAATCTCCCTTGGCAACCATTCTCCCGAATTTCTCCCGATTTTCCACCCAGACAACAATATTGGGGGCGTGCCTTACCGGCACTGCCTTTGCGTGGTGGCCCAATCACACAATATTTACGGCATTTCACACACACACAAGTGAATGCAAGCATACTTGGTCAACAGCCATACAGGTCACACTGAAGGTGGTCGTATAAACAACATTAACACTGTTACAAATATGCGCCACAATGTGAACACACACCAAACAAGAATGGCAAACACATTTTGTGAGAACATCCGCACCGTAACACTACATTGTCATAATTTTGACTTTGGTGCAGTTTTCTGCGTGGATTGTTTTTCCGAGATGCAACACGACTGGACCGGACATGGCGTGAAGGTAAATACATGTTTTTATTATTACTGTAAAAATGCAAACAAAAGGCACGTAAAGGCGGAGACAAACTTGGCTAAGGAACAAAAACTACCACAAAGGCAAAAATATGGACATGAAACGAAAACTCGCTAACTGTGGCTTGAATGAACAAAAACTTACATGGAAAGAAAAGAGCAGAGCAGCATGAACTATGAAATGGAGCAGTAAACATGGCAAGAAGTGGAATCAGAGTGCAGAGTAAGCATGAACGGAGTGATCACGACAGAACGAGCAACAGAAAATGACAGACTTAAATTGTCTCTTCATGATTGAAAACAGGTGCGTGAGTCCAAATGAGTAAGGTGAAACCAATGAGTTGTCATGGAAACAATACAAGGGAGTGAAAAAACAGGAACCAATGGAGTCTTGAAGTAACATGACACAACTAAACAAAACATAATTACAAAATATGACAAACATAAACACAACAGAACAAATACCCAGACCCCCTTGCAGCACTAATTCTTCCAGGACGCTACAATATACACCCCTGTAACCCCGTAGCCCCCCCTAACCCCGCCCACCTCAACCTCTTCATGCTCTCTCAGGGAGAGCATGTCCCAAATTCCAAGCTGATGTTTTGAAGCCTGTTAAAAAAAAGAATGCACTTTGTGACTTCAATAATGAATATGGCAGTGCCATGTTGGCATCTTTTTTCCATAACTTGAGTTGATTTATTTTTGGAAAACCTTGTTACATTGGTTAATGCATCCAGCAGAGCATCGCAAAAAAAATAAGCATAATAATGTCTTAATTCCACGACGGTATATATCGGTATTGGTTGATATCGGAATCGGTAATTAAGAGTTGGACAATATCGGATATCGGCAAAAAAGCCATTATTGGACATCTCTATAAACAACTTGTATACACTCTGTTTGTGTTTCCTCTTCTTCCAATGTGTGTGAAGTTTACAAAAGACCTTTTTTTTTTTTTTTTTTTTTTACCGCTTATTCCCTTTGGGGTCGCGGGGGGTGCTGGTGCCTATCTCAGCTACAATCGGGCGGAAGGCGGGTTACGCCCTGGACAGGTCGCTACCTCATCACAGGGCTATACATATATATATATATATATATATATATATATATATATATATATATATATATATATATATATATATATATATATATATATATATATATATATATATATATATATATATATATATATATATGTATATGTATATATATATATATATATATATATATATATATATATATATATATATATATATATATATATATATATATATATACATATATATGAATGTGTAAAAAAATCACAAGACTACTTCATCTTTACAGAACTGTTTCATGAGGGGTTCCCTCAATCAGGAGATTTTAATAAAAATCAAGACATGTATAAGTGTGTGTGTGTGTGTGTGTGTGTGTGTGTGTGTGTGTGTGTGTGTGTGTGTGTGTGTGTGTGTGTGTGTGTGTGTGTATATATATATATATATATATATATATATATATATGTGTGTGTGTGTGTATATATATATATATTTATGTATATAACTTGTGTAAACCTTTTGTGTTTCCTCTTCATCCAATGTGTTTGAAGTTTACAAAGGACCATACATATATACATATATAATATTATATACTGCAATATATTATTTACTGCAAGCGACATAGGATGCATATACCACGTGACAAATGGTCATTTACACTACAGTAACATTACCACGTCCAACAAAACATCATATATGGCGGATGTAGTGTGACCCGAACTAGTCAGAAGTACTAAAACAGGAGTTTGTTATATTGTTTACACTGAGAGCAGCCATCTCTGAAAGCCAACTCGGGGGGTGGTGGTGAGTACTCCCCGACTTTCTTAGTAGGAAATCCGACCTTGGGGTAATTTCACTTTAAACGAGTGGATAGGAACTCGGAAATTCTGGCTTCATAGTACAAGTGGAACGCAGTAAAAGACCTGAAGTAACAGGAAGTCTGACTCACTCCAAAAACAGCCTTAGGCTATGTTCACACTGCAGGTCAGTTCTGATTTGGAGTTTTTTTTTTTTTTTTTTTTCGATTCGGTTTTAGTATACGATACACGTACATACACATATCAAAGCGGCCGCCGCACTCTTCGATTTTTATGTGTGAGGCCCTTGGTGGGAAAAGTTTTGGAAACAGCTAATATGAGGCTTTAAGTTTTGTTACAAATAAGTAGACTCGTAAAAACCTGGGGTGAACGTGGAGCTGCTTCAATTTGCATATCTCATGAATGTGCCCGTTGGTAAAGTTGAGTTGAAAAGGTTTCTCTATCCCCTCGCTAATCATAACCAGAGATTGATGTCTGACAAACCGTCATCCATGTCTAAGTAGTTGACAGCCGAGCAGAGACTGAGGGTGCACTATCCTCCACCTGTCGCTGCAGAATGGCAATGAGGGGCTTCCATTCAAAATTCCCCATCGGTGGTCTTCACAGTAGAAGAACTACACAGCTTTACCTTTTCTTTGGTCAATGTCATTGAGGACCTTGTTTTACGTAAGTGAAAAATGCAAAATCCAAGGCCAACAATGAAAAGTAGAGCTGGGTTTATTGATCTAAATGTCAATACCATGGGTTGATATTGGCATCGGATCGATACTAGCCTAATGGGTCGATACATTTGCATGTTTCTCAGCTGTACATCCAGCAAATTACTGGCTTTCCTTCGTGCAGGGACTGCTCGCTTTGCACCTCCCCTTCCCTACTCCTTTGACTTCATTTTTAATGAATACAGTATCTGCCTGCAATGGAGGGTATTTAGTTGCATTTTTTATATTTACATTTTAGTGATTTGTGAGTGTGAATGTTGTCTGTCTATCTGTGTTGGCCCTGCGATGAGGTGGCGACTTGTCCAGGGTGTACCCCGCCTTCCGCCCGATTGTAGCTGAGATAGGCGCCAACGCCCCCCGCGACCCCAAAAGGGAATAAGCGGTAGAAAATGGATGGATGGATGGATTTTGCACCAGCCACTTCTTTCATTAATAATTGTGTGTAATTGATCATAGTAAGGATATTACTTTGATACATTTTAGACTCACACATTCTTTTGTGTAGTTGCATTTAGTTATAAAAAATGTATTTGAATACAATATTTCCCGTGTTTTTATCATCATAATCTAATTACTAGGGGCACATTCCCAAACTTATTCAATTATAGCGGGGGTCGGCAACCCGCGGCTCTAGCGCCGCCCTAGTGGCTCTCTGGAGCTTTTTCAAAAATATATGAAAAGAAAAAAAATATAAAATAATACATTTTTTGTTTTAATATGGTTTCTGTAGTAGGACAAACATGACACAAACCTCCCTAATTGTTATAAATCACACTGTTTGTATTAAACATGCCTCACTGATTCGAGTATTTGGCGAGCGCCGTTTTGTCCTACTAATATTGGCGGTCCCTGAACTCACCCTAGTTTGTTTACATGTATAACTTTCTCCGACTTTCTAAGACGTGTTTTATGCCACTTCTTTTTCCGTCTCATTTTGTCCACCAAACTTTTAACATTGTGCGTGAATGCACAAAGGTGAGTTTTGTTGACGTTATTGACTTGTGTGGAGTGCTAATCAGACATATTTGGTCACTGCATGACTGCAAGCTAATTGATGCTAACATGCTATTTAGGCTAGCTATATGTACATATTGCATCATTATGCCTTATTTGTAGCTATATTTGAGGTCATTTAGTTTCCTTTAAGTCCTCATAATTCAATTTATATCTCATGACACTATCTGTATATAATATGGCTTCTATTTTGTTGCGGCTCCAGGCGGATTTGTTTTTGTATTTTTGGTTCAATATGGCTCTTTCAACATTTTTGGTTGCCGACCCCTGAATTATAGTATCGGTATCAGGATTGGCAATACTAGCCCTGTGTTTACTTTTTATTAGATTGATACCAAATATTCCAGTATCGCGCATCACTATTAAAAAAGCTATTCGATGTTAAAAAAGAAAAAAAGCGACGCTACGACAATGAAATGTAGTTAAGCTACTTGTAATCTATTTGCAACACCGCCACTGCCCATCACTGCTAATAAAAAATCAGATTTTTTTTTTTTTATGGTGCCTGTGCTGAAACGGTACCCAAACTGGTACTAAAAAATACACCGTTTTTAAAAACAAATTTAAAAAAAAAAAAAAATATATATATATATATATCCATTTTTTCTACCGCTAAATTCCTTTTGAGTCGCGAGGGGCACTGGTGCCAATCTTAGCTACAATCGGGCTGAAGGCGGTCTACACCTTGGAGAAGTCGCCACCTTATCGTAGGGCATATATGTATGTATGTGTGTATGTATATATGTGTATGTATATGTTTACATATTAATGCTTATATATTTGTATATATGTATGTATTTGTGTATATATGTGTAAATGTATGTATGTATATGTATATATGTATATGTATCTATGTATATGTATATGTATATATATATACATATATATATATATATATATATATATATATATATATATATATATATAGGCAGTCAGTTGCTACAGAGCCCCAATTTTCATGTGACCTTTCAATTAACCCACGTACAGTATGCCGAGAGCTTCATGGAATGGGTTTCCATGGCCGTGCAGCTGCATCCAAGCCATGCATCACAAAGTCCAATGCAAAGCGTGGGATGCAGTGGTGTAAAGCACGTCACCACTGGACTCAAGAGCAGTGGAGACGCCTTCCCTGAACTGATGAATCACGCTTTTCCATCCGGCAATCCGATGGACGAGTCTGGGTTGGGATCTTGCCAGAAGCACTTTTCATTTCGGACTGCATTGTTCCGAGTGTGAAATTTGGTGGTGGAGGAATTATGGTGTAGGGTGTTTTTTTTTGTTTGTTTTGGCTTAGTTCCAGTGGAAGGAACTTTGAATGCTTCAGGATACCAAAACATTTTTGACAATTCCATGGGATGGCACTTCAAGTTCAGACGTGAGTAAAGGCAGCTGGCCAAATACTTTTGGCAATATAAAAGACCAAATACTTCACAGGGGGTTACATTTTTTTTTACAACACAATTTTTTTCAAATCTCTTGGTTGAGTGGGCAACTCTTCACACTACACTCCAGTAGATAGTTTCATTTTGAAGTGAATTATCTCCTGTGGATGACTCCTCTACTACTCCTGAATACTCGACTTATAGCACTCTTCCCTCTTTGCCTTACCATCACTCGGCTATAAGTGCTGCTGGCACAGCCGAGGACATGCACGCACGAGCTAGTGGATGAAGTGGAGGAAATGTGGTTTTGGAGCTGGAGGACCAAACCGCACTTCTTGGTATGCTTCTCATCACCAGAGGTCACCGGCCTCCTATTAACGGCAGCGGCTATATTAGACCATAGGTGACCTTCTTTGTTTTACTGCAGAAAATGTGCAAAGGTTGCATGTGCAGTGGAGCTTGTAAATTTTGAATGTCCTTGAGATTGGTCATTTAGGAATTTAACCACTTTGGAGTCGGAAGAAAAAAGCTAGTAATAGAAGCATTTTTATCCTGCAATGGATTAATTAGGTATCTATTACAAAAGTAGCTGTGCACTTCCTTTTTATATGAAAACCTCACATATTAAAAGTTCACCAATACAACTAAACATTGCAATCTCCTTTAGAGGTCTTAAAGTAGTTCAATCAAAATAAAAAATTCCCTGTTGCATCCCTCTAAAAGTAAACTTGAATTTCTGTCCGTTTTCAACTTTAAATCCGATAAGACTCATATGTGAGCTACAGATCTTGTCAAAGTTATTTGGTGACAAACCCCAAGACGCAGAGAAGGAGGCAGGCATTGATTCGGAAAACTTGATTTAATTAAAATACTAGAACCAGACCGAACAAAAGAGCACAAACAAAAAGCGCGCACGTGGGCGGATAACAAAAAGGAAGCTAGCAGGTCTCGAGCAAGAAACGGAAGTCGTACATGAAATAAGAAAACAAACTTGGAAGCAGGGAACAAAAGGCAGTTGTCACAGTAACTGCGCACTTGTTGCGCGGAGTTGCCACCTCTTGGATGCACGTAGACCAGACAGACAGGAGTGCAGGTAAGAACTTGATTTTAATATAAAAATAAAAACAATACTGACACAAAATGGAAAAATAAAGCGCGTGCCTACGCACGGGAAGCTAAAGCATGGGAACTTACGTGACTGTTGCATTCAGCAAACAATGGACCAAGGACGAACTAAGGTAGAATGCAGGCTTATATACTCAAACAATAATTAGAACACAGGTGCACCTGACGCCAGAGCAGGTGAACAAATGACGAAACCATGGAAACGAGATAAAGCAGGAAGTGCACAAAACCAGGGATCGGCAGAGTCCAAGCATGATCAAAAACATAATAGACGAAACAATAAACCATCCAAGTAGCGGATCGTGACAGCAGTAAGCAAAAAACGGCAATCAAATAATGCTTACCGCAACGCTGCATTGACAAAACACGACAGGTAGCAACGACAAGAGCGGCATCGACATGACAATAATCCAGCATTGACTGGAAGAACAAAGCAGGTACAATAAGAGCGGACTGATTGACACCAGGTGCGGCCAGGTGCCAATCAGCCGCAGCTGAGGTGAAAACAGCACACAGGGAGACAAACAGGGAGCTGAACCAAAATAAGAGTGCTGACAGGAACTAAGGACAGGAAATACTAAAACACAAACAAACTGTCAGTGGAAAGCCTGACACATCTAAGGCCGTTTTGTTTTTAAACAATGTTTCTAATCAAATATGACTTATTTTGGTAATGAGAATCACTCTTACGTCACTGCCTGGCGTACAGGTTGATGTTCATTGCTGTTAATTGGCAAAAAAATGTCTTCAAAGTAGGAATTATTGATTATAACCCGGATCTTTTCATAGCCAGTACTTAAAAAAAACTGTTTTTAACAACTTTCTAAATTTGATATGAAATAACACCCACATAGTCACCTTTATTCTCTAATGCAGTGGTTCTCAATTGGGGGTACGCGTACCCCTGGGGGTACTTGAAGGTATGCCAAGGGGTACGTGAGATTTTTTTTTAAATATTTTAAAAATAGCAACAATTCAAAAATCCTTTATAAATATATTTATTGAATAACACTTCAACAAAATATTGAACATTTTTGTTCAATATTGTTGAACAAACATTGTTGCATTTCTTTTCACAAACAGTGAAAAGAAATTCAGTGTTGACAGCTAGATTTTTTTGTGGACATGTTCCATAAATATTGATGTTAAAATTAAGTTAATGAATCCAGATGGATCTCTATTACAATCCCCAAAGAGGGCACTTTAAGTTGATTACTTCTATGTGTAGATATCTTTATTTATAATTGAATCACTTGTTTATTTTTCAACAAGTTTTTAGTTATTTTCATATATTTTTTTCCAAATAGTTCAAGAAACACCACTACAAATGAGCAATATTTTTGCACTGTTATACAATTTAATACATCAGAAACTGATGACATAGTGCTGTATTTTACTTCTTTATTTTTTATTTTTTCAACAAAAAATGCTTTGCTCTGATTAGGGGGTACTTGAATTAAAAAAAAATGTCACAGTGGGTACATCACTGAAAAAAGGTTGCGAACCACTGCTCTAATATAGTAATGCTGCCTGAAGCTGAAATTTACTGATCAGTTATTGTACCCAAAAGTAGCATGGTTATTATTATTTATTGTTGAATGTATGTAAATTGTTTTATTTAAATAAATACATGAACAATATACAAAAAAATGTATCATTAATTTACCATTCTTCCCTCTTAATTCTCCGTCACAGATAAGAATCTAATGGCAAGTTTCCCGAGACAAAGTGTCTGTTCTGGTCTTGTAAGTCAGTAATACTGGGTAGTACTCGGAGATGTTAAGTTTCTATTTTTAGGCGAAAAATATACATTCACTGTACAAACATACACTCATGCATATAATCATGTTTCATCAAACACATATTAATGTTGATGCCCTAAGGAAAACTGGGTAACACATGGCACACTGACAAAGCTGAACCTATTTTTACTATAACAATCTACATGGTTAATATAGTTGGCTTCTCTTTCTACCCCTCCATTTATCTGCTTTCTTTTGTATTTCAAGTTATCATGACATATATGTATTCTTGCATTTGAAACAATTGTATTGTTCATAATAGAGGTACCATATTTCTCCAGAAGGTTACAAATGTGTGTGTGTGTGTTATTGAGCCCATGTGGTGATATCCTTTACACACTGATGTCGGTTTTTGATGCAGTACCATCTGAGGGATCCAAGGTCACGGGCATTCAATGTAACGTGCAGTGATTTCTCCAGATTCTCTGAACCTTTTGATGACATTGCAGACGTTAGATGGTGAAATCCCTAAAGTCCTTGCAATAGCTTGTTGAGAAATGTTGTTCTTAAAATTTGTTTTCCAGTTTGAACGATAAGTATCTTGTCTTTGCAGTCTATTCAATTGAATATAGGTTAAAAGGGATTTGCAAATCATGGTTTTTATTTGCCATTTACACAACGTAACAAACTTCGCTGGTTTTGGGGTTTGTAGAAAAATATAAAGTGGTGTTTCGATATACACGCTTTCTCGGCTTAAGTCGCCAGCAATTTTGAGTTATGAGCCTCCTTGAAACGAGTTGAGGCATTGTAAATGGTAAAAGTGTGGTGTTGTGGGGCCGCAAGCACTAATTAAGTTTATTTTGATTAATTTCGATAGGATTTGAGATACCGGTAACTATTGTTGTTATTCTTTATCAATAGAACTATTTGTATTGATATTTTTTATTGCTCCACATGTAGTGTAATAATGTTCATTGTCATTTTTGTGTTATTATTAATTATTTCACTACCTGCTTCTTTGCTATCCCTTTTACCAAAATATTTGTACATATTTTATTTGCCGATGTTCTGTTTTTGTTGTTTTCCTATTGTTGTTGCGTTTGCTGTTGTTGTCTCTCTGTCCCCGCAATTTCCACCTCTGTCTTCCTTTTTTTCTCTTTCTATCCACTCCTGCTCTGGCGATATGGGTATCTACATCAACAATAAAAAAAAATTAAAAATAAATAAATAAAAATAAAAATTAAAATAAATATATATATATACAAGTATTACTTTCCCATGAATTTAATTTAGTACAAAACATGCGTCATGTTATGTTTAAAATGTGATGATAAAAGTATGAAAATATGTTCACTTAAATAAAAAAGAAAGTATATTTCTGGGGGGTATGACGCCTGTAACGTATTTGTATTTATGTTAGCATTTGCGATAGTTACGATTAACATATACTTTTATTCATCCCACAATGGGGAAATTGTTGCAGAGCAGATTTGAAAAGTCCACTAGAAAATTGGGCAAAAATACATGAAATCAAAGAGGGAAACATTAAAGAACACAAAGGAAATTCAAAAGCGCACAGAGCCGTTGCAACCAGCTGCCACATCAGCGGTGCCATTTCTACATAGAGCTACAAAAGTAAAAAAAGGAATAAATAATATATACTGCGCATATAGGGACGGGGTGGCGGAGTGGGGAGAGTGGCCGTGCGCAACCCGAGGGCCCCTGGTTCAATTCCCGCCTAGTACCAACCTCTTCACGTCTGTTGTGTCCTGAGCAAGACAATTCACCCTTGCTCCTGATGGGTGCTGGTTAGTGCCTTGCATGGCAGCTCCCTCCATCAGTGTGTGAACGTGTGTGTGAATGGGTAAACGTGGAAGTAGTGTCAAAGCGCTTTGAGTACCTTGAAGGTAGACAAGCGCTATACAAGTACAACCCGTTTATCATTTATTTATCATTTATATACGACAGGGGTGGGGACAGAGATAGGAACAGACCCAACAAAGTGACCAAGAGAGCCGACTCCGTCCTAGTCTGCCCACCAGCTGCTTAGACTTTGACTTAGACTTCCTTTTTATTGTCATTCAAATTTGAGCTTTACAGTACAGATAAGAACGGAATTTTGTTGCATTAGCTCATGGTAGTGCAGGATAAAAGAGCAATAGGGTGCAGATATAAATAGATTACTGTACAGATAAATATATTGCACTTTTGCATATGCATCCGCGTTTATGGATGTATGTTTTATTGTCTTTATATTCCATCCAGTTAATCCATTTTTGGGGGGAATTGGGGGGATTATTATGATGTGTTCAAGAGTCTGATGGCCTGAGGGAAGAAGCTGTTACAGAACCTGGAGGTTCTGCTACGGAGGCTGCGGAACCTCTTTCTGGAGTCCATTAGTGAAAACAGTCCTTGGTGGGGGTGGGAGGAGTCTCTGCAGATTTTCTGAGCCCTGGTCAGTCAGCGGCTTTTTTGTGATCTCCTGGATAGGAGGAAGAGGAGTCCTGATGATCTGTCAGGTTCAAACACTGATGACATCTATTAAACAGACGAGAAGCAAGGAATCATGCAGAGACCGAGTTAAATTCGGCTCAATTGAGGAGACACCTTTTTTGAGCTGTACTCTGGTTACAGATCCAAACTACGTTCTAAAAGTCCAGCCCATGTGCTTCCTCTATTTATTTGGGAGGTCCCTGGTTACATCACTGAAGCTGTCGCTGAGGGAATGGGGTAATCTTGACAGCTCCAGTTAGACACAATATATGATTATACAAAAATGCAAATGTGCTGACAGTCGTGATATCATGACAGTCGTGATATCGCCTTGTCTCTGCTCTGTCTGCGTCACGGTACTCGATGTTCGGCCTTGGCAGTCACCAGGTCGATTCTGGAAACAAACACTGATACGAGACTGGCTTGCAATCTTTTGGATTGCCAGCTTTGCACAGACAAAGAAAAATACAATTTTAGCACAATTGATAATAACTATAGCAATGGCCCTTATGCATAAGAGTTGTGTTTTAATATATACACGATTATTCTAGCATGATCTTTTCCGCAGTCCTCACCGCTCTCTGCAGAGACTTCCAGTCCGAAGCACTGCAAACTCCAGTCCAGACAGAGATGCAGTTGGTCAGTAAGCTCTCTATAGTGCCTCTGTAGAATGTGGTGAGAGAGCTGTGCTCTTTTTATCTGACGCGAAAAGTGCATGCGCTGCTTAGCTTTTTTTACAAGAGCACCGGTGCATCCCAACAGGAACTTGGTGTTGCTTACGATCTCCACTGCTGTGCCAGCGAGCAATCAGCGCCAGTCTGTGAGTTCATCCAATTGTCGTTATCAATCACGATCTTACAAACCCCGTTTCCATATGAGTTGGGAAATTGTGTTAGATGTAAATATAAACGGAATACAATGATTTGAAAATCATTTTCAACCCAGATTCAGTTGAATATGCTACAAAGACAACATATTTGATGTTCAAACTGATAAACTTTTTTTTTTCACAAATAATCATTAACTTTAGAATGTGATGCTAGCAACACATGACAAAGAAGTTGGGAAAGGTGGCAATAAATACTGATAAAGTTGAGGAATGCTCATCAAACACTTATTTGGAACATCCCAAAGGTGTGCAGGCTAAATGAGTAACAGGTGGGTGCCATGATTGGGTATAAAAACAGCTTTCCAAAAAATGCTCAGTCTATCACAAGAAAGGATGGGGCGAGGTACACCCCTTTGTCCACAACTGCGTGAGCAAATAGTCAAACAGTTTAAGAACAACGTATCTCAAAGTGCAATTGCAATACATTTTGGGATTTCAACATCTACCGTCCATAATATCATTAAAAGGTTCAGATAATCTGGAGAAATCACTCCACGTAAGCGGCATGGCCGTGACCGTGACTATCGATCCCTCAGACGGCACTGTATCAAAAACCGACATCAATTTCTAAATGAAATCACTACATGAGTTCAGGAACACTTCAGAAAACCACTGTCACCAAATACAGTTCATCGCTTCATCTGTAAGTACAAGTTAAAGCTCTAATATGCAAAGCGAAAGCCATTTATCAACAACATCCAGAAAGATAGCCGGCTTCTCTGGGCCCGAGATCATCTAAGATGGACTGATGCAAAGTGGAAAAGTGTTCTGTGGTCTGACGAGTCCACATTTCAAATTGTTTTTGGAAATATTTGACATCGTGTCATCTGGACCAAAGGGGAAGCGAACCATCCAGCCTGTTATCGACGCAAAGTTCAAAAGCTAGCATCTGTGATGGTATGGGGTGTAGCCTTAGTGCCCAAGGCATGGGTCACTTACACATCTGTGAAGGCACCATTATTGCTGAAAGGTACATACAGGTTTTGGAACAACATATGCTGCCATCTAACGCCGTCTTTTGCATGGACGCCCCTGCTTATTTCAGCAAGACGATGCAAAGCCAAATTCAGCACATGTTACAACAGCGTGGCTTCGTCAAAAAAGAGTGCGGGTACTTTCCTGGCCCGCCTGCAGTCCAGACCTGTCTCCCATCGAAAATGTGTGGCGCATTATGAAGCTGTAGAATGACTGAAGCTCTACATAAAACAAGAATGGGAAAGAATTCCACTTTCAAAGCTTCAACAATTAGTTTCCTCAGTTCCCAAACGTTTATTGAGTGTTGTTAAAAGAAAAGGTGATGTAACACAGTGGTGAACATGCCCTTTCCCAACTACTTTGGCACGTGTTTCAGCCATGAAATTCGAAGTTAATTATTATTTGCTACAAAAAAATTAAGTTTATGAGTTTGAACATCAAATATCTCTATACTCTCGGCAGGGTTCTTGAGGGTACATTGGAGTTTGTCCAACCAGTCTACATGTGCTTTGTTAACTTGGAGAAGGCATTCGACCATGTCCCTCGGGAAGTCCTGTGGGGAGTGCTCAGAGAATATGAGGTATCGGACTGTCTTATTGTGGCGGTCCACTCCCTGTACGATCAGTGTCCGAGCTTGGTCCGCATTGCCGGCAGTAAGTCGGACACGTTTCCAGTGAGGGTTGGACTCCCCCAAGGCTGCCCTTTGTCACCCGTTCTGTTCATAACTTTTATGGACAGAATTTCTAGGCGCAGTCAAGGCGTTGAGGGGATCTGGTTTGGTGGCCGCGGGATTAGGTCTCTGCTTTTTGCAGATGATGTGGTCCTGATGGCTTCATCTGACCGGGATCTTCAGCTCTCACTGGATCGGTTCGCAGCCGAGAGTGAAGCGACCGGAATGAGAATCAGTACCTCCAAGTCCGAGTCCATGGTTCTCGCCCGTAAAAGGGTGGAGTGCTATCTCCCAGTTGGGGAGGAGATCTTGCCCCAAGTGGAGGACTTCAAGTACCTAGGAGTCTTATTCACGAGTGAGGAAAGAGTGGATCGTGAGATCGACAGGCCGATCGGTGCGGCGTCTTCAGTAATGCGGACGTTGCATCGATCCGTTGTGGTGAAGAAGGAACTGAGCCGGAAGGCAAAGCTCTCAATTTACCGGTCGATCTACGTTCCCATCCTCACCTAAGGTCATGAGCTTTGGGTCATGACTGAAAGGATAAGATCACGGGTACAAGCGGCCGAAATGAGTTTCCTCAGCCGGGTGGCGGGGCTCTCCCTTAGAGATGAGAAGCTCTGTCATCCGGGAGGCACTCAAAGTAAAGCCGCTGCTCCTCCACATCGAGAGGAGCCAGATGAGGTGGTTCAGGCATCTGGTCAGGATGCCACCCGAACGCCTCCCTAGGGAGGTGTTTAGGGCACGTCCAACCGGTAGGAGGCCACGGGGAAGACCCAGGACACGTTGGGAAGACTATGTCTCCCGGCTGGCCTGGGAACGCCTCGGGACCCCTTTGGGAAGAGCTAGACGAAGTGGCTGGGGAGAGGGAAGTCTGGGCTTCCCTGCTTAGGGTGCTGCCCCCGCGACCCGACCTCAGATAAGCGAAAGATGATGAATGGATGGATGGATGGATGGATGGATGGATGGAACATCAAATATCTTGTTTTTGTAGTGCATTCAACTGAATATGGGTTGAAAAGGATTTGCAAATCATTGTATTCCGTTTATATTTACATCTAACACAATTTCCCAACTCATATGGAAACAGGGTTTGTAAAATCATTTTAATTTAAAAGGGTAACACCATAGCTCGGTTGGTAGAGTGGCCGTGCCAGCAACTTGAGGGTTGCAGGTTCGATTCCCGCTTCCGCCATTCTAGTTACTGCCGTTGTGTCCTTGGGCAAGACACTTTACCCACCTGCCCCCAGTGCCACCCATACTGGTTTAAATGTAACTTAGATATTGGGTTTCACTATGTAAAGTGCTTTGAGTCACTCGAGAAAAGCGCTATATAAATATAATTCACTTCACTTCACCAACTGTGGGGCGTTTTATCACGGTTTATCATTAAAAACGGCAAGCGTTACATTCCTAATGGCAAATAGTATTTTTATTTTTAGTTAATCTTGCAATAGTTATGCTTTTAAATACGTAATTTAACCACAAAATACCTCAACTGCGCAGTAAAAAAATCCGCGTTAGAGAGAAGTCGCGGACTTGTGAATACCAAACATGGTGATGTATAGGTGAAGCTGGGAAGTGTTGTGATAAATTGTCTGAAAAAATGTGTCAATTTCTACGCTGCCCTTCTGGAAAACCAGGACCACACGTGCGCGGCTGCTTTTACTGCCCATCGTTTAGCCTCCGTCGGGGGATGGCTTTACAGGCGCACGGATGAGGGATGTTTCGATTGCACTTTGGCATAGCTGATTTATTGTGCACATTCTTTTTGTGTGCCGTGTTTTAAACATGGAGGAAAACAGTAATTGGATCAAAGTTCACCCGACTATAACGTTTGATGTTGTTTATTCCAACTGGTGAGCTGGCTCTAACTAAGGCAATTTGGGTCAGTCGGCTGATGTATCACTCTGCCTCAAAGGGGCACTGCAAGGGTTTTATGTGGGGTTTTTTTTTATTTTAGGATTACAACATCAAATCAATTTAAACATGCACTAAAAGCGCGGGCAATTGCTGCAAATGTGGTTGCTGCTGTATTTAATATGCATATTTCTCCCATGCTGTTGCACACACCTTCGCTGTCGCTGATGTTCATATTTAAGCTTTTAGCGAGTGGCTAATGCCTTGGCGTTCGGGTGAGCATGCGGCGGCAAGCGCTGGCTGAGCATTAAAGACCGTTTATAAGGAAAGGAGAGCGGTTAACTCTCGAGTGGCTTCCGGGATGTTAGCAGCACAATTAAACAAAGCTCTGCTAATCTTTACAGCTTGTATGTGGAGAGGCTATGTACTCGCAGCACGCTGCTATCAGCCGGTTAATGGGCCTTGTGGGCTTCCGTCGGCCTCATCGGAACAATGCATACTCCGACCATGCCACCCTCATTATGAGGACTAGAAATTAAAGGCTACGGTCTTTTTCCAACCAGCGGGCACACCGGTATATTTGCCAACACTC
Source organism: Nerophis ophidion (assembly GCF_033978795.1). Taxonomy (NCBI): domain Eukaryota; kingdom Metazoa; phylum Chordata; class Actinopteri; order Syngnathiformes; family Syngnathidae; genus Nerophis; species Nerophis ophidion. Next base: position 16,579,632 of record NC_084632.1, on the reverse strand, counting down.
TCGATTTTCCCGGGAAACTCCCGAATTTCAGTCAATCTCCGAGGGCAACTACTCTCCCGAATTTCTCCCGATTTTCACCCGGACAACAATATTGGGGGCGTGCCTTAAGGGCACTGCCTTTAGCGTCCTCTCTCACCTGAAAAGGAGACTATTATATATGTCTCCGTTATCCATAGGTTTATCTATAACCCATAAAGTAGGCGGGCACGGAGCTATTTCTCAGCGTGTGTTTATTCCAGCCGGCAAGTTAATACACTGACAGACAACATCCGGATTCCCATCATGCATTGCTTCAAAACTACGGCAATTAGTAATGTCCAAAAACAAAACAGAGACGAAGCAGAACGGAGAAGAGACATGGCGACGACGAGTAAGGAGAAGAAGTACTCTTGCAAGTTGAAAAATGATTGAAAAATAATAATTTCAGTTCATCCAGGACAGCTCGAAGGGGAAGGGGTATGCTGCCTGCACATTTTGTAGATCAGACTTCTCCATTGAACACGGTGGCCGAACAGATATACCCATTAATGAACGGATTATTTATTTATATATATATATATATATATATATATATATATATATATATATATATATGTATATATATATATATATATATATATATACATATATATGAAATACTTAAAAATATTTATTATTTTCATACACAATATGTTTATTTTACGGGTTTATTTTCATACATAAGGCGCACCGGATTATACGGTGCATTAAAGGGGTATTATGATTTTGTTTTCTACATTTCAATACAAAAAAACATGGCAGATAGAACAGAAAGATATAGCGACATTAGCTCGGATTCAGACTCGGATTTCAAGGGCTTAAGCGATTCAACAGATTACGCATGTATTGAAACTTCTAACCAACGATTGCATCTTTTGACCACAGGAGCAACTTATATCCGTCGATTGGTAAGTGTTTGTTTGGCATTAAATGTGGGTGGAGGGAAAGGCTGGATACAAATATAGCTACAAATTAGATAGTTTAGATTAGATTAGATAGTACTTTATTTATTCCGTCAGGAGAGTTCCTTCAGGAAAATTACAATTTTCAGCACAATTCAAGATCAGACAAACATTACAGGGAGACAGAACAGGATCGCTGACGGGTCTGTCGGCTTCCAGCGCCCCTTACAAAAAAGAAGACATACAGGTAAACAGGGGGGGAGAAAAGAATAGAAGATTAAAATAAAATAAAAAAAAATCGGTCTTAGCCTGGGCCCTGGAGTGGGGGGGCAGACTGAGGCCAAGGGAAAAAAACAACAACTCATAGCCATAGTACACATCCCTCTTACATGTGTGTAAGAGGGAAACATCAAACATCAAAGAACACAGAGGACATTAAAGACATTAAAGCAGCAGATACAACCAGACACTTCTACATACAACTATGAATAAAAAGTAAAATAAACATATACACAGTGGTGGCCTCTGCGGTGTTCCACGCCATCGTCCGCTGGGGAGGAGGGAGCATGGCCAGACACAGAAGCAGACCCAACAAAGCAACCAAGACATCCGACTCCACTCTCGGCCAGTGTCCAGTCCGTATGGATGAGCGAGGATACGTCCAAGGTAACAGAGGTGTCCGACACCTGCTCACCCAGTCAAGACACCGCGAAGCCTCTCCGTCCCAGCGCTCAGTGCTAGCTCCGCAGCCCTGTCCCCCTCATCCGCATCTCCTCCAGTCCCTCCAAACAGACTCTGGTGTAGCAGACACCCAGCAGCTGGTCTCCATGGCCAAAAGGCTCCCGGGAGGCAGATCCAGAAGTCCACAAAAAAAGCACCACAGAGGTCACGAAAGTGCCACCCCTTGTCACACAGTCCCAAAGGGTCCTGGACCAAAATGCAAAAAAATATAATAACACATGAAAACAAGAGGGAAACACAAAAGGATGACACAAGAGCACAGAGCTCCTTCCAACAGCAGCCACTACAGCAGCGCCATCTTGGAAAAACTGTACATAAAGCTAGCCTAAGTAGCATTTTAGCATCGATTAGCTGGCAGTCATGCCGTGACCAAATATGTCTGATTAGCACATAAGTCAATAACATCAACAAAACTCACCTTTGTAATTTCGTTGACTTTATCGTTGGAAATGCATCTGCTTTGAGTGTCGCAGGATATCCACACATCTCTGTCGTAGCATCGCTATCGTCGGTAAAAATGTGCAGAACAAACGAGGGACTTTCGCATCTTTTGACACTGGTGCAACTTGAATCCGTCGATTGGTATGTGTTTGTTTGGCATTAAATGTAAATGGAGGGAAAGGCTGGATGCAAATATAGCTACAAATAAGCCTAAATAGCATGTTAGCATCGATTAGCAGATAATGTTCCCCTTTAATAGGTCTGTAGTTTGGTTAGTAGTGTATTCCAAAGTCTGGGACCAGCTAAGGAGAAAGACCCGTTGCCCCACTCTCTATATCTGGACCGAGGAACTTCTAGCTGCTGTTGGTTAGCAAATTGTATAACTCAACCGAGGCGATGACTGTTTAGGAGTTCACACGAATAATGGAGCAGTACCATAAACAAACCAACTCTAAAACTGATTGCGAGCCAGTGCAGAGAGCATCGAACTGTCGTGGTGTGGATCCGATGTTGAGGATCGCGCTGAAACATTTTGGACCAGTTGAAGATGATTTATAGAGAACTGGCTGACATCAACTTACAGGGCATTAGGGTAGACAGGGCGAGAACTGAAAAGCATAAATAGGTCACACTTGCTCACAAAGGGTTTTGCTTTAGCCAGAAGGCGCAGCTTGAAAAAACCTAACAGTCAATTTACTTGGCAAAAATTCAGATCACTGTCCAGATTAACACCCAATTCTTTACCACTGGTTTGCAGTAGGGAGCAGGAGAACTCAGACATATTTGGTCACGGCATGACTGCCAGCTAATCGATGCTAAAATGGTATATAGGCTAGCTGTATGTACATTTGTAGCTATATTTGCATCCGGCCTTTCCCTCCACCCACATTTAATGCCAAACAAATACTTACCAATCGACGGATTTAAGTTGCTCCAGTGGTCAAAAGATGCAATCGTTAGAAGTTTCAATACATGCGTAATCTGTTGAATCGCTTAAGCCGCTGAAATCCGAGTCTGAATCCGAGCTAATGTCGCTACATCTTTCTATTCTATCTGCCATGTTTGTTTGTAATGGCATCACACAGTGACCTCACAGGAAAATGGACGGGTGGATTTATAGATAGCGAAAATCAGGCACTTTAAAGCCTTTTTTCGGGATATTCAATGATGGGTAAAAAAAATTTAAAAACTTCGAAAAATAAAATAAGCCACTGGGAACTGATTTTTATTGGTTTTAACCGTTCTGAAATTGTGAAATACTGAATCCCACTACTACTGACCACGCAGTCTGATAGTTTATATATCAATGATGAAATATTAACATTGCAACACATGCCAATACGGCCTTTTTAGTTTACTAAATTACAATTTTAAATTTCCCGCCAGGTATCCTGTTGAAAACATCGCGGAATGATGACGCGTATGTTGACGCGTGTTTGTGACGTTATTGGTTGGAGCGGACATTTTAGCCCAGCACCACTCACGGCTAAATGTCGTCTCTTTTCATCACATTATCACACAGTATTTTTGGACATCTGTGTTGCTGAATCTTTTGCAATTTGTCCAAGTAATAATGGAGACGTCAAAGAAGAATGCTGTAGGTGGAAAGCGGTGTATTGCAGCTGCCAATAGCAAAACGAACACAGCCGGTGTTTCTTTGTTTGTTGTGAAGCTTTCATATAGAACAGAGCGGTCAAGCAAACATGTTTCTCTACCACATGTCAACCAGCAAGTTTTTGGATGAGAAAATTGTGATATTAAGTCGGCTCTTTCCGGAGACTTGAGTGGAGTTTGCGTCCTCCTGCAGCAGCTGTCAAAAAGGCAGCTGTGACTTTCCTGGCTCCTCCATATGGCTTCCCTCAGAGACACTGGCGGTCACCGCAGCCCTCCTACTTTCAGGTATGACTTTATGATCTCACTAAAACACTAGTAACACAATAATTGGATGAGGGATTTTCCAGAATTATCCTAGTAAATGTGTCTAACAACATCTGAATAGCTCCCACTGCCGTCACCTTTTTTTTTCTTTCTAGTGCTTCACTCTAACTTTCCTTATCCACGAATCTTTCATCCTCGCTCAAAGTAATGGGGAAATCATCGCTTTCTCTGTCCGGATCGCTCTTGCTGCTGGTGGCCATGATTATAAACTCTCTTCTTGCTCGTCACGGCGCACCTTTCGGTGGCCGGTGGTTGCGTCTTCCGCGGGGGTTCATCTCTGTCCTGGTCGCTTTCGCCATCTTTGTTGTCAGGTGGTTCCTCTCCTACTTCTGCCGCAATTGTTCCTCCTTCTCCCCTTTTATTGTGCAGCAGAAGATGTAGAGATTGAAAGCAGGTGTGTCGTTTACGCACCTGGCTCGGATTGCTGCAGCATCGCTCCGAGTGCGCCCCGCCTCTCCTCTCCGCTGCATGCTCCGCCTCCTGGCCGCCATCTCGGGTAGGACCGCTGTCTGTCCTATCCTGCTGTCGGCTCCGTCTCTCCACAGTAATACTCATTCATTCTTCTGTTGTTCAGATACTTTACATTAGATTTGGATGATACCACAAATTTGGGTATCAATCCAATACCAAGTAGTTACAGGATCATACAGTCCTCATAAAGTCCTCATGTGGCCAAGGACATATTTCCTGAATTTATAAACGTAAGATAAAATTTAAAAAAAAAACAAAGATGTTGTGATGCCAAAAAAAATCGACATAATCATACTAGTATCGACTAAATACGTGCCTGTACATGATATCATTACAGTGGATGTTAGGTATAGATCCACCCATGGCGTTGAGCTACGGTGTGTAGTGAAGCATGTTTAGTTATTCCTCGTCCTGCAGGGATGATACTTGCAAGAATCTTACTTTATTTGTCGCCATGGAGACCCGGATTTAGAAGTAGCTAAAAACTGCCGACTCGGCTGGACTTTAGCCGTTAACTAGCTAACCAAGTCTTAAAGCACCTCTTTGTGAGGGCGTTTCAGTGTTATAACTTCACCTTTATCTTTAGTTTTTAAACGTTTTCTGTCCACACACTGTGTCTGCTTGTAAGTACTCCGTGATTGTGCGCTGCCGAACATGCTCCCCCGCTAATAAACCAGCAATGACATGACGTAACGACGACAGGGGTGGTGATGGAGCGGTACTTTTCAGACGCGGTATAAAACCGCAGTGTTTTCAACCTTTTTTGAGCCAAGGCACATTTTTTGCGTTGAAAAAATCCGGAGGCACACCACCAGCAGAAATATTTAAAAAACAAAACTCAGTTGACAGTAAAAAGTCGTTGTCACAATTGTTGGATATGACTTTAAACCATAACCAAGCATGCATCACTATAGCTCTTGTCTCACACTAGGTGTACTGTCACCACCTGTCACATCACCCCGCGACTTATTTTGGCGTTTTTGGTGTTTTCCTGTGTGTAGTGTTTTAGTTCTTGTCTTGCGCTCCCATTTTGGTGACTTTTTCTGGGGTTTTTTTTTATATTTTCCTGTAGCAGTATCATGTCTTTGAGCGATATTTCCCGCATCTAGTTTGTTTTAGCAATCAAGAATATTTCAGTTGTTTGTATCCTTCTTTGTGGGGACATTAGTGATTGTTATGTCATGTTCAAATGTACTTTGTAAACGCTGTCTTTGTTCCACAGCAAGTCTTTGCTGTCATCCAGCATTCTGTTTTTGTTTACTTTGCAGCCATTTCAGTTTTAGTTTCGTTCTGCACAGCCATTCCTAAGCTTCAATGCCTTTTCTTAGGGACACTCACCTTTTGTTTGTTTTTAGTTTAAGCATTAGACATCTTTTTACCTGCACGCTGCCTCCCGCTGTTTCCGACATCTACAAAGCAATTAGCTACCGGCTGCCACCTACTGATATGGAAGAGTATGACATGGTTACTCTGCTGAGCTTTAGACAGCACCGACACTCAACAGCAACACATCATTTGCAAACTATAAAAAAACTGCGTGGCGCAGTGGGAGAGTGGCCGTGCACAACCCGAGGGGCCCTGGTTCAAATCCCACTTAGTACCAACCTCGTCACGTCCGTTGTGTCCTGAGCAAGACACTTCACCCTTGCTCCTGATGGGTGCTGGTTGGCGCCTTGCATGGCAGCTCCCTCCATCAGTGTGTGAATGTGTGTGTGAATGGGTAAATGTGGAAGTAGTGTCAAAGCGCTTTGAGTACCTTGAAGGTAGAAAAGCGCTATACAAGTACAACCCATTTATTTATTTATCATTTATAATTACTGGTACGCAAACAATATTTTTAACCCAAATAGGTGAAATTAGATAATCTTCCATGGCACACCAGACTGTCTCTCACGGCACAGTGGTTGAAAAACACTGCAGTACCGAATGTGATTCATTAGTACCGCGGTACTATACTAATACCGGTATATCGTACAACCCTCGTGGGGACCTTTTAGAAATTCTGCAAATAAGCAATTTTAAGTTCCCAAGCTGCCAGTGATAGCCGGGAATCCCAGGGGATGCAAAATAAACAAACTTCTGATGGTTCTGAACACAAATGGCAGGGATATGTATATATCCAGGGCGGGGTGCAGAGATACTATCTTTGGGTCTATTAATGTAGCCAGTGCCGTGTTTCCTCGGGCCATCGGGCTTAATCCAGAGGAATGAGCGTGAATGGGACCATGGCTCGGGCTTGCCATACCCACTTAGGTTCCGGTTGAGAGCACAGTGCTGTGTGGGCGAATCTATTCTGTCCGGTGCAGGGCATAGCATAAACATTGCTTAGGGAACGCAGGCAGACAAGCAAGCAGGCATGCATGCACTCAAGCGGACAAAAGCTAAACTACAGTGGGGCAAAAAAGTATTTAGTCCGCCACCGATTGTGCAAGTTCTCCCACTTAAAATGATGACAGAGGTTTGTAATTTTCATCATAGGTACACTTCAACTGTGAGAGACAGAATCAGGAAAAAAAAAAAATCCAGGAATTCACATTGTAGGATTTTTAAATAATTTATTTGTAAATTATGGTGGAAAATAAGTATTTGGTCAACCATTCAAAGCTCTCATTGATGGAAGGAGGTTTTGGTTCAAAATCTCACGATACATGGCCCCATTCATTCTTTCCTTAACACGGATCAATCGTCCTGTCCCCTTAGCAGAAAAACAGCCCCAAAGCATGATGTTTCCACCCCCATGCTTCACAGGAGGAATGGTGCTCTTGGGATGCAACTCAGTATTCTTCTTCCTCCAAATACGAGAAGTTGAGTTTATACCAAAAAGTTCAATTTTGGTTTCATCTGACCACATGACATTCTCCCATGTATCCATTTTGGTATAAACTCAACTCGTCGTGTTTGGAGGAAGAAGAATACTGAGTTTGCATTCCAAGAACACCACACCTACTGTGAAGCATGGGGGTGGAAACATCATGCTTTTGGGCTGTTTTTCTGCTAAGGGGACAGGACGATTGATCCGTGTTAAGGAAAGAATGAATGAAATTTTGAGCCAAAACCCCTTCCATTTATGAGAGCTTTGAATGGTTGACCAAGTACTTATTTTCCACCATAATTTACAAATAAATTCTTTAAAATTCCTGGATTTTTTTTTCACTTTCTGTCTCTCACAGTTGAAGTGTACCTATGATGAAAACGACAGACCTCTGTCATCATTTTAAAACGGGGGAACTTGCACAATCAGTGGCTGACTAAACACTTTTTTGCCCCACTGTATAAGGAGGTTCGTCTTTAATTTCTTTTCCGACGAACTCCGTTCAACTGTCCAGGGCCCCGGAGCAACTAAAAAAAAAAAAAAAACATGAAAGGAATAAATGGTAATTTGTGGAAATTACCTGTTTAAACGGGGCTTCACTCAAGTATGTGCTTTTATCTCTCCACGGGCTGTCTTTGCTATAACACATTCAATCAATGACTTGCTGGCTGTCTTTAAAGTGATCTGGGTTTACTCCATGGCACACTGGTGCATTGACCCCCTGATCCTCCATCCAAACAGAACACCGCTGTTCCTCCTCGTCCGCCCTCCCTTACGACCAAATAAGGCAGTCTGAGAGGCGGCGAGTCGGTCAGCCAAGCCAGCGAGGAGGCCATTAGTGAGGCGGCGAGTCTGCAGAGAGGATGGTATAGACCCACCTCTGGCATCGCTCAGATGGTGTGGTGTGCAAGTGCACGTGCGACGCCAGCTGAAAGGCACGCTTATTCCAACCACTGACATCCTCGGTTCTGGAAAAGATTTGATTCAATTAGTAAACACGGTGAACAGTGAATTGTCCAATAATTCATTTGTGGTTTTTAATAAATAATCACTGGAAAAAAAACATACGCATAGATGTTAGCGGGACGTCTATAAACAGAGTAAATGGATAGAATATAATAGAATAGAATAGAAAGTGCTTTATTGATCCCTCTGAGAAATTCAGCACCACAGTTCGCTCACAATAAACACTTAAGTATTTTTTTATATGTGAATAATATAAATACAGTATTATACAGCATTGTTCACATGTAAATAATATAAATACAGTCTATTATACAGCACTATTCACATGTGAATAATATAAATGCAGTCTATTATACAGCATTATTTACATGTGAATATTGTAAATACAGTCTATTATACAGCATTATTCACATGTGAATAATGTAAATACAGTCTATTATACAGCATTGTTCACATGTAAATAATATAAATACAGTCCATTATACAGCATTATTCACATGTGAATAATATAAATGCAGTCTATTATACAGCATTATTCACATGTGAATAGTATAAATGCAGTCTATCATACAGCATTATTCACTTGTGAATAATTTAAATACAGTCGATTATACAGCATTATTCACATGTGAATAATGTGAATACAGTCTATTACACAGCATTATTCACATGTAAATAATATAAATACAGTATTACACAGCATTATTCACATGTGAATAATATAAATACAGTCTATTATACAGCATTATTCACAGGTGAATAATGTAAATACAGTCTATTATACAGCATTATTCACATGTGAATAATGTAAATACAGTCTATTATACAGCATTGTTAACATGTAAATAATATAAATACAGTCCATTATACAGCATTATTCACATGTGAATAATATAAATGCAGTCTATAATACAGCATTATTCACATGTGAATAATTTAAATACAGTCGATTATACAGCATTATTCACATGTGAATAATGTGAATACAGTCTATTACAAAGCATTATTCACATGTAAATAATATAAATACAGTATTACACAGCATTATTCACATGTGAATAATATAAATACAGTCTATTATACAGCATTATTCACAGGTGAATAATGTAAATACAGTCTATTATACAGCATTATTCACATGTGAATAATGTAAATACAGTCTATTATACAGCATTGTTAACATGTAAATAATATAATTGCAGTCTATTATACAGCATTATTCACATGTAAATAATATAAATGCAGTCTATTATGCAGCATTATTCACATGTGAATAATGTAAATACAGTCTATTATACAGCATTGTTCACATGTAAATAATATAAAATCAGTATTATACAGCATTATTCTCATGTAAATAATATAAATGCAGTCTATTATATATTCAAGTACAGAAGGTCTTGGCCGTTAAGATAGATGCTCTACTGACTTGGAAACCACACATGAAAGCATTACAGTCTAAATTAGCTGAGGGTGTCTCCATTTTGTGTGAAATGCAGAAATAACTGAATCAAAATTCACTTAGAACAATTTAGTTCGCTCTTTTATTGCCGCATTTACAGTATTGAAGTTAAAGTTAAAGTACCAATAATTGTCACACACACACACACGCACACACACACACACACACACACTAGGTGTGGTGAAATATGTCATCTGCATTTGATCCATCCCCTTGTGAGGGGAGCAGTGGGCAGCAGCGGTCGCCGCGCCCGGGAATCATTTTTGGTGATTTAACCCCCAATTCCATCCTTTGATGCTGACTGCCAAGCAGGGAGGTAATAGGTCCCATTTTTACAGTCTTTGGTATGTCTCGCTATTTAAGCTCCAGAAAAAGGCAATTAGAATTATACAATATGCCCCACATAGAGCTCATACCTACAATCTCTTCGTATTGCGTACTTTTCTTCAACTACATCATATAATCCAATACAGTAGCCTTCAAGGTATGTTTATGGCCTCACAAAGAGCTCTACCTGCAAATTTACAAAGTCTGTTTTCACCCGGAGATGGTCCGCATGAACCCAGGGGTGTCCTGAAATTCAAACATGACATGGTGGATTCCACATTCAAGGCTCAAACGTTATCTATAGCGGGGTTGAACATTTGGGACAATCTGTGCCTAGTGGTCCTCAACCTTTTTTGCACCACGGACCGGTTTTTTGTCGGCAAATACATTTCAAGGACCGGCTTTCCACTTGTGCCAGATAAATACAGCAAAAAAAAAAGTGCATGAAAAATACAACCCACTATAACGCTGATTTAGTGGGAGACTGGTGTTGGTTTCTTTGCAATGAGATGCAGATGGAAATCAGACTTTGGCTAAAATCTGTTTCATTTATTATTTTATAAGTTCATTATAGTGCATTGTGTCATGTCACAAAGTTAGAACAAATATAACAAATGGCAACTTCCTATGAGGAATTTTATTGGGATTCGGGTTAGGGTTAACCCTATGCTTATTGTTATGTGTAGTGCAGGGGTCGGCAAGAGCCAAATTGAACCACAAATACCAAAAAGTAATCTGTCTGGAGCCGCGAAAAATTTTGAAATGACGGTTTTAGAATGGCCCAAGGTATAAATGTTTCATCACAATCTTTGCAAGCTGGTTAATGTTGCTGTGATCTGGAACAGCACGGTGCACAATCAACTATCAGAAATGCAGACACTGTTACATACAGATAATGTGTCATGAGACATGGAAAAATAAACTAAATACACATATAAGTAAAGGAAAATAAATAGTCCTACAAACGAGGCATAAAGATGCAATATGTACATAGAGCTAGCCGAAATAGCATGTTAGCATCTATTAGCTAACGTCATGCACTGACCAAATATGCCTAAATAGCACTCCAACAAGTCAATAACATCAACAAAGCTCACCTTTGGGCATTCACGCGCAGCATGAAACGTCCGGTGGACAAAATGAGACAAAGGAGTGGCATAAAACACGTCTTTTTGTGGCAGCGTCGGAGAAAGTTACACATGTACACAAACTGTTGAGTCACAGTCCATAAAACGGTGAGTTCAAGGGCCGCTGAAATTAGTAGGACAAAACGGCGCTCGCACCGTAGACATGAGCAAACAGCTTGCGTCGTTCCTCGTGCACCTGTCGAAGAGGCGGCTACGTACTCTCTTGCCTCCTCCGACCGGCCGCCCTTGAACGTGGGATGCTTCCACCGTGGAGGAGGGGGAAAAAAAATCTCAGCCCGGCCCCAAAGGCTGCCTTCGCTTCGTCTCGTCAAAAAACGTGGCTTCCCTCAGGGACACTGGCGGTCGCCACACCCCTCCGACTTTCAGGTACCATATAATCTCACTTAAACACTAGTACCACAATAAGCAGATAAGGGATTTTCCAGAATTATCCTAGTAAATGTGTCTAATAACATCTGAATCGCTCACACTGCCCTCGCCTTTTTTTTTCTCTCTACTCCTTCACTCTAACTTTCCTCATCCACAAATTTTTCATCCTCGCTCAAATTAATGGGGAAATCGTCGCTTTCTCGGTCCAAATCGCTCTCGCTGCTGGTGGCCATGATTGTAAACAATGTGAGGATGTGAGGAGCTCCACAACCTGCGCACATCGTCTGCTACTTCCGGTACGGACAGGGCTTTTTTTATTAGCGACCAAAAGTTGCAAACTTTATCGTTGATGTTCTCTACTGAATCCTTTCAGCAAAAATATAGCAATACCGCGAAATGATGAAGTATGACACATAAAATGGACCTTCTATCCCCGTTTAAATAAGAAAATCTAATTTCAGTAGGCCTTTAAATTGTCGTGTATCCATCAAATCTGCTGGTGAAACTTGGACTATATAACCAACATACATAACCAGCATCAATCAATCAATCAATCAATCAATCAATGTTTATTTATATAGCCCCAAATCACAAATGTCTCAAAGGACTGCACAAATCATTACGACTACAACATCCTCGGAAGAACCCACAAAAGGGCAAGGAAAACTCACACCCAGTGGGCAGGGAGAATTCACATCCAGTGGGACGCCAGTGACAATGCTGACTATGAGAAACCTTGGAGAGGACCTCAGATGTGGGCAACCCCCCCCTCTAGGGGACCGAAAGCAATGGATGTCGAGCGGGTCTAACATGATGCTGTGAAAGTTCAATCCATAGTGGCTCCAAGACAGCAGTGAGAGTCCAGTCCACAGGAAATCATCCCAAGCGGAGGCGGATCAGCAGCGTAGAGATGTCCCCAATCGATACAGGCGAGCGGTCCATCCTGGTCCCGACGAGCGGTCCATCCTGGTCCCGACGAGCGGTCCATCCTGGGTCTCGACTCTGGACAGCCAGTACTTCATCCATGGTCATCGGACCGGACCCCCACCACAAGGGAGGGGGGGACATAGGAGAAAGAAAAGAAGCGGCAGATCAACTGGTCTAAAAAGGAGGTCTATTTAAAGGCTAGAGTATACAGATGAGTTTTAAGGTGAGACTTAAATGCTTCTACTGAGGTAGCATCTCGAACTGTTACCGGGAGGGCATTCCAGAGTACTGGAGCCCGAACGGAAAACGCTCTATAGCCCGCAGACTTTTATAAATTGATTATAAATTAGGGGCGGGACATGGACAAGCATTCTTGCTTTTTTTTCCCGTATCCCACTTCGGTGGTTGCAGTTGCATGTCTGTCAAATTACAACGAGTGAGGAAGTGTTGCTATATATATGTCTGTCTGCCGGAATAAATAAATTCATTCATTCCTGCATTTTGCACACATAGCTTGAAAGGCGCACACGGCGTTTGAGCTTACTCACGGACACATTCTTGGACATTACATTAGAAAACACTCGGAGGCACCGGCGCGTACAAAAGAGTCCACCAGCACAAGAAGTGTACGTTGAAAAGGGTTGAAAGGACACCACATACACGCAAGGCATGTCCATTAAGTCATGCTGCCTCACAAAGGACAACAGTTATTACCCCTTAGGGGGGGAAGTCAATATTTGCTCTGTTATTCTTTTAGACATCCAGAACTGTATGCTCTTTAATTGTCTTTGCTCACAAAAATGTAAATTGTTTATAGCTTACCCATCATAGCAGTAGTTACGTAACATGCCGGCGTCCTTTGGAGTGGACATTTACTTTTGTCTCACTTACAGGATTTGCAAAAATGATGCAAAACAAAACTTTCCACTGCAGACGACAATGCGAGTTATACTTTATAAAGGTCTACTGCACCGATGGCACGGTAGTTTTTATTTATTTATTTATTTTTTTAGATACAATACAACTTGACTTTTGGATGGCTGCATCCAAGACACTTTAACAGGGGTCACCAACCTTTTTGAAAACAAGAGCTACTTCTTGGGTACTGATTAATGCGAAGGGCTACCAGTTTGATACACACTTCAATAAATTGCTAGAAATAGCCAATTTGCTCAATTTACCTTTTAATAAGGGCTTCACGGTGTCAGAGGGGTTAGTGCGTCTGCCTCACAATACGAAGTTCCTGCTGTCCTGGGTTCAAATCCAGGCTCGGGATCTTTCTGTGTGGAGTTTGCATGTTCTCCCCGTGAATGCGTGGGTTCCCTCCGGGTACTCCGGCTTCCTCCCACTTCCAAAGACATGCACCTGGGGATAGGTTGATTGGCAACACTAAATTGGCCCTAGTGTGTGAATGTGAGTGTGAATGTTGTCTGTCTATCTGTGTTAGCCCTGCGATGAGGTGGCGACTTGTCCAGGGTGTACCCTGCCTTCCGCCCGATTGTAGCTGAGATAGGCGCCAGCGCCCCCCGCGACCCCGAAAGGGAATAAGCGGTAGAAAATGGATGGATGGATGGACCTTTTAATAAATAAATCTATATCAGGGGTCACCAACCTTTTTGAAACCAAGGGCTACTTCTTGGGTACTGATTAATGCGAAGGGCTACCAGTTTGATACACACTTCAATAAATTGCCAGAAATAGCCAATTTGCTCAATTTACCTTTAATAAATAAATAAATGGGTTGTACTTGTATAGCGCTTTTCTACCTTCAAGGTACTCAAAGCGCTTTGACACTACTTCCACATTTACCCATTCACACACACATTCACACACTGATGGAGGGAGCTGCCATGCAAGGCGCCAACCAGCACCCATCAGGAGCAAGGGTGAAGTGTCTTGCTCAGGACACAACGGACGTGACGAGGTTGATACTAGGTGGGAATTGAACCAGGGACCCTCGGGTTGCGCACGGCCACTCTTCCATTGCGCCACGCCGTCCATATATATTTTAAAAAATGGGTATTTCTGTCTGTCATTCCGTCGTACATTTTTTTTCCTTTTTATGGAAGGTTTATTGTAGAGAATAAATGATGAAAAAAACACTTAATTGAACAGTTTAAAAGAGGAGAAAACACGAAAAAAATGAACATTTTAAATTTTGGAACATATTTTATCTTCAATTTCGACTCTTTAAAATTCAAAATTCAACCGAAAAAAATAAAGAGAAAAACTAGCTAATTCGAATGTTTTTGAAAAAATTAAGAAAAATAATTTATGGAACATCATTAGTAATTTTTCCTGATTAAGACTAATTTTAGAATTTTGATGACATGTTTTGAAATAAGATTTAAATTTGACTCTACAGATTTTCTAGATTTACCAGAATATTTTTATTTTTATTTTAGTCATAATAAGTTTGAAGAAATATTTCACAAATATTCTTCGGCGAAAAAACAGAAGCTAAAATGAAGAATTAAATTAAAATGTATTTATTATTCTTTACAATAAAAAAAAATAAAAAAAATACTTGAACATTGATTTAAATTGTCAGGAAAGAAGAGGAAGGAATTTAAAAGATAAAAAGGTATATGTGTTTTAAACATCCTAAAATCGTTTTTAAGGTTGTATTTTTTTCTCTAGAATTGTCTTTCTGAAAGTTATAAGAAGCAAAGTAAAAAAAAAAAAAAAAAGAATTTATTTAAACAAGTGAAGACCAAGTCTTTAAAATATTTTCTTGGATTTTCAAATTCTATTTAAGTTTTGTCTCTCTTAGAATTAAAAATGTCGAGCAAAGCGAGACCAGCTTGCTAGTAAATAAATAAAATTTAAAAAAAAATAGAGGCAGCTCACTGGTGAGTGCTGCTATTTGAGCTATTTTTAGAACAGGCCAGCGGGCGACTCATCTGGTCCTTACGGGCTACCTGGTGATTTATACATTTTCAGAATGTGCTCGTTCTGTTTTTAAACAAAAAAAAAATCGGAAGTTGTCTTTATTGTTAAGTTATCGCGCCGTGATTTTACCAGTCCAGCCCACTAGGGAGTAAATTTTCTCCTTGTGGCCCCCCAATCTAAAATGAGTTTGACACCCCTGCTTTAAATACATCAGTATTCATTAACATTAAATAACAAATAAATAGCTTCCCAATTTCACAGAAATTCCCATATCAAGAGAGGGTTCTATAATGTTTTTTTTGTCTCATATTAATCAATCAATTAATACAGCCCTAAATCCCAAGGGTCTCAAAGGGCTGCACAAGCCACGTCATCCTCGGTTCAGATCCCAAAAAAGGGCAAGGAAAAACTCACAACCCAGTGGGATATCAATGTGAGTGACCATGAGAAACCTTGGAGAGGACCGCAGATGTGGGTGACCCACATGAAGAAACCGGATGCAATGGATGTCGAGTGGGTCTAACATAATATTGTGAAAATCCAGTCGTAAGTGGATCTAACATAATAGTGAGAGTCCAGTCCATAGTGGATCTAACATAATAGTGAGAGTCCAGTTTATAATGGATCTAACATAATAGTGAGAGTCCAGTCCATAGTGGATCTAACATAATAGTGAGAGAGTCCAGTCCATAGTGGATCTAACATAATACTGAGAGTCCAGTCCATAGTAGATCTAACATAATAGTGAGAGTCCAGTCCATAGTGGACCTAACATAATAGTGAGAGTCCAGTCCATAGTGGATCTAACATAATAGTGAGAGTCCAGTCCATAGTGGATTTAACATAATAGTGAGAGTCCAGTCCATAGTGGATCTAACATAATAGTGAGAGTCCGGTCCATAGTGGATCTAACATAATAGTGAGAGTCCGGTCCATAGTGGATCTAACATCCATCCATCCATCCATTTTCTACCGCTTATTCCCTTTCGGAGTCACGGGGGGCGCTGGCGCTTATCTCAGCTACAATCGGGCGGAAGGCGGGGTACACCCTGGACAAGTCGCCACCTCATCGCAGGGCCAACACAGATAGACAGACAACATTTACACTCACATTCACACACTAGGGCCAATTGTGAAAGTCCAGTCCATAGTGGATCTAACATTATAGTGAGAGTCCCGTCCATAGTGGATCTAACATAATAGTGACAGTCCAGTCCATAGTGGATCTAACATAATAGTGAGAGTCCAGTCCAAAGTGGATCTAACATAATAGTGACAGTCCAGTCCATAGTGGATCTAACATAATAGTGAGAGTCCGGTCCATAGTGGATCTAACATAATATTGTGAAAGTCCAGTCCATAGTGGATCTAACATTATAGTGAGAGTCCCGTCCATAGTGGATCTAACATAATAGTGACAGTCCAGTCCATAGTGGATCTAACATAATAGTGAGAGTCCAATCCGTAGTGGATCTAACATAATAGTGAGAGTCCAGTCCATAGTGGATCCAACATAATAGTGACAGTCCAGTCCATAGTGGATCTAACATAATAGTGACAGTCCAGTCCATAGTGGATCTAACATAATAGTGAGAGTCCCGTCCATAGTGGATCTAACATAATAGTGAGAGTCCAGTCCATAGTGGATCCAACATAATAGTGACAGTCCAGTCCATAGTGGATCTAACATAATAGTGACAGTCCAGTCCATAGTGGATCTAACATAATAGTGAGAGTTCAATCCTTAGTGGATCTAACATAATATTGTGGGAGTCCAGTCCATAGTGGATCTAACATAATAGTGAGAGTCCAGTCCATAGTGGATCTAACATAATAGGGAGAGTCCAGTCCTTAGTGGATCTAGCATAATATTGTGAGAGTCCAGTCCATAGTGGATCTAACATAATAGTGAGAGTCCAGTCCAAAGTGGATCTAACATAATAGTGAGAGTCCAGTCCATAGTGGATCTAGCATAATATTGTGAGAGTCCAGTCCATAGTGGATCTAACATAATAGTGAGAGTCCAGTCCATAGTGGATCTAACATAATAGTGAGAGTCCACTCCATAGTGGATCTAACATAATAGTGACAGTCCAGTCCATAGTGGATCTAACATAATAGTGACAGTCCAGTCCATAGTGGATCTAACATAATAGTGACAGTCCAGTCCATAGTGGGGCCAGCAGGAGACCATCCTGAGCGGGGACAAGTCAGCAGCGCAGAGATGTCCTCAACAGATGCAAAGGCGACCCCGGGTCCCGACTCTAGACAGCCAGCACTTCATCCATGGCCACCGGACCTGTGCCCCCCCCCCTTTCCACAAGGGAGAAGGGGGCAGAGTAGAAAGGAAAAGAAACGGCAGATCAACTGGTCTAAAAAGGGGGTCTATTTAAAGGCTAGAGTATACAAATGAGTTTTAAGATGGGATTTAAATGCTTCTACTGAGGTAGCATCTCTAACCTCCCCCCCCCCCCCCAAAAAAAGCATCGAGTAACATCTATAATCAGGAAGTTATGCAAATTACATTTAATTTAATTATACTTCCTGTAATTCCAATTCGACATTTCATGGGGTTGAGACGTATCAATTAAAATTCCGATTCTTGAAATGAATTGAATCAAAATTCCAAATTCAGAATTGCTGGTTATGGTTGCCATGGCTACCAGATGGCATCTTTCCGATTTAAATGTGGATATCATGTTTTGACCGCTTGCACTTCTGACCTATCCCGGGGGGAGGGGCAACTTTCGTTTGGACTTTTCACACCCGGTACGTTTTATTATGTGCCGTCTTATCTTTGGAAGTGTCAAGTGGTTCAGTCCAGTGCTGCCAAAGGTGATTATAAGACCCAGACCACAACCGGTAAGCACAGTTGGAACAGGACTCACAGTTTATTGTGCTAATCTGAAACAGGCCTTCTGTGTATTTCTTTGTCTCTCCATACCCTGCCTGAAATTCTCCGGTTTATTTTGCTGCGCTCTTTCACCTGCCTCCAAAAGTCAGCCAAGTGCAACAGCGCTGGAGGGAAAACAATCTCTTAGAAGGAAAAAAAAAAAGCCATATTGAGTGCGAGCCTGTGAAAGGGATTTGAAGGGGAAGGAAGGGTGAGCAAGTCCGTTTTGAAATAGAGAAGACCTCCAAGATGCCGTGATTGTATGGAAGTAGAATTGTCTCACATCCACTTTTATATATATATATATATTTATATATATATATATATATATATATCCATCCATCCATCCATTTTCTACCGCTTATTCCCTATATATATATGTATATATATGATATTAATACATATGCATATATAGGATAGGCTAGGTCTTTATTGTCATTGCACAAGTACAAAAAGGTAAAGGCTGGGGAAGGATGAGTAAAAAAATACAATCCAGACTGGGCTCCAAAGGGGGCCCAGTCTGGAGTGGGAAAAAAAAACCTCCATAACAAAGCACATACACATATTACAACATACATCTCGAGATATCTAGCAACAGAGGGAAGGTAGTTCAAGGTCATGGTGGTAGGCCGCAGCTCTCAGGCGCTGACCATCCATTCATCACCCCTATGGGATTTCCGTCCAGGGCGTTGGGTTGGGGGGGATAAGGTGTGTATGTGTGGCGTATATTTTTGTGCATGTGTATGTGTGTGTAAGCCCGTAGTGTGTCTCTGTTCCGCGGCCTTGATGTATTGCAGTCGCTAGTCCAAACTCAACAAATACAGGTGTGTGTCCATTAGAGACAAAAAGGGAGTTTGTTGTGTCTTCGCTGCGCTGTCCTTCTGGAGAGTCTCGAAGCCAGGGAAGCAATCCAAGTTAGAATGATTTTGATGCGGGTGAAAATAAAATTTGCTTTTCACTCTAAATTGTCCATGACTGGTCCTCAAAACTGCGGGGTAGACAGTCCGATGTAATCCACAGTTCTTCCCGCATCCTCCAATCATTTGTGGGAGCTTTGGGGTACTTTGAAGACTGCCAGCAACTTTCAATTTGTCGACAAACCAGAGCAACGCTTACTCCAATCAGCAGATGTCCTGTTGTCTTAATTCCGAATAGGTGGATATCTTCACGTCCTCGACAGGAAAAGGGTCTCCCAAAAGTCCGCCGTGTGTCCAGCAACAACCGCTTCGTCACGACAGCAGGTTCCCCCAGACCCAAGATCTTGTAAATTTTTTTGAGGCCAGTTAAATAGTTCCGATGTTTAGATTTGGAGAGCAGTGCAAAAAGAGGCAACAAGAAAGTTAAGACAAGACAAAACAAAGAAGCAAGCAGGAGAGATAAGGGAGAGGAAAGGGGAACGTCCAACCTCGATGAGAGCCAGAGAGAAAAATAAATGTATAAATATACAAATACAAATGTGATATACAAATGAATAATTTGCTTAAATAAACGCGTGTTTTTAGATATATTTTTGACATTTGAAAATACATACAAATACAATTTATAAATAGAAAAATGTGACATACAAATAAATCAAGCATTTGTATAAATAAACGTGCATTTGTAAATATATTTTTGAGATTTGAAGATAAATATGCTTGATTTTGTATTTTGTGTCGATGAGACATTCCTCCCACAAAGCAGATGCACAAATAAATGTGACCCACACACTCCCCTGAACAACCAGGAGAGGGCACTACAGCCTACAGCGGTCTGGGTCACGGACAATATCTGTGGTTGAAAAACACTGCTTTAATGCATCTCTTTAATCAGGAAATAAAAAATTTTAAAAATCTGATTAATCACCCATGTGATTTTCGATTATCACAATTAATCACAAATAATAACTTCATTGTATCATTTAAATTAACTTTGGGAAAAAAACTAATAATATTTTGACAATTTTTTTTACTTGACTAGCGGTATTTGCCCTAAAATATTTGCTCAAAACTTGCTAATGGTTTTATCTCAAGTGCGGTCATGGTGTCATTTAAAGCAAAGTTTGCCAATGAGTACCAGCCGAAAATTGGACTATTGACCATTTTGCGGTTGTAAAGGAGAATATGCAGAAAACATACACTTTTTATGATTAATCTGTGATTATGTGAA
>NC_084632.1:16546677-16551677 GCF_033978795.1 Nerophis ophidion | reverse complement strand
ACACATAGAAGTAATCATCAACTTAAAGTGCCCTCTTTGGGGATTGTAATAGAGATCCATCTGGATTCATGAACTTAATTCTAATCATTTCTTCACAAAAAAAGAAATCTTTAACATCAATATTTATGGAACATGTCCACAAAAAATCTAGCTGTCAACACTGAATATTGCATTTTTGCATTTATTTTCACAGTTTATCTTTACCTTCATATTTTGTTGAAGTATTATTCAATAAATATATTTATAAAGGATTTTTTAATTGTTGCTATTTTTATAATATTTAAAAAAAAATCTCACGTACCCCTTGGCATACCTTCAAGTACCCCCAGGGGTACGCGTACCACCATTTGAGAACCCCTGAATTAGACAGTTAACGACAAAGTCCATTGGCAAAAATGACGCCGGTTGCAGGCTCTGTACCGAAATTTCGCTTGGATTGGTCGAATTTGCCTGAATCTTCGCACCGTGGAAAGTTCCCGGAGGGTCTGAAATTGCAACTATTCCGCCTCGGTCTCGTTCTTGGAAATAACTGGAGCGCCTTCAAGGCACGGCAGCTGCAGAGGCTAAGGCAGAGGTTTCACTGGCCTGGCGGTAGCATCTTCCCGCAGTAACATGCTGTTACTCCAATCTGCAACACGACTCGAACGATTAAACCCCTCTCCCTTGAGCGCGCGCCCCGTCTTCCGCTCTCTGCATTTACATGGCATTTATGAAACACTCCCAAGGAAAACAAAAAGTGGAGCGAGCGAGAAAGAGAAAGAGAGAGAGAGAGAGAGAGAGTGAGCTCCCGGTGTAGAGGAGTCTCATTATTCTGTTATGGATTGCACATGTCAGGCAGTAAGTGCTCTTTTTATCCTTCCAAAGCACTAACATCGGCCACTGAGCACATTTGCCTACCAGAGTGAAATTTACCATGTTTAGGCCCGCACCACCAGGGGAATGACAGCGGGAGCTCTGGGTTACGGTAAGATTTACGGGTCAGATTAAATAAGTGACCCTGGTGTAAATAACAAGCCAAGGGAGGAACATGTGCAACGTAAACAGATGTTTAGTTGTTTGTTTTTTTTGCAAAGTATTCCAATTTATTAGAGCCGCTCACTTTCCTTTTTACACCTGGTATGGTGCACGTGGGTTTTGAATAAAGAGCAGAGGGAGGACGGCGGAGGACTGCTCGGGGCTCACAATGGCTGCCTGCCAACAAGCAGCAAAGACGGGCCTCTTCCCATTCGTTACTCCCCGCATTCCCCGCAAAGTTCACACAAAAATATATTGCCATACACTCCCTTCCAATGGGCCTCTCATTTAACGCGCCCATAAATTGTGGCTCCCTTTACAGACTGTCTAATGCATTTCTTTTTCTCCCCCGCGATTGTCCTGTAGCTCATCCTGAGTGTTCCATTACAACTTTGTCGTAGGCTGTGCTACCCAACCGTCTTTTCCACATACCTGGTTAATGGTAAATTCATTATTTTAACATTTCATTGACATTTTTTACATTTCAATTGTATTAATATTATTGTTTATTTATTTTTTTATACATATAGCTTTGTTTCAGCTCATTTTAAGTGTTTCATGAAGGCTGTGCTACTTCATGTTGTTTTCCACATTCATAATTGTATACATTGATGGTAAATTAATCAATCAATCAATCAATCAATGATTATTTATATAGCCCTAAATCACTAATGTCTCAAAGGGTTGCACAAACCACAAAACAAACCACGACATCCTCAGTAGAGCCCATTGTTATTGTTATTATTATTATTAGTATTATTTTTTTTCATTGTATATAATTATGTTTCAGCTATTTTTATGTGTTTCATTAAGGAACTTGGTCAGGCCGTGCTACTCATCTTTTTTTTTTTCTACATTTGGAATCGTATACGTTGGTGGTAAACCAATCATTTTAATATTTAATTGAAATTCTTGGATTTTAATTTGTTTACTATTATTATTATTATCTTTTTTTTTTTTTTATGTACAAAGTTAGTTCCAGCTTATCCTAAGTGTTTCATTGTCAGGCTGTACTACTCCAATTTTTAATTTTTTGGTGGAAAATTCCTAATTTTAACATTTTATTTAAATGGTTTCACTTGGAGTTTTTTATAGTTATTATTATTATTATTATTATTCATTATTTTTTATGTATATTATTCAGCTTATTTTGAGTGTTGCATTAAGGAACTTGGTCGTAGGCTATATATATATATATATATATATATATATATATATATATATATGTATATATATATATATGTATATATATATATATGTATATATATATATATGTATGTATATATATATATCTATATGTATGTATGTATATGTATATGTATGTATATATATGTATATGTATATATATATATATATATATATATATATATATATGTATATGTACATGTACATGTATATGTATATGTATGTATATATATTTATACATATATATGTATAAATATTTATATATATATATATATATATTTTAAATTGACATTATTTTATTTTTAAAATAAAACCTTTTTAAAATTATTATTAGTACATTTTTATTTATGTATTATTTTACTTCAAAACATCCATTTCTTATTTTTTTTTAGCTTATCCTGATATATATCTCAATCAATCAATCAATCAATCAATCAATCAATGTTTATTTATATAGCCCCAAATCACAAATGTCTTAAAGGACTCTACAAATCATTACGACTACAACATCCTCGGAAGAACCCACAAAAGGGCAAGGAAAACTCACACCCAGTGGGCAGGGAGAATTCACATCCAGTGGGACGCCAGTGACAATGCTGACTATGAGAAACCTTGGAGAGGACCTCAGATGTGGGCAACCCCCCCCCCCCCCCCCTCTAGGGGACCGAAAGCAATGGATGTCGAGCGGGTCTAACATGATACTGTGAAAGTTCAATCCATAGTGGCTCCAACACAGCCGCGAGAGTTCAGTTCAAAGCGGATCCAAGACAGCAGCGAGAGTCCCGTCCACAGGAAACCATCTCAAGCGGAGGCGGATCAGCAGCGTAGAGATGTCCCCAATCGATACAGGCGATTTTATATATATATATATGTGTGTGTGTGTGTTTATTTATTATGATTATACATTATAATACCTTATATATTATTATTGTTGTTATTTATATTGATAAAAATACTTTATGAATGGTATGCATTGGTGGTATTTATTTATGTATTCATTTTTGGGAAATGTTTCTTATTTTTAAATGTTTTTATATTTATTTGTTTAATGAAAAAAATAAATGTATTCATATTTTTTTAGCTCATCCATCCATATGTACAGTATGTAAAACATAATGAAGAGATAAATAAATAGATAAATATATAAATACATAACAATTATATTATATATAATTTTTAATGTCTTAAAAGTTGTTGTTTTTTGCCCATCCTGAGCGTTCTATTAAGGACTTTTGTTGTAGGCTGTTTTACTTGTTTCACATTCTGAATTGTATGCATTGGTGGTAAATGACTCATTTCAACCATAAATACCACTTAAACTACTTCTATTATAAAAACATAATCCGTGGACTAAAACATTTCAGGACAAACTGACTAGTGGAGGCTGAGTCTGTGATCATGTGATGAAAGTCTCCCCACCTCTCCCTCATTTCCTACTGGTTCAATTCAAATTCAAGCAACCAATCAGAGCTGCTCTGGAAGCTGTTCTTTTCAAAAAACTGTTTTCAAGACTGGCTTATTGTTATATTGTGTTAGTTATCAAGGAAACTATCCCTTCTAGCAAATACAAGAATTAGATCAGAATAATTCAAATTTATATTGCACAAATATCCATCCATCCATTTTCTATCGCTTGTCCCTTTCGGGGTTGCGGGGGGGGTGCTGGAGCTCATTCACTGTTCAAAAATATCAACATAACTTAATTTGGCTTGTTATAATGAAATCACTATTTTGTATTTTCCCTGACTAGATACATTTTTGCACAATTCAAAAATGTACAGTTACAGTAATAAATACAAATAATATATCAAATATACATATGTGCAAATAAATACGACGAGAATAAAAAAGTGCACATAAAAAAAAATCTAAATGCAAAACTGTGCCAGTGCTAATATTTCCTCCGCCCTGGTACAATAGAGCAGTGTTTATCAACCACCGTGGCGTGGGAAATTATGCAACTTAACCTAATTGGTCCAAAAAATATTTTTTGCAAATCAATAATCATAATAATGTGCCGTTGTCTAGTGCCTGTGCTGTGTAGAGCTTGGCAGGGTAATCTTGTAATACTCCATATCAGTAGGAGGCAGCAGGTAGTTCATTGCTTTGTAGATGTCGGAACGCATCAAGGATGGTTTGTCATGATCCCAATATGCAGAGCACAGCGGGAGACAGTGTGCAGGTAAAAAGGTATGTAACGCTTAAACCAAAAATTTACAAAAGGCAAGTCCCACTAGGAAAATCCACTGATGCACAGGGATGGCTATGTAAAACAAAAGTATAACTGAAGTGGCGACAAAGTCAACAAAAACAGAATACTGGACGACAGCAAAGACTTACAGTGTGTGGAGCAAATACGGCATCCACAAAGCACATCTGTACATGACATGACAATCAATAATGTCCCCACAAAGAAGGATAGCGTACGCTTAACTTAAATAGTCTTGATTGCGGAAAAGGAGCAGGTCAGGCAATAAATAGCACTTAAAGGAAGGCTACAGGAGAACACGTACAAAACAGGAAAAGTCACCAAAAATGACAGCGCAAGACAGGAACTAAAGCACTACACTCTGCAAACAACAAAAAACTCAAAATAAGGAACAACAACCTGGTGGAGTTTCATTTTTTAACCTTTTCTGCTGGTGGTTTAATGAAAGAAAAAAAAAGTGCATTGGCTCAAAAAAGGTTGAAAAACACTGCAATAGAGGGACTGGCAGTTTGGGCACTTTTCTATATAATAAAGGCTCACAAATTCCCAACTGGGAATTAGTTCTCGTCGTTCACTTAAAAGGGCTGCTAAA
>NC_084632.1:16449177-16541677 GCF_033978795.1 Nerophis ophidion | reverse complement strand
AAAAAAACAAACTGCCCCAAGTGGAGGAGTTCAAGTACCTAGGAGTCTTGTTCACGAGTGAGGGAAGAGTGGATCGTGAAATCGACAGGCGGATCGGTGCGGCGTCTTCAGTAATGCGAACGCTGTATCGATCCGTTGTGGTGAAGAAGGAGCTGAGCCGGAAGGGAAAGCGCTCAATTTACCGGTCGATCTACGTTCCCATCCTCACCCTATGGTCATGAGCAGGGGTCCCCAAAGTTTTTGACTCGGGGGCCACATTGGGTTAAAACTATATATATATAATATTAACATACACACGCATACACAAGTCTCCAAAATGTTAACCACCGCGGGCCGTAGTTTGGGGACCCCTGGTCATGAGCTGTGGGTTATGACCGAAAGGACAAGATCACGGGTACAAGCGGCCGAAATGAGTTTCCTCCGCCGGGTGGCGGGGCTCTCCCTTAGAGATAGGGTGAGAAGCTCTGTCATCCGGGATGAGCTCAAAGTAAAGCCGCTGCTCCTCCACATCAAGAGGAGCCAGATGAGGTAGTTTGGGCGTCTGGTCAGGAGGCCACCCGGACGCCTCCCTAGGGAGGTGTTTAGGCCGCGTCCGACCGGTAGGAGGCCACGGGGAAGAACCAGGACACGTTGGGAAGACTATGTCTCCCGGCTGGCCTGGGAACGCCTCGGGATCCGCCGGGAAGAGCTGGACAAAGTGGCTGGGGAGAGGGAAGTCTGGGCTTCCCCACTTAGGCTGCTGCCCCCGCAACCCGACCTCGGATGGATGGGAAAATTAACAAAATGAGCAATGGACTTTTTCTTTTTTTTTTTTTTTACATATTTGAAAAGGGCCCTGCGATGAGGTGGCGACGTCCACCCGATATTGGCACCAGCGCCCCCCGTCGCCCCAAAGGAAATAAGCAGTAGAAAATGGATGGATATTTGAAAAGGAATGCGAAAAAGTTTACACTTATTTAAAGGCCTACTGAAATTAGATGTTCTTATATAAACAGGGATAGCAGGTCCGTTCTATGTGTCATACTTGATCATTTTGCGATATTGCCATATTTTTGCTGAAAGGATTTAGTAGAGAACATCGACGATAAAGTTCGCAACTTTTGTTCGCTAATAAAAATGCCTTGCCTGTACCGGAAGTAGCAGACGATGTGCGCGTGATGTCACCGGTTGTAGGGCTCCTCCCATCCTCCCATTGTTTATAATCATAGCCACCAGCAGCAAGTGCAATTCGGACCGAGAAAGCGACGAGTTCCCCATTAATTTGAGCGAGGATGAAAGATTTGTGGATGAGGAAAGTTAGAGTGAAGCACTAAAAAAAAAAAAAAAAAAAAAACAAACAAAAAAGGCGACAGCTCCAGGTGACGGCAGTGTGAGCGATTGAGATGTTATTAGACACATTTACTAGGATAATTCTGGAAAATCCCTTATCTGTTTATTGTGTTAATAGTATTTTAGTGAGATTTTAAAGTCATATCTGAAAGTCGGAGGGCTGCGGTGAACGCCAGTGTCTCTCAGAGAAGCCAATGGAGGAGCCTTTTTGACAGCTACAGGAGTATGTCGCATAATCCACTCAAGTCTCCGGTAAGAGCCGACTTAATATCACAATTTTCCCATCCAAAAACTTGCTGGTTGACGTAGAGAAACATGTTCGCTTGACCGCTCTGTGTTAAAGCTTCACAACAAACAAAGAAACACCGGCTGTGTTTCGGTGCTAAAGGCAGCTGCAATCCACCACTTTCCACCAACAGCATTCTTATTTATAGTCTCCATTATTAATTGGACAAATTGCAAAAGATTCAGCAACACAGATGTCCAAATTACTGTGTAATTATGCGATGAAAAGAGATTACTTTTAGCCGTAAGTGGTGCTGGGCTAAAATGTCCCCTTCAACCAATAACGTCACGAACACACGTCATCAATCCGCGACGTTTTCAACAGGAAAATCCGCGGAAAATTTAAAATTATAATTTAGTAAACTAAACCGGCCGTATTGGCATGTGTTGCAATGTTAATATTTCATCATTGATATATAAACTATCAGACTGCGTGGTCGGTAGTAGTGGGTTTCAGTAGGCCTCTAGTCCGACGGCGTAGCGCAGTGGCTCAGTGGCCGTGTGCAACCCGAGGGTCACTGGTTCAAATCCCACCTAGTACTAACCTCGTCACGTTCATTGTGTCCTGAGCAAGACACTTCACCCTTGCTCCTGATGGGTGCTGGTTGGCGCCTTGCATGGCAGCTCCCTCCATCAGTGTGTGAATGTGTGTGTGAATGGGTAAATGTGGAAGTAGTGTCAAAGCGCTTTGAGTACCTTGAAGGTAGAAAAGCGCTATACAAGTACAACCCATTTGAGCTCAAACTACTACTCAGCGAGTATTCTCTGTTTGTTTGTGAATTGATTAACGTGGACCCCGATTTAAACAAGTTGAAAAACGTATCCGGTTGTTACCATTTAGTGGTCGATTGTACGGAATACGAACTGTACTGTGCAATCTACTAATTAAAGTTTATATAAATCAAAAAAACTATCTAATCTGTTATTGAACAGTTTTTCAATTGTTTTAGAACATTGTGAAAGTAAAGAAACAGGTCAATAATTTGTTAAATTGGTGTTCGTCTCCGGTTTTATAAAGAGAAGCCGAAGTTTCTGAGGCGTCCGTGAACGCAGCACCGGTCTCCGTATTTGCCTCCTGCCTGGCAGGGAGAGGAGGAGGAGAAGGAGGCGGAGGGCGGAAAGGGGAGCGTTTTTTGACTCTTGTCTCCCAACCCCCAGTCCGTCCGTACGAGGTGGATTTGGGAAGAAAAGAATCCAAACCTGCGACGTGGAGATAACGACAGAAGCAGAAAAGGAGACATTCGGTGATCCAGGCGCGGCGTTGTCGCGCGCGGATTACCGTGTGTGATTTTTGTACTTTCCACCTTTCTTCTGCCCCGCAGAGTCTGATCCGGAGAAGGAAATAACAAGAATAATAATACACGTTTATCTCCGCCAGACTCTTCATCTTATTGACTTCCCCGCCTCGATAAAAGTGGAATTTTTAAAAAAAGCGTTTTCTCCCAGGAAGGATGCACACGATCGCTTTTCTTGAAGGAATACCACCGATCCTCTCCGAAGACTAACCCAGGGATTTTAAACCTTTTTCCCCCTTTTTTGGGGGGTCGTCTCGTACCTTTCACTCGTTTTCAAGTAAGTTTATTTTCTTATTCATTCCCTAAAAGGCACGTTTTGGCTTATTGGGTAAACTTTTGGCGTCCACAAAAAGTACAAATTGGTAAACATTGACTTGCAGTTTTACCAAACTAGTGAGGGGGAAGTAGCATGGTTTAATGAGGATTAATTGTTTTGGGAACTTAATTGCTAATTAACTATGAAGTCTTTTTTTTTTTTTTTTTTCTCACTAAACTTACTAAAATGCAAAATTTCCCAGTACAAGCTGCAGCAAACCACCATGTATCCCACCAGGCATCATGCAACTGGTGATTTTACTGTTTGGGTATGTGTATAATAATCAACAAAACAGATTCAACTAAATTGTTTAAGTGAAATAAGAGTTTTTTTAAAAAGTATTTTTGTGTGTGTGTGCGCACACGTGCACAGAAACCAAAGAGCTGACAAAGTTTAAATGGAAACGACTAGATTTTGGGGGGAAAAATACAAACAACTACTGAAATCATCCTACTTGATAAGACATCCTATATTAAGATTTGTATATGTAGAAATTAGCAGGATTTTAAAGCTATGAATAAGTAGGGGTGAAATTTTTTTTATTTTCGAATGAATTGGGATTCTTGTTTGTAACAATTCTTAAAAAAATATATATATCCAAATTTTTTTTCTTTAAAAAATACCCAAAATCTGTCAGTAAATCCATCCATTTTCTACTGCTTGTCTCTCTTGGGGTCGTGGGACTTTAGTAAATGTTAGGGAAAATTTTTATCAAACAAAACCACTTTTTGTTTAGGTAAGTTCATCTATTCTATGAAAGAATGTACTTAATCTCAGTTTTGGCTACCTGGGTACACTTTTGGTGTACACAAAAAGTACAAGTTGGTAAACATCGACTTGTAGTTTTACCAAACTAGTGAGGGGGAAGTAGCATAGTATAATGAGGATTAATTGTTTTGGGAACTTAATTGCTTTCTTCCATTTAACTACTGAGTCATTTTTTTATACTAAACTGAATAAAGTGTATAATATCACAGTATAAGTTGCAAAAAACTACCACGTATTACACCGGGCATCATACAACTGGTAATTTTACTGTTTGGGTATATGTATAGTAATCAACAAAACTGATTCATCTAAATTGTTTAAGTGAAATAAGAGGGGTTTTTTTTGTATGTGCACACATGCACAGAAACGAAAGAGCTGACAAAGTATAAATGGAAACAACTAGATTTTGGGGGGGAAAAAAAAAAAACTATTGAAATTATCCTACTTGATAAGACAAATTTATAGATATTTGTACATCTAGAAATTAGCAGGAATTTTAAGCTATAAATAATTAGGGATGTAAAAAAAATAAATATATTTTCAAATGAATCGTGATTCTTATTTGTAACGATTCTTAAAAAATTATTTAAAAAATCTATTAAAAAAAAAAAAATCACCCCCAAAGTTCATCCACTTCAGTGAATCCATCCATTTTCTACTGCTTGTCCTCTCGGAGTCACGGGACTTTAGTAAATGTTTGGATAAAAGTTAATTAAACAAAACAAGTTTTCTTTTAGGTACGTTTATCTATTCTTTGGAAGAATGTAGTTAATCACAGAACTGGCAACCTAAGTTATTTAAAAAAAAAAAAGAAAAGTATTGATTTTGAATCAAGAATCGTTTTGAATTGTCTCTTCTGAATTGAATTATTACCAGCAAGAATCGAATGGAATTGATTCACAACCCTAGAACCATATATATTTTATTCTGAAAACAAGCATTATTCAACTTGTACAACTTGGCATGTTAGGGATGTTGCAAAATCTTTAAACACTTTTATATGTGGGGAAAACCAACATATCCTATTTGAATAGTTATTTTCTTCATTTTAACATTTTTAAACTAGAAAAGACCAAATTAACTATTCTTGCTAAAATCAAGATTATGATGTAAAGTTAATGACTAGAAATATGTAAATACATATTACAACTAAGTAAATTAATATATACAAATTTAAATAATGGCAAATGATTTGTATTGTATATTGGAAATACATCAAGTTTACACTAGATTCCACATTGTGTTGCTCTGCTTTTAAAGAAGCTTCTAGTGGTCTCTGTCGTTCTTCCTGGGAGGTCCCCAAAGGACAGTCGACAGGGGACTTAGGCTCTATTGACACTGGAAACCAAATCTGATTTTTTTTTTTTTTGCCCTCAAGGGACACAGATCGGATATATCGTTGCTCCAAACTGCTTTAAATCTGACATTTTTAGCATCAGATATGACAGATTTCCTAAAATGACTGCAGTCTAAACATAAATACTAACTTTTTCGTCATTTGTATGTGTAGTTTTCGGCAGCGGTGTTTTGGTGATAAAAGTCTTTTTTTGGCAAATACATTTTCAATGTATCACTAGTAAATAGTGCCTAAATAATAGGCTATATGTTTGTTTGTATATGCACATATAAAAATAATAATAACAAAAAAAAAATATGTTATATGTCCATCCATCTATTTTTACCGCTTGTCCCTTTTGGTGTCGTGGGGGTTACTTTGATGGTGTATTTGCTTGCATGTAAAAAAAAACAAAAAAACTTTGATTTGTATCGCGATTTTGTAGACACTCAAAGCGCTCACAGAGAAGTGGGAACCCATCATTCATTTACACCTGGTGGTGGTAAGCTACATCAGTAGCCACAGCTGCCCTGGGGTAGACTGACGGTTAAGTACATTGCATACGTTTTTTACATAAGTAAATTTAAAAAATATGCTAATGTAGATCCACACTGGTGTCTGTTCCTCCTCTACTTAGCAGCCATAAAAAGATACACACTATATTACACTATATATAAAAATTCATATATGATGTTACTTTAATATATTGTTAAGTATAAGCAACACGGACATCAGCATGGGTCTACCGTATTTCCTTGAATAGCCGCCGAGGCGCTAATTAATTTAACACCTCTTCTCACTCCTGCGCTTATTCAAGGCATGCAGTAAAAGTAAGCAGGCGCTAATCATTTTAAAACCTCTTCTCACCCCTTGGCTTACCAATGGCATGCAGTGAAAAATTGAGTGTGATTAAAAAATAAATAAATAAATAAAAATTTATTCTGCGGCCGCGGCCCGGTGGTTGGGGACCACTGCTCTACAACATGTCATCGCGAACGCCTTTACACAACGCTATCTGCGTGCCGGCCGGACACATGCATTTCGCTGCTTCTCATACGAGATTGCAATGTATACTTGGTCAACAGCCGTACCTTTTACACTGATGGTTGTGATATAAACACCTTTAACACTCTTACTAATATGTGCCACACTATCTGAACCCACAACAAACACATTTCTGGAGAACATCTGCTCTGTAACACATTATAAACGCAACATAAGAATTATCCACAATGCCATTCATCCATGACTCTTGGCTATATTATACACGCGCCCCCAACCACGGTTGGTGCTAGCGGGGTGTATAATATAGCCAAGAGTCATGGATGCATGGCATTGTGGGTAATTCTTATGTTGCATTTATTATGTGTTACAGAGCCGATGTTATCCCGAAATGTGTTTGGTGTGGGGTCACAGAGTGTGGCACATATTAGTAAGAGTGTAAAAGTTGTTTTATATCACAACCATCAGTGTGATCTGTACGGCTGTGGAACAAGACCCCTGGTTTACACAGAGTAACAGCAAAAAAAACTCCTCCGCCATTTTGAAAATGACGACAGGGGAAGCGTCACTTGTGACGTCACGAATTTGACCCGGCGGTAAAAGTAAGCATAGGCTAATTAATTTGGGGAGCGAGTTGGACCCGGCAGTAATTCAAGGCAGGCACATATTACATGCCCGGCGGCTATTCAAGGAGATACGGTACGTTATTTTTCAACTCACTCGCTTTGCAAACATCTTACGTAATGTACGTAACGTGTAGGCAAACACGCAAATAAGCCTTAATTTTTTTCGGAATCAAAAGAAACATATTTTACATAATGCGTATTATTCTCGCAGTATTGACTTATGATGCATTGAAAATTTGGCCGTTGAACAAAGACTTAACCGAAACCGGATCTGATGATCCACTGCGTCTTTCCCCGCACGCAGAAATGACCTAGCTCATCACACACGGGTTGCATTTGGCTCACATTTTCGTTAGGGCTGCGAATCTTTCTGTGTCCCACGATTTGATTCAAAATCGAGTCTTGGGGTCACGATTCGATTATAAATCGATTTTTTTCGATTAAACTCTATTCATAAATGATATTTTTCCAATTCAAAACGATTCTCTATTCATTCAATACATAGGATTTCAGCAGGATCTACCCCAGTCTAGGTCCTAGAGGTTCAGTGATCGCAGGTAAGAGCTACTCTGCCTGTTCTAGTCACAGCTTCCCCCACTTTTAGCTTTGTCTCTCTGTAAAGTGAAGGTACAACATTGTTTGTAAAAATCGAGCGTGATGGGATGTCAGACCGTGGGTCAATAGTTTTGATCATGAACCTGAAACCTTCTTTCTCCACTACACCGTATGGTTGCAGGTCTTTTGCAATGAAACAAGCGATGGATCTGGTTATCTTCTTTGCCCGTTCAGAACCGGGTGGTAATTTTGCAAACTGGTGAAGTGTGCGTTGATCAGCTGCCGGTGTTGTTAGTGGATAATCCTTTTCCTCTGATAACTCTGTCCAAGTGAGCTTGGGGATTTGAAATATTCCCAAAATACTTTTAACTTCAGCGTTAAAAAGTCTACAAAATGCATGAGTCATGTCAAGCCCTTTCTTGCCACGGTAAAATCCAAAGTGTCTCCAAACGTTTGCTTTCAAAGTCCGCAGAGGCGGTTGTATTTCTTCTTTAGGCTGCTCGGTTTCTTTTTCTTCTACCTTCATTTTAGCGGCAACACGACAAAACTACTCTCCCCCTAGTAGTTAGCCACCAGGTAGCCACGCTGTTTATTGCGCAATACCTACGGTAGCCCAGAAGGAACATACACATTGCCGGGAGCGGGGGAAGTAAAACGATTTTTGAAAAATGAGAATCGCCGTTAAAATGGAGATTTGAACTCGAATCGATTTTTTTCCCCCACACCCTTAATTTCCGTTTAGACTCAAGTCACATTTGAACAATCAATTTCCACTCGGATTTGGTGTCTCTCCTGATGTGGCTTGAATTGGATGCGAAAAAAATCAGATTTTAAGCACATTAAAGTGTTTAGACTGGCAAAAAAAAATCTGAGCTGTGTCAGTCAAGGGCAAAAAAGTCTAATTTGGTGTCCAATATTAACCAGGTCCTAGTAAGCTGGAAAAATCAGATTTGGTCCACTTTGGCCTGCAGTGTAAACAGTCTTTTTTTTTTTTTTTTTTTAACAAAAATGAATGGAAGGACAAAATAATCCAACAAGGCAAACAAATTAAAATGTCCCACTTGTTAATTGAACAGTGCAATCATACAATTTGAAGTCCAAAATTAGTCAATCAATTATTTCGCCTATACAGACTTGAATTGTTTTGCCGAGGAAAATCATGGCGTCTCTTTTGATGTCTCATTTTTTTCCCTGGCTGGTTTTTGGAATTACACACTATTTGGGGATATGCTTGGACGTAGCGGCCACTCGCTCACCCAGCTTGGGAAATTTGCTCCAGAGTACAGCGTGAGAGAGAAACAGTATCTCGATTCTTCCAAATTTGTCTTGCATATTTGCTAAAATCGACAATAAATAAGGTTCGGAGTCATGATGGAAAATAGCCAGCAGGCCTCGCTCACCAGGGCAGTAGCACCAACTCGCTCAGGCCGGCGAGGCTCGCTGGAAGACGGGCGGAGTGAGCCGTCATGCTAGCGGAGTGCAGTCCTTGTGTAGAACATAGTCCATAGACAAGGCTAAGGCTCAGTCTGACATACCAATATCCACTATGGACTGGACTTTCACAATATTATGCTAGACCCACTCGACGTCCATTGCACCGGTCTCCCTAGAAGTGGGTGGTCACCAACATCTGTGGTCCTCTCCAAGGTTTGTCATTGTCATCCCACCGGGTTGAACTTTTCCTTGCCCTGATGTGGGATCTGAAACGAGGATCCCACATCAGGGCAATCGTTGTGGCTTGTGCAGCCCTTTGAGACACATGTGATTTAGGGCTATATAAATAAACATTGATTGATTCCAAAGACATGCACATTGGGATAGGTTGATTGGCAACACTAAATTGGCCCTAGTGTGTGAATGTGAGTGTGAATGTTGTCTGTCTATCTGTGCTGGCCCTGCGATGAGGTGGCGACTTGTCCAGGGTGGAACCCGCCTTCTGCCAGATTGTAGCTGATATAGGCACCAGCGCCCCCCACGAACCCAAAGGGAATAAGCGGTAGAAAAAGGATGGATGAATGATTGATTGAACATCAGCATTTGTCATAATATTAAACTTCAGTCCATGTTGCAAATCAGTGTATTGCCCATTTTCCTTCAATACAATGACAAAGAAGACATATAATCTGTCTACAATTGGCACTTTTTAATACCATAAATACATTTTTGTACATATTTTGAACTTCCTGGCACACAAATGTGCAAACAGGTATGTTCCTAACCTGTGAAAGTGCCAAGGGTACACAGTAGTACTTAGGACTGCAATGATTGATCGGTGAATTTGATTACAAAACTTTGATTTATATTGTGTTGTTTTGATTCATCGTTTAATAAGTGTAACTGATCGCATATTTATAAAATGCATTCACACATTGATGGTTGTAAGCTATATGTGTAGCTACCCTGGGGTAGATTAAAACAATCAATAGCTGCAGCCCTAGTTTTTAGGGAACGAGCCCACTCTTGAAGGGTAGTTACAATAACGTTTTGTTTGAGTCTTTCTGCAGTATAATTTACAATTCAACAATTTCTCTCGGTTTTGAGAAGTAACTTTTGTCAGTTCCTGCTAAAAAGTTTAAATACAGCCCCGGGGTAGTCTTGGCCCTGCTTTTTGACTTTCTTTTGTGTTAAAGCAACACAAATTCAAGGGAATCCAATTTGAATTGCAATGAATCTTAATTTGATCATAACATTTAACGCTCAGCCTTCCCCAGGCTACAGAACACACGCTATTCCCTCCAATAGCAACTGCAAGCTATAAAAGGATGAATGCAACCCCTTTGGTGCTAACAGAGAAGCTAGAAACACTCACTTTTGTCCTATCGGTAATTGCAACACCAGGGAATTGAGAAAGGTCTACCCTGTAACGGTCTGGTATGGTTTGGGGTGAGGCGCGGAACACCGGCAGGGACATTTAAAGCTATTCCATCCAAGTTTTGGGGTGTTTCATTTCAAACCGTGATGGAAGTTTGTACCTTTTTAGCGTAACTCCAGCCCATCAGTCTTGCATTGCGGTATTCAATCAGCCTGCAAGCTTGTATAAATAAGGCCATTCGTCTCTCGATGTGAGTCACATGTTGCTTGTCAGTAGCGAGAAGGAGTCTTGTCCTTCACAATAATTGAACATCACGTACACACGGATCCCGTGCCGACTGGTATTGTTCCGGATTTTTTAATGTGCACTTAATTGAACAATTTATCACCCCTGATCACTGTCAAGTGGCCAAGAGAGAGTAAAGGGAATAAGCTGTCAAGCCCAGCGGAGCTGCTGTGTCTGTCACAGAGCCATCAACAAAGCCGTTTTGTTTTTTTTAAATCTCTTTTCTTGATGAAAAGAAATAGCAGATCAATGCATTTATAAGCTGCAGCCTTGCAGGCAGAGGTAATGAAGAGTGGGAGAGTGAGAACATTACATCCTTGAAAACTTGTTTTATTGGAGGGAAACTTTTGATTCCTCCCCAGAGCTCCTTGCCTTGGAGTTGGAGGAAAAGCTAATTGAATTGTGAGCTGGATATGATGCCTTTTTTGGTTACTCGCCCTCAAGTTAACATACGTCTTCAAGTAAGGTCCTCCTCTGGGTTTTCAAATTCATTTTCTTTGCAGTGATTACTTTCCCTGTTTGTTAAGTTTCTTCCTGCCTCAACAGAAGCATGTCTGAACTCCGTTTTTAATGGGATCGAAGGGGCAAAGAGAGTGCGAGTGTACCGGCTGACAGATGGTAGATATGCAGACTTTCCGGTGAGCGCACTTAACTTCTGGCTCTTTTTGTGTACTTGGTGGTTCTTCACATCAAGTGCATTGTTGACATTTTGACATACAACACGCTCTACGACTTAACAATATATTTATACAAAGCAAGCGCTGTGCTTCTTAATACTTAAGAGGTTTTCAATGTCCGAGTTCTTTGCCGTAATAACAACTGACAGCCAGAAAAACGGCTTTGGCTAGAATATGTTTATTTTTATATAATATCACAGACAGAATTTGGGCTATTATAGTTTTTAATCATGGTTTCTCCCGGATTGCCAAGATATTTGTGGCAGTGGGGGCGTGGGTAGGGGCGTGGTCAACGTGACATCATATTATTATTATTATTATTATTATTATTATTATTATTATTTGCTGTCACGCATATATTTTCTTTTAAAAAGAGAATTTATACATACATTTAAAACATATCTGTTATTATTAGTTGAAGTTTTTTTTTTGAGCTTTCTCCAATTTTTTTTAGTCACTCTTTTTTAAAAAAATTAAAAACAACTAGCAACTAATGTAGCATCAATTTCTAGTGTTATTGTAGACTTTACTCATGTTGAGAGGCTCTTTACTTCCGTCGCTCCATATCTGTGACGAAAAAAGCGAGAGCATCATGGCACCGAGCGTTCCTCTTCTTAAAAGTCACTAATATCATTTTAAATTTTGAAGATGGCTGAATACGGGTATACCTCGGATTCATTAAAGTAGGTTCACATTCCGGATATGCTACCTCCGATCCAGCCAACCCCGTGCATATAGCTTACGTCATCACAACATCTGGTTTCAGCAGCGCTGTTCTGGTGATCAAAGTACGCCCAATTTTCGGTGAGTCTCTAGTCAATAGTGCGCAAATACTAAACTATATAAATATAGCAATTCATACTGTACCTACCTGTTGGTATTAATGTGTATGCTGGTGTGTTATTGGAGAATGACGACGTGTTGTTGTGTCTCATGGAGGCGGACGTGGAAATACGTGTTAGGATTGGGCTGGTTGTTAGCATAAGATTGGGAATAAAAGATAAAAAGAGTGTCACACTTTGTGTCTTCTTCTGGGGGCTACAATAAATCATATTACTTTGTTTTTTACTTAAAACAATACATTCTTAAGATGTGGTGGCTAGTATTCTGCCATGATGCACCGCCAGAATCAATTACATTAGGGGAAACCCCAATAATTGTACAACTTAATGGTAGGTCAGGGCTGATTACAAATTTTGCAGGACGATAAAACAAACTTTTGCAGATAAGCAATATAATTGTCAGCATTATTTTCAGACCAAATTTAGCACTTAATGTAATCATATAACAGTAATAATAATGCAAGTCAGGATGTAACCATAAATGGTATTAATTATAACCTTGCTAGAATTGTCGAGGGTTTGTATTTTTGTTTTAAATTAAAATTATCAAAAAACTGTGATATATAATATAAATGAATATAAATTATATAATATAAATAACTGCACTGTATATATTTTCATAAATGTATTGTCTTGAATAAGTAAACAAACAAACATGATCATGAGATTGACTCACAATGTTTCTTTAATAAATATTAAATAATTTAAAGTGTAGCTTTTTCCCTCGTTGGAAAAATTGGGTCGGGGGGGGGGTTTGTTTTTGATTTTTTAGTTGTTGCCTTCACTTTCCAACCAAATGTCACTCCGGCTCGTCCGTCCGCGCTGATAAACTCATGTTGCTCATTTGGTTTAAAGCCAAAATATTTCCCTCACCATACATTTGGCTTTGCGAACGTCCTTTTTCTGACTACTTTTTGTTACTATACCATGTTTCTACGTAGCGTCTAACCAGGCTCACTGTCCGTGTGGAAGCCAGCGGTTCCACATCCACCCACAGAGACAAAGATTGTGGATGACTAACTAGAGGATTCACACTGTTCATTTATTTTTGCTATCGCATAAACACATGATAGTCCATGAGAGGGATGCTCAGAGTGAAACTTCTTGAAACCTGTTTGAAAGCAAGAAGGAAAGTATTTCGAATGGCAATTAATTGATACCGGCGAACTTATCAAGTTAATTTTCAATTATCGTTTTATTAATTGATTTATTGACTTTCAGCCTGAGCCTACTTTATGGTTTTATGGCACATTGCATGTTAAAAAATGATTGATTTCCTTTGGTTTTAGGCTTCCGGTGTTGTGGTTATCTTCATCATTCCAATCAAATCCAAAATAGGGGGCATTTGGCTTGCATCAAGTGCTTTGCAATTAGTCACAACGCGTTTGACGCGGCTACACGGCTAACTACAGCTGCTGTGAAGTGAGTGTTGTTGCAGAGAGGAAAAGAAAAAATTACATGCATGAACACTGGTGCTGTTGCACCCGGCGATAATTATGTTTATTCATTTTAATTAGCCCAAAGAGCTAAATCAGTGCTCTTCCAGTAACACGAGGTGCAATTAGTGTGGTTTGAAAATACGAGGCGGTGTATCTTCTATCGTTGCTTTTTCTCTTTGTGGATTATTCATTCCTTGTCAAACACGGCCATCAGACGGTCCTAACAGGCGCCAAACTCAAAGGCCATTTGGACACGGTATGCATGCAAAAGACAATCGCGTCACTCATGAAAAACAAACGCATAAGAGGCATACTAACGAAGACTTCATAGATTGTCTTCTAAAACGCAACCACCACTAATTAAGTGGTTTTTCCGATTAATAGAAATACATTTTATAAATTCCAATTAAGGAAGTATTATGCACTGCGCTTTACGAGTTGAATCGTTTTAACTGGTAATGGGTAAAAAAATCATAAGTAGGGATATTGTGTCCGCCGATGCCTCATTGTGTCGGTCACCGTAAAAATTAATAAATGATGTAACCGATAAAGCTGCTTTTTCGTTTGACTGAATCGCCAAACTAAGGCTGCACGATTTTGAGAAAAAAACAATTGCAATTTTTCTCTCCAAAATTCCGATTTGAGTTGCAATTTTTATATTTTTATACATGAAATTGCGAAAATAAGTTATATTTCCACTGTCAATCAAAATGTTCTTGTTTCAAGGTGCCACACATTAAAACAATATCACATAAATTGCTTTAAAAATATATGGTTTTATGCAGACTTTAGAGGTTTTTTTCCACATCATGCTCTTTACCTGAAGAAATACTACACAGTGTTTATAATGTATTAAAATCATAATATATCATCATAATAATGCAAGTAACCTTTTAAAAGGATATAAACTTTATTTCTCATTCTTGTAGAATTGTGCACCATTGTGTAATTGTAAGGAAACTAACTTTATCTTAAATAAATGAACAAACAAAAAATAAAATGGACTCATTTCTGTAAGCAAAAATGTAACTTAATATTGAACATACTCAAGTATTTTTTTTCCCAGTTGGAAAAATGAGGTCGATAACGTCGACATTTTCGCTCGTTCGTCTGTGTTGATGGGCTCATATTGCCCATCCGTTTTGAAATTCAAATATTCCCCCAACGGGACCATTGGCATTGTAATCTACAAACAACTCTCACTTAGTAAACCGTCCCATGTGTGATGTCTGTAGAAGTGTTTTAATGCATATTTGTACGAGCTATCGTAATGTAACGAAGCTAGCGTCGTTACCATTAGCTAGTGTGCCAACACATTTACGAGTGTCTGTGTTAGCATTATTAACTTACAATAGCATTCTGTTTGTATTGTTTCAAGTTCGCGAATTCACCAAAATATCATAGTGATTAGGGTTATTGAGTCTGTTTAGCTAATTGGAGACCGTCATTCCTTCTGTTTTGTTTGATCAGACATTTTTACTGTTTTGTTACAGGCACTGTCTGGAAACAATTAATGTATGTAAATAAATATTTACAAAATCACTCTGTGTAAATAACTAATTACACAACATATATCTGCGGTGGTGTGGCTAATATATGGAAAAATATTATTTTTTTAAATGTAGTGGGTGCGGCTTTTAATACCGGTGTGCTAAGAAGTCTGGAAATACGATATTTTTTTGTGTACAAATAACGTTTCACACCCTGGTTCCCACTATATGTCAATACCAAAATAGCTAAAGGGGTCAAAGTGGAAAAAACAGATGATAGCAGTCACAGCAATTTAAAACATCATGAAGGTTAAACATGTGGAGGCGGTTGGGTAATCTTTAGTCCATAGACCTACATTTTCACCTTGGCCGTAGGGGTAGAAACATGAGACGGATGGCTGGCAGAGGGATTACCAAACATTCACTCAGACTCCTGCTGGATGCTCCGGTCTAAAATTGGTAGCTTGGTCCTTAGCAGACCTCTCTGGAGGTGTGAAATGGCTGTACACCCCCTCCTACTACACTCAAAAATATGTTCTCATGCATTGCTCTTAATTCCAACACTAGGAATATACAGTGAGGGAAATTCTTTGGCTAAAATTGAATGCTCAGATTAGGGGGTATGAATGTAACGCAATTATTTGGCCCGCTTATTAAAGCCTTCAGTTAAAATCTACTTTCCAACCCTGATTTGCTACTTTTACTTCAGTGTCTCCTAATCGTTCTATACCCTGCACCACATGTAAGATATCTTCTTGTACATCACTTTCAGAGGAACGATACAGAGGTATTTGTTGATAGTCTGTTACAAAAGGTCCATCAAAGACAGAATCCTATGACAGCAGAAGCAAAAAGCACAGAGCCTGAGTCACTAACGCGTGGGAGACATTGTTTTGGCATTCGATTCTTCAAAGAAAACAGACTAGCTTGTCTCGTCCAATGTTTGGCCGTTCAGTAATTGGGACAGCAAAAAAGGTGTGAGTTACTTCGGTGAAAATTTCCATACAAAAAGTAGGGCATACACAAATTGTAGTAAAGTTCAGTAATATGTGTTTTGAGGTTAGCAACTGAAATAAATAGAAAATGTTATCCTTAGGAAATTCATAGTAGAATGATAACTAACTTAACGACGAGTGATCGGATTATTACGCGTACACTAACAATAAAGCGAGGATGAACGATTCGTGGATGAGGAAATTTAGAGTGAAAGACTTAAAAAAAAAAAAAAAAGGCAATTGCATTGGGAGCAATTCAGATGTTTTTAGACACATTTACTAGGATAATTTTGGGAAATCCCTTATCATTCTATTGTGTTGCTAGTGTTTTAGTGAGTTAAATAGTACCTGATAGTCGGAGGGGTGTGGCCACGGGTGTGTTGACGCCAATCTCTGAAGCGGTATAGCTCGGTTGGTAGAGCGGCCATGCCAGCAACTTGAGGGTTGCAGGTTCCATCCCCGCTTCCGCCATCCTAGTCACTGCCGTTGTGTCCTTGGGCAAGACACTTTACCCACCTGCTCCCAGTGACACCCACACTGCTTTAAAATGTAACTTAGATATTGGGTTTCACTATGTAAAGCGCTTTGAGTCACAAGAGAAAAAGCGCTATATAAATATAATTCACTTCACTTCACTTCACAACTTCATTGAGAAATATTTATTCATTAACAATGCTGTTACAAAATGAAAATCCCAATTAAACTATTTCCCATTTAAACGCAAACTGTAGGAAGCCATTGATCGTACCCTAGATTTTCTTTGGACTGCAAAACTAATGCACCGTACTTTTCGGGCGTTAGAATGAATGCTTTGAAACAGTGCCTGTCACACGGCAGTAAAACGGATGATTGTCACTAGCTACAAAAGCGAGCTCTCCAAACAGCTAAACAGACTCTGTAACTCCACGGTGATGTTTTGGTAAAAGTACAAAACTGAAACATGACAAAAAGAATGCCATTCATAGTAAGTTAATAATACTAACACAGACACTTGTATATGTGTTAGCAGATTCACTAATGTTAATGACGCTAGCGTGATTACATTAAGACAGCACATACAAATATGCACGAAAACACTCCTACAGACATAACACATTGGACAGTTTAGTCAGTATGAGTTGTTTTAGTTATATTGTAAAACTTACAAACGTTGCTTGGAGTGATGAATGAGGAATCCTTTTAAGCCGAAATGCTATAGACAAATAGTAGACAAAATGGGATTGGTTCAAGGCACTTAACAGGAAGTACATTTTAAACCCATAGCACTTGCGGTGAGCGAACTTGTCCAAAATATGGCGTATGGCGCCATTGCACAAACCGTAACACACTTTTTCGGCATCTCTGTTGCAGTAAAATGAAAAGTATTTGTTGAATACCAAACAATATGGCTGTTAGCGATGAAAAATCCATAAATTAGCCGCACCATTTTATGAGCCGTTGGAAAAATGTATCGGTTTGTAGTCCAGAAAATATGGTAATTAATATAATTAACCACATTTTGAAATACACCATTAAAATACAGTAGCCTTTATTCAAACAATGTTAATGTTCTTTGTTGTAGAAACACACCTACAGGTAAATTGACAAAGTTTAGCTGGTGGACTTTGATAGAAATTATAGTTAAAGTTAAAACATTTTTTTTTACATAGCTGGCTTGGAAACAAGCTACTTATCTTGCGCAGGAGAGTCCAAATGTCCAACATACCTCTGTTTTAAACGCTCCCACATCACAGCCATGAAATACCAGGTCCGAATGTGCAAAGTGTGCAAATTTCCTGTGTTGCCATACTTGCGATGTTGTTATATTGGCCACAGCTATATTTTTAAATTTTTTGCCGGTCACTAGTCGACTCGCACATGTCCGCAAACACCAGCGTCAAATTTTATCTTCGATTTTTGTCAACAATTTCAACTAATCGTTGCACCCCTAATTTACCGACTTTTTTTTTTTCTCGAAGCAAGTCCAAGTTTTAACACAAAATTTTGCAAACACCTGCTTTAATTTCTTCTTTTTTAATTACTCCACGTTAGAAAGTTATACTATTCATGCAATTCCTTAAAAGTATGTTTCTACTAACATTACTGTTGACTGTGTTCTACTCGTTTAAGACCTTGTGCATTGTTTTTCTTGAGCCATGAGGTCAAGATTTATGAATCTTGTACTTCCTGTCCATCTAAAGCCTGTGTTTCATGTGTGCCTTTGGTAATTGTTTGTATTGATGTTTATTTTTGATAGTTATTCTACCAAAAGTAACTTTTTAATACCCAGCATCATGAAATTATTTACTTCAGGGGTTTCAAACTCAATTTACCTGGGGGCCACTGGAGGCAGAGTCCGGGTGAGGCTGGGCCGCAAGAATAGATTTCTTAAAAAAATGTTGCATACTCCTAAGCATGTCTAGTTGTATAATGACGTTTGAAATTGTATTCATTGTGCACCGCAACTTTCTCTGTGCCCCTGTGCTCAACAAAGAAATATTGCATCTCCCACTTTTCCTGGAATTGTCTTTGCTCACCACTAACCTTTCTCTTCACTGCAGGCTTTGAAAAAGACATGGTTGGGGTTGTGGAATATATTTGTATTTAGCCGACGCACGGAGAATAATGTTATTTACGCAATAGGTGTCGTTCCGCTTTTCCTTCCTACAGCAACACGGCGGTCGGCGATAATAGCCAGTAAAGTACCGAGATAGGGAGCGCAAAAAAGTGACGACTCCTGGAGTGTTATCCGGCATCATGTAGTGTTCATTGTGTGAGGCAATGCAAATTAAACAATAAAAAAACAAATAACAGTTTGAATTGGTCCAGGTTATCTGGGACTTTTATTACTAAAGG
Organism: Nerophis ophidion; assembly: GCF_033978795.1. Lineage (NCBI taxonomy): Eukaryota > Metazoa > Chordata > Actinopteri > Syngnathiformes > Syngnathidae > Nerophis > Nerophis ophidion. The sequence goes on along the minus strand of NC_084632.1, from coordinate 16,522,790 downwards.
ACCGGTGTCGCGGTGTGACTGCAGCCAGGCACGTAAGCAAACCCTCATCTCCATGGCAACGTCTCTGTCGCTTTCACTCGTTTGCCGCTTTTCCACTAATGCAGGGGTAGGCAACCCAGAATGTTGAAAGAGCCATTTTTGACCCAAATAACACAAAGCTGTCAAGCGGCGTTCATATAAAACTTGCGGGCTGCACTAACATTAAACTTTCATATTAAGGTGGGTGCCGCAAAATAACGTCTTGCGGGCCACGTGTCTGAGACCCCTGATTTACGTGGACCCCGACTTACACAAGTTGAAAAACTTATTCGGGTGTTACCATTTAGTGGTCAATTGTACAGAATATGTACTGTACTGCGCAATGTACTAATAAATGTTTCAATCAATCAATCAATCCTCTGCTGTGGACTTTTGTGTTTTGCATAACATGGATATTTTTTGGGACAAAATAGACCAAAAAGCAAATGTCCACTGCAGCCTATGTTGGTTTTCAGGACGATTTACCATCTGTTAATGTGCAAAAAAAAAATCAGCTTTTGGCCAAGTATTGCAAACACTGTCGTCTCCTTGAGTTATAAATTTGTCTCTTGGGTTGCAACTTGGCCCTATCAGATGTTTGAGGTAAAAACGAAGGATTAGTAAAAAAACAATTTCCGTCAAGTTACTGGGTACACAAGCGAACCGGTACACACAAATACACTAATCCCTGTCAGACTTTGTAGCAAAGCCCTGGGGAATACATTGACACACTGTCACCTTCCCGGCTTCCTGCCCCTTCTCTTCATACGGCTAGCTTTAAAAGAAATGAATCAGCTCCAGCTCTGCTAATCTACTTTTGATGTGAAGCAGGTGCAGAGTGCTCGTACTCCCCCATTGCTCTCAATCTCCCTTAAGAAATTACACACTTAAACAAATATTCTGCAATGTTGTTTTCTTTAAAGCTCCTGAGAAAACATTGACTCCTTTACCTCCAGGTCTAATCCCATCCTCCTAATGATTATAGAGTTAATGTGAACTGATTTTGGTGAGAGGTAATTAACCACTTATTGGACAGGCATCAGTGGGGTGAGTCTAGTTTGGTTTCTTTGTCTGCCACTCCGCTGACCGTCTCCTCATTCCGGCTGTTGAGCCGCTTCTATGTTAAGTGTTAATACCAGCTGGTCTCCCTCAGATTGATGTGTAGTGTTGCCCATGGGCGGTCTGCCTCCTCCTCCTGCCCAAGCACGCCATGTCTGGCAGGAAAGGTTATCCTGTGCCCTGGCAGTGTGACCCCTGTGAGCTTCCAGACATGTGGCACTGAGGAGGGGCTCTGAGGACCCTCTCTTTTGCCTGACTGGCTAGAACAGGTTGCAGTTAGCTCAATTAAACGGCGCTCATGCAGGCCGTTAGATGGTGCACGCCGGCCTGTTGAGCCATCTGCGTGGAGTGTGTATCTGGGAAGCAATTGCCCTGAACCATTTTTACTAATTTTAGCCTTTTAACCCTCGTGAGGTAATAAACTTGAAGTTTTGCCAAGACTAAGTGCATGACAACTCGGTAGTAAAATAGGTCAGATGTAAGGTCCGCACCCTGCACCAGGCAATCTGTCCATCAGCAGGAGTGGGTTTTGTTTAAATTTTCATTTTTGGTCACTGCCCATTGAACATATGTTCAATAGCAATATCACTGACGGTTGGTGGGCGGGTCCTGCTTGAATAGTGGTCGGCCACTAACAAAGACCGGTGGCTTAAGTTCACTTCTTGACAGTTTGGATATGTAAACTCAAATCTGGCTTGCATTTCCTCTATAGAATGTAGTTTATACTTTTAGTCTTTATTTGAAGGGACAATGCACAGCAACATTAAGCTCAACGACAGATATGTTTTGTACCAGATTACAGCTAAATAGCTCATTTTTCATCTGCAGTCCTTGGCTACCTAAAATAAAGGGATACAAAATCATGCAATAAAATGATTACAATAAAATCATACCATATCACGTAATCAAATTAAGAAAAGTCATAAAATGCCCTTTCATCGACACATACTTTAATATACAATACAACCACATCTCATTTACATCATCACACAAAGACAATACATGCTGTTGTTCACATCTGTCATCATTTGTTAAAACAACCATGATTTTAACACCTCACAATTTACAACTAAAAAGCTGTCATGGATAAATATAATACACATTAAGTTGATCCGTCAAACATAGTGCAGGGTTTCCCACACATTCATTTATTTGTGGCGGCCTGCCACGAAAGAATTACGGCCGCCACAAATAAAAAAAAAAAAATATATATATATTTTTTGGGGCTTTTGACTCGCTCGACCGCTCGAAAAAGCAATGGGACTCTGTCTGTGAATGGAGCTTGTAGTTACATATTATATAAATATGTAAATATTATATAAATATGTACATAAAGTGTTGTAATTATATTCCAACTCCGCCGCTGCCAACCCCCACACCCCCACCCCCAACCCCCACCGGCCACCCGACCACACCACCACAAATAGATGCCTGACCTGTGGGAAACACTGTAGTGCCCACCTTAGTGACCGTGTGAGCAGCTTTGATTGTGTGATGTGTGGGCAAAAGGAATAGTAACACAACCCAGCACAATGCTACACACTTATATAATGCTTCTTTTTATTTTGTTGTGTCTACTTGGGGACGGCGTGGCGCAGTGGGAGAGTGGCCGTGCGCAACCCGAGGGTCCCTGGTTCAATTCCCACCCAGTACCAACCTCGTCACGTCCGTTGTGTCCTGAGCAAGACACTTCACCCTTGCTCCTGATGGGTGCTGGTTGGCGCCTTGCATGGCAGCTCCCTCCATCAGTGTGTGAATGTGTGTGTGAATGGGTAAATGTGGAAGTAGTGTCAAAGCGCTTTGAGTACCTTGAAGGTAGAAAAGCGCTATACAAGTACAACCCATTTATCATTTATTTATTTACTTCTTACTACACTACAGTGTATATTGCCTCCGTGGAAGGCTGTGCCTAAAAATACAGTAATGATCTGTTAATTGATACTCCTATTTTCCACTTTTAACTTTTTACTACTCACCTAAATTAAACGAAAATGTCCTACTTGGGTCAAATGAGGATTCATACCAAAGATTCCCTGTTTCAAACACAAATCCCGTTCCATATTTGTGTAGGTGCATTTGTGTTTACTCAAATCCTTTTGTATTTTTATTAGGGGTGAACACATTGTTGTGATCCGGCTTCCGGATCACACATCTCTAGCATGTTTGTCTTTTTTGTATTGTCCTACTATGTTTTGATCATGTTTTGGACTCTACCGATCCCGTTTGTTAGCGCACTTCCTTGTTTTGTATTGTCACCATGGCAACCTAAGTATGCCTCCTGCACGGACTCATTACGCACACCTGTTTTGAATTATTTGTGTTGTATTTAAGACCACCTGCTACCTTAGTTCCTCCTGGCTGTTTTGTTTGCTACTTGCAACACGCACGTTGGTTCTTATTTTTGTAATCACTATTGCTAAGTCTCGCCTTAGCTTTGCGTGCGCTCTGCACCTCTATTCCTGTACTCTGCTCTCGTTGCTAATTATTAGCATAGCTCTCCGTGCATTCGGCACGCCTTTTCTTTGCATTTTGTACCAGTATTATTTTTGTTTTTGTATTAAATCTAATCTTACCTGCAACTCCTGCCTGTCCTGGTCCTCTTGCATCCCTGGGGTAGCAACACGCATCCATTATGCCTCGCCATCGTGTCAGAAAACAGCCAGCACAACGCCGCCTCGCAGTGGACCACCAAAAGTCTTCCCTTCGCCAAGCCGCGAATACTTTTTCCCCGGACAGCAGCGCGCAGACAACAGCCCAGTACTCTTCCCTGAGGTTTGGAAGTTTTGTTTTTTCTCCATATTCCAACCACTCTTCCGACTGGGCTGTAAGGCCAGGGCATACCTCCGGCCCACCGGTCCATCACGGTGACGTCATTTCGTCAACGCCCCCTGGTGACTCAATACCACCCCCTGTCGATGATATTTTTTCTGAGGATTTTTATATTGTTGAGTCTTATTCTCAACCTGTTTCAAATATTGACTATGATTTTTTGGACTCTATAGACACAACTAAGTTCTATACAGATGTTATTTCTAGATGCAAACTAAGGCAACATGAGCTACCTACTTTTCTTCCTCCACCTGTGTTTCCCCCGGTCAAGCCACTAAGGCCACCTAGACCTCCTCCACCGACTTTTCGACTCGCTAGTCCACTACCTCCAGTGCGCCCTCCACCACCGGTGTTCAAGCCTAGTCCCAGTCCTGGTCCGACTTCTGGCCAACATTGTAGATCAACTCGTAGACTGAGTCGTAGTCCGAGTCCTAGCCCAAGTCCTTGCTCAAGTCATTCTCTTAATGGTAGTCCAAGTCCCGGTCCCAGTTACGTACCTTCGTGTAGTCTTGATCGTAGTCCGTGTCCTAATTCCCCTCGTGGTCTTAGTCCTCACAGTAACCCTAGTCCTTGCCCAAATTCTTGTCCGAGCCCCAGTGTCACTGTAAGTCCTAGTCTTTGTCCAAGTCCTTGCCCGAGCACCAGTATGATTGTAAGTCCCAGTCCTTGCCCTAGGTTGACCTCAAGTCCTAGTTCCTGCCCAAGCCCTGGTTCGACTGTAAGTCCTGGTCCTTGCCCAAGTCCTTATAAAAGCACTAGTTTGATTGTAAGTACTGGTCCTCACACAAGTCCTTGCCCAAGTCCTAGTGTTAGTCTAAATCCTCATAGTAGTCCTAGTCCTCCTCTCTGCCAGTCTCTTAGTGCTCCTCGGCTGAAGCCGACACCTGCTCCTCGGCTGAAGCCGACACCTGCTCCTCGGCTGAAGCCGACACCTGCTCCTCGGCTGAAGCCGACACCTGCTCCTCGGCTGAAGCCGACACCTGCTCCTCGGCTGAAGCCGACACCTGCTCCCAGTCTGGTTCTCACACCAGCTCCCAGTCTGGTTCTCACACCAGCTCCCAGTCTGGTTCTCACACCAGCTCCCAGTCTGGTTCTCACACCAGCTCCCAGTCTGGTTCTCACACCAGCTCCCAGTCTGGTTCTCACACCAGCTCCCAGTCTGGTTCTCACACCAGCACAAACTCCAAGGCTGGAGCCCACTCCGGTACCAGCACCACGACAGGTACCGGTGCCAGCTCCGTGCCGCCAAGCACCGGTGCCAGCTCCGTGCCGCCAAGCACCGCCGACGACGGGGCTGGAGCCCACACCAGCGCCGACGACGGGGCTGGAGCCCACACCAGCGCCGACGACGGGGCTGGAGCCCACACCAGCGCCGACGACGGGGCTGGAGCCCACACCAGCGCCGACGACGGGGCTGGAGCCCACACCAGCGCCGACGACGGGGCTGGAGCCCACACCAGCGTCGACGACGGGGCTGGAGCCCACACCAGCACCACCGACGACTCCTGCGGCTCCCAGGCCGCCTCCGACGACTCCTGCGGCTCCCAGGCCGCCTCCGACGACTCCTGCGGCTGCAGCACCCGCATCATCCTCGCCAGCTGCACTCGGGCCTGCTTTGGCTGCAGTCCCCGCACCCTCGTCTGCTGCTTCCAAGCCTGCTGGGATTTCGGTGCTGAGGCGTCGTCCACCACGTCGACCACGGGCGTGGCCTCTGCGAGGTCATCCTCCTCGCCAGATACTCCCTCCTCCATGTCGGCCACGGATGTGGCCGTGCCCGGGTCGTCCGCCTCGCCGGGCACCTCATCCTGCGAGGCGGCCACTAATGTGGCCTTTTCGAGGTCGCCCGCCAAAACTTTTTCGGCAGCAGCGTTCCACCCGCCGCCGCCACATGATGTGTCCTCGGTGGATTCGGGGACATGCGATCTGGCGACCCTCCACCGTGGACTCCTTCCGCCCTCCCTTCGTTTGTGAACTTTCTGGTTTTGGGAGGGGGTTCTCTTTATTGCAGTTTTTTGGGGGCATCTGGGATCTGCCCCTTAAGGGGGGGGTAATGTTGTGATCCGGCTTCCGGATCACACATCTCTAGCATGTTTGTCTTTTTTGTATTGTCCTACTATGTTTTGATCATGTTTTGGACTCTACCGATCCCGTTTGTTAGCGCACTTCCTTGTTTTGTATTGTCACCATGGCAACCTAAGTATGCCTCCTGCACGGACTCATTACGCACACCTGTTTTGAATTATTTGTGTTGTATTTAAGACCACCTGCTACCTTAGTTCCTCCTGGCTGTTTTGTTTGCTACTTGCAACACGCACGTTGGTTCTTATTTTTGTAATCACTATTGCTAAGTCTCGCCTTAGCTTTGCGTGCGCTCTGCACCTCTATTCCTGTACTCTGCTCTCGTTGCTAATTATTAGCATAGCTCTCCGTGCATTCGGCACGCCTTTTCTTTGCATTTTGTACCAGTATTATTTTTGTTTTTGTATTAAATCTAATCTTACCTGCAACTCCTGCCTGTCCTGGTCCTCTTGCATCCCTGGGGTAGCAACACGCATCCATTATGCCTCGCCATCGTGTCACACATAATGATATGACAATACATTGCGATTAGGGCAGCGAGGCTTACTTAAATAATAGAATAGTGCTTTTATTATGTTTTTTCAATTGATCTTTTAATGAGTGTTTCTTGATTAAGAAAGCATTTCTGATTCTGATTCTGATTTCAAAATCAGGATTGCAAAGAATTACCGGAACGTCAAATACACAAACATAGTTTCGCTGGAAAATAGTTTAAATCAACAGAACGTTATTTAAACTATTTTCCTTAAAATATGCATTAAAGCTAAAAAGTGAGTTGCATGCGACTACTCCATTAACTAACTGATATAAAAAGCTAAAGTTAAAGTACCACTGATAGTCACACACACACTAGGTCTGATGAAATTACCCTCTACATTTTACCCATCCCCTTGTTCCAGCCCCTGGGAGGTGAGGGGAGCAGTGAGCAGCAGTTTGTCGATTACTAAAAAAAAGTAATTGAAAGATTTGTCCCTATTTGTGGTACTCTTTATAACAATATGATATTGCTTTTTAATGTCTAACATTTTTTTTTCATAATTAACCATCAATTTCAACATTTAAACATAAATAAATAAATGGGTACGGCGTTGCACAGTTGGGAGAGTGGCCTTGCCAGCAACGTGAGGGTTGCTGGTTCGATCCCCACCTTCTACCAACCTCGTCCTGTCCGTTGTGTCCTTGAGCAGGACACGTCACCCTTGCTCCTGACGGGTCGCGGTTAATGGCAGCTCCCACCATCAGTGTGTGAATTTGTGTGTGAATGTGGAAATAGTGTCAAAGCGCTTTGAGTACCTTAAAGGTAGAAAAGCACTACAGAAGTATAATTTAATTATTAATCATTTAATTAAAATACATAAAAATAAGTCATGTCATACAAACCCCGTTTCCATATGAGTTGGGAAATTGTGTTAGATGTAAATATAAACGGAATACAATGATTTGCAAATTATTTTTAACCCATATTCAGTTGAATATGCTACAAAGACAACATATTTGATGTTCAAAGTGATAAACATTTTTTTTTTGTTGCTAATAATCATTAACTTTAGAATTTGATGCCAGCAACAGGTGACAAAGAAGTTGGGAAAGGTGACAATAAATACTGATAAAGTTGAGGAATGCTCATCAAACACTTACTTGGAACATCCCACAGGTGTGCAGGCCAATTGGGAACAGGTGGGTGCCATGATTGGGCCTAATAGCAGCTCCCATGAAATGCTAAGTAATTCACAAACAAAGATGGGGAGAGAGTCAGCACTTTGTAAGCAAATTGTCGAACAGTTTTAGAACAACATTTCTCAACGAGCTATTGCAAGGAATTTAGGGGTTTTACCATATACGGTCCATAAAATCATCAAAAGGTTCAGAGAATCTGGAGAAATCACTGCACCTAAGCGATGATATTACGGCCCTTTGATCCCTCAGGCGGTACTGCATCAAAACCGACATCAGTGTGTAAAGGATATCACCACATGGGCTCAGGAACACTTAAATAAAACTGTCAGTAACTACAGTTGGTCGCAACATCTGTAAGTGCAAGTTAAAACTCTGATATGCAAAGCAAAACCAATTCATCAACAACACCAAGGAACGCCGCTGGCTTCGCTGGGCCCGAGCTCATCTAAGATGGACTGATGCAAAGTGGAAAAGTGTTCTGTGGTCTGACGAGTCCACATTTCAAATTATATTTGGAAACTGTGGACGTGCTGTCCTCCGGAACAAAGGGGAAAATAACCATCCGGATTTTTATAGGCGCAAAGTTCAAAAGCCAGCAACTGTGATGGTATGGGGGTGTATTAGTGCCCAAGGCATGGGTAACTTACACATCTGTGAAGGCACCATTAATGCTGAAACGTCCATACAGGTTTTGGAACAATATATGTTGTCATCCAAGCACCGTTATCATGGTTACCACTGCTCATTTCAGCAAAACGAGTATTACAACAGCGTGGCTTCGTAAAAAAAAGAGTGCGACTACTTTCCTGGCCCGCCTGCAGTCCAGACCTGTCTCCTATTGAAAATGTGTGGCGCATTATGAAGCGTAAAATACGACAGCCGAGACCCAGGACTGTTGAATGACTAAAGCTCTCCATAAAACAAGAATGAGAAAGAATTCAACTTTCAAAGCTTCAACAATTAGTTTCCTCAGTTCCCAAACATTTTTTGACTGTTGTTAAAAGAAAAGGTGATGTAACACAGTGGTGAACATGCCCTTTCCCAACTACTTTGGCACGTGTTGCAGCCATGAAATTCTAAGTTAATTATTATTTGAGAAAAAAGAATACAAGTTTATGAGTTTGAACATCAAATATATTTTCTTTGTAGTGCATTCAACTGAATATGGGTTGAAAAGGATTTGCAAATCATTGTATTCCGTTTATATTTACGTCTAACACAATTTCCCAACTCACATGGAAACGGGGTTTGTATATCTGAAGCACTTATGTGCCGCAAAGTGTTGATGCACTGCTACCATGCTGTGCTGGATCAGTTCCGAGAAAGGCAGTACATGAAGTTGACGGTTAAGACGTAAATGGCAATTTTTTTTTACATCTAAGTGGCAAGCAACTTGCTCCGCTTTCTGAACATTTGAAATTAATGTGAATGGATTATTTAAATTATATTGTTTGTCCAATGAATTATTCCTCTAGTATCCATACTGTTTACACAACTTGTATTTTAAGCTGACTCTTAGATTTTTCAGTGAACTATGTAGGGCAGGGATTCTCAAACTATGGTATGCGTACCACTCGTGGGCTGCATCTAGTACACCAAAGAACCCTTTGATTAAAGTACAGTGTTTTATTTTCCTATATTTAAACAGTGTTAATGCTTAGACTGTTTGTAAATGTTACAGTGGCAAAACTATTACATATACTACTTAAATAGAACCAATGCCTTGTTTCTAATGAATACTAAGGCCTACTATGCTACTGTATTGTAATGTTGGTCATTATCATGGTAGAGCCAAGTTTTTCCCAAGGTGGTATTAATATCACAGTATATCGCCATATCCAGTAGCCATTTTTAATTTTCAGACAGATTGGTAAAATTAAACGCTGGTCTTAAAATCTGATTTTATGACTAGTTCTATAGCATACCTACGTAAACAAAAATGTACACATTCCTATTAACAACCATTAACACCGCTCAACCTGCTGTATTGTGTTGTTTATATTTGTTCTGTTTTTACATTTGTACCGCCTGAGCTTTTGGGACATCTGGCACTGTGTGTGTCTGTTGTTTTGTTTTGACTTTTTGGGGGGGTTGAGGAGGACTTAGCTGCCCGAAGAGGTGGGAGGTGAGAGATGCAACTACAAAGAACACATGTAGGGATAAGGAAGTGGACTAGCCAAAGAAGTGTTGGATGATAATTGATGGATAGCACCGTGTGTGTGTGTGTGTGTGTGTGTGTGTGTGTGTGTGTGTGTGTGTGTGTGTGTGTGTGTGTGTGCATGCTGCAAGCAGGTAACCATTGGCCTCTGTCAAAGGCGGAGACAGAGCAAGAGAGGGCAACCATGACGAGGCTTCTAGCGAGAGAAGGGGTGGACAAAGGAAGGAAGGAAGAAAGAAGTCAGGGAGAGACTGGGGAGAAGATGAGGGATGCATCAGTCAGCGCCAGCCGGGGTTAAGGAGGAGCAACTACCTGCCTGTCAGGCTGATTGTTCATACCTATGCATCAGGGGATACGCGTCCCGGTTTATGAGAAATGGCGTGGATTCAGTATGTAGGCCACTTAACCACAAAAATGGCTGCCTGTGGAACATAGCCATGATTGGATTGTATGCGGATCCCACAATCTCCCTATGTCAAGATGCTTGTTCCCATGCTGTCTTCAGTGTAATCCACATTTCACCCTCTCTGTATGCGGTTTGGCTTACTGTGTGCATTTATTTTACATTAATAAATTCTCACCACAACAAAGGCGCCCTTGCGTTTGAAAAGCCCGATCATGAAGGCCCGTCAGTAATTACAACTTCCACAGCCTGAGCCCATTTTCAAACAGCATGCTGCCTTGTCTTGCAGTGAGATGGAAACAAAGCCTGCGTACATCAGTCTGGATGCACAAATTACAGTGCACCAGTCGGACATAAAAGAGAGAAAGAAGAGAGGGAGAATCCACCAGAGGCGGAATGCATTGAGGATCCTCTCACTTTTCCGCTGTGCATCTTGTAGCCTGGAAGGAAATGTTTGTGAAGCGCATCGCAGTGGAGCGCGTAAAAACCCATTCTCCGCTTGGGAAGGCAGAAGGTGACATTTGTATGTTAATGGTGACAGGAAGTCTTGACTCTATTGTAACTGACAGGAAACAGAATGCGCCACTTAGCATTTTCTTTTTGGCGAGGTGAACATTTATTTGGCTGTCTCTCTGATTTTCAAACAAGAATTGCTTGACTTCAGGTGAGAACTCCAGGCTTACCTGACCCGTAGCGTCCAAATGACTGAAATTTCACTAACAAGTTCTCCTGAAAATGAATCCTCTAGTCATTTCCCTGCCTATCAACATTGGTAGGTAACTAACCGTACTTGTAACACCCACTTTCCATTGCCAGACGCGATATGCCGCCCCCTCTTAGTGGGACATCATCTACATCAGAACTGGAGCATTTTCCACATGCAGACTGTGTGAATAAAGGCATGTAAAACTATTATTTTGATTACTTCATTGCATGTTTTTGCTGACTTGATCCATGATCACTTCAAATCCCCGGCCGAGTCATACCAAAGACTACATAAAATGGGACCAATTACCTCCCTGCTTGGCACTCAGCCACAAGGGTTGGAATTGGGGGTTAAATCACCAAAAAATGATTCCCGGGTGCGGCCACCGCTGCTCCTCACTGCTCCCCTCACCTCCCGGGATTGAACAAAGGGATGGGTCGAATGCAGAGGACAAATTTCACCACACCTAGTTAAAGTTAAAGTGCCAATGATTGTCACACACACACACACACACACACTTGGTGTGGCGAATTTATTCTCTGCATTTGACCCATCACCCTTGATCACTCCATGGGAGGTGAGGGGAGCAGTGAGCAGCAGCGGTGGCTGCGCCCGGGTCTCTTTTTGGTGATTTAAACCCCAATTCAAACCCTTGATGCTGAGTGCCAAGCAGGGAGGTAATGGGTCCCATTTTATATAGTCTTTGGTATGACTCAGCCGGGGTTTGAACTCACAACTTACCGATATCAGGGCGGACACTCCAACCACTAGGTGTGGGTGTGTGACAATCATTGGTACTTAAACTTTTACTTAATATACATACTTCCCTGCTGTTCCATAGACACTGTAGCCTGTGTTTCCTCATACTCTTTCAGAATTTCCTCAATCATCTTGAGGAAAACATCAGGAGAAGAGGACACAAAAAAGAATATAAGCTGCCCACCTTCTTTTTGTCTTGTTTAAGGATCTGATTTTCTTTCCATCCTCACGGGTGCTTCTGACTTTCTTGATAGCATTTGGTTTGAGTCCTTTTTTTCTATTCGAAAGGCGACCAAAACCCTGTTTCTGTGAAGTCAGAATCATTAAAATGATCGCTGCAAATTGCAGTCCTATTGCTTGGTTCATCTCATTTTGTGCGAGTCAATTTGACTAAAAAGGTCCATACTTTCCTCTTATTCCCACCTTTAAGAAAAGTATGCAGGCTGATCCCTTCTTTAGTTGTATTGCTACAACCTGCAACAATGCATCTGGTGGCCACATTTTAATTCCTTCTATTTATGTGCAAAAATAACATGATTAGGAATGGAAATGGTCCGAAACACTACACAATATGAAATTGTCTCCAGTCTTCTGTAGGTGACATTAGCAGCCGCATTTTAGAGCTAAAAATAGGTGTTATAAAATGTGCTGAAACTCTTCAGCCTAAAATCTTTACCGTCTATTTTAGGCAAATGTTATCTGTTGACATAATTTTTAGGTCCAGAACTATGAAATAAGTGTCCATGTTGTCAATATTAGAGAGGACGTTGAACACAACAGCCCTGTGCACTCTGAATCTCTCTTGAAACTATTTCCACAGGCGAGGACAGTGCATTTTCTCTCATTTAATTGACTTTTTTGCTCGGAAAACGCTTATTTGCCCACCAGGTGCTCGAGTCCGAGGCGACGGGAACCAACCTTACTTAGTCATTCCGTATAGGTTTTCATCACTCAGGGAATTAAGTTATGATTAGAGTAGGCTCTCTGGCCTGTTTAACTTGCATGATCGCTCTAACAGCTTTGCTGCAACTTACCACCCTGGTGGATGATAGCATAATGACAGTTAAGTGGTAAAAATCAACATATCTTTACAGCTCCATCGCTGGTAATTACAACTGAAGCAGATACAAAAACCGGATGAATGCACAATACGACCTTGTGAATTTATAATGAAGTTCAGCTGTATTTTTAAACGTTTAGATTACTTTTTTTGTCAGTTGTTATCAGATTATAAGATCCAAGCAATTTATGGCAGAAGCAACACTCTCTGACAGAAGCTTTGTCAAAAAGCTAATCCTGAATGAAAAGTGAGGTGGCTTTGGTCATCAGAGATAGCGTATTTGAGGAAATAAGCACCACCAGTGGGAGGGGAGCAACCACATCCCTTTGTTTGGGGATTAAATCCATGGCAAAATAAAGCCACTAAATAGTGAATTTATTGCTGGAAAATATGTCATGAATAGCAAACTTCTCTGTATTGTTTTATTTTGGGTAATTGTTTTTGACAGAATTCAAGATACAACAACTGTACTTTTATCTGTTTGGCTATGGATATTTTCTACCAGGTGGTCAATTGACAGGACTGCTGATATTGTGTTTTTTTTTTGGAACATGTCAATAGGATTATTATGGGCTCTCATCAACCACCTGCTGTGAGGGAGTCACTGTGGCCCAGTTAAATCAGCATTATATTCTCGCCGGATGTCCCAATTAGTATACATACTGTATGTAGAACTTTGGTCAACAGGATATATTAGACGCTTAACAATGTGTTGTTTTGGTCCTGGTTAGGGGGAGGTAGGATTTTTATTTTTGACTTGTTAAGATTCTGCTTTTTGACATTTCTGGAAACGCAAGTCTTAGTTCACAGCCTACGGGAGTGTGTTGAGTATAAACCAAAGTCCTGAAGGAAAACCGAAATGCAAAAGGGTAGGTGTGTGGGGGGTGAGGGTGGCCTTGGATATGGCTAGTGCAGGGGTCGGCAACCTTTACCACTCAAAGAGCCATTTTGACCCGTTTCCCAAATTAAAGAAGACAATGGGAGCCGCAATCTTTCTCGCGAATATCTGCTAATGGTCACCCATATTACAGTAATAAGGGCGTGCCATGAAGCCATTGCCTTTGACGCCTTCTACAACATGTACAGACAGCCTGCCTGTCCAGTAACATGTTGTATGTGGCTTCCGCAGATACACGTACACGACTGCAAGGCATACTGGGTCACACAAAGTACACCGAAAGTTGTGATATAAACAATTTTAACACTCTTACTAATATGCACCACACTGTGAACCCACACCAAACAAGAATGACAAACATATTTCTGGAGAACATCCGCACTGTAACACATAAACGCAACATAACAATTACCCAGAATGCCATGCATCCATGACTATTTCAGGCTATATTATGCACCCCGCTAGCACATAAACCCGCTCCCCCTCCCTTCCGTGCGTCTGTTGAGGTGGGCGGGGCTGGGGTTGCGGGGGTCTGAAAGAGTCATGGATGCATGGCATTCTGGGTAATTCTTATGTTGCGTTTATAATGTGTTACTGTGAGGATGTTCTCCCGAAATGTGTTTGTCATTCTTGTTTGATGTGGGTTCACAGTGTGGTGCATATTAGTAAGAGTGTTAAGATAATGGTTGCGACTCCAATTGTCTTCTTTAATTTGGGAAACGTGTCAAAATGTAGAGGGCGCTAAAATTACCCTCTACATTGTTGTCCGAGTGAAAATCAAAGAATGTTGACCCCTGGTGATGTCCGGAAGAGGCTCCGAGAACCGGAATCCCCCCGTAACATTCGGGGGGGTCGGCGATTGTGCAGCTGAGCCACATCAGGGTGGCCAAAGAGCCGCATGCGGCTCCGGAGCCGCGGGTTGCCGACCCCTGGTCTAGTGTAACAAGAGGAAGAGTGGGGAACAATGAAAGAAAAAAAAATCCGGCAGGAGGTTTCAGCTCAGAAACAGGAGGGGGAACAGTGAGCAGAGGGTACCCATTTTCATGGAGATAAAGGGGCACTAATGCATTTGAACTAGTGCCCTGTAGGGATGCACCATAAGGGCAGAAAAGGGGGGGGGGGGTAGCAGATTGGGGTTTAGTGGCTTTTTAAACTACAGCCAATATGTCAGTGAGATGCACAGGGGTGCTCCCAATTTTGCGATCACCAAAAACGGCCATGGCCTCACTTTCCAGCTGCCACTGGTGCCGTCTGTGCCAGGGCTAGGATAAGATTTGATGCCAGAAGTGATGTGCCCAACTGACTATGCCAGAATCACACTTCATTCAAAACAAGATCATTTATTTTTGCCAATCTATCCCTGTTCAGTTTTCTTGTTCCTGTATTGAAGTTGTATTAACACTTTTCAAATTGAAAATTATTATTAATATTGTTTTCATGTACCGTATTTTTCGGAGTATAAGTCGCTCTGGAGTACAAGTCGCACCTGCCGAACATGCATAAAAAAGAAGGAAAAAAAACATATATAAGTCGCACTGGAGTATAAGTCGCAGTTTTTGGGAGAAATTTATTTGATAAAACCCAACACCAAGAATAGACATTTGAAAGGCAATTTAAAATAAAGAATAGTGAACAACAGGCTGAATAAGTGTACGTTATATGACGCATAAATAACCAACTGGGAAGGTGCCTGGTATGTTGACGTAACATATTATGGCAAGAGTCATTCAATTAACTATAAAATATAGAACATGCTATACGTTTACCAAACAATCTGTCACTCCTAATCAATAAATCCCATGAAATCTTATACGTCTAGTCTCTTACGTGAATGAGCTAAATAATATTATTTGATATTTTACGGTAATGTGTTTTAATTTCACACATAAGTCGCTCCCGAGTATAAGTCACACGCCTGGCCAAACTATCAAAAAAACTGCGACTTATAGTCCGAAAAATACGGTATCTTTAGGGATATATTGATAAATGGTATAAACTATAAAGCAAGGTATAAGTTAACATGATCAAAAACAGTGATTGATTACTTGATAAACTCACAGACCGGCTCGTGCTAGCTCTAAGTTATTCAGTTGTGCACATTAAACCTACAGGATGTGCTGTCTTAGGACAGTGTGATTGATCTATACTCAGAGAATTATATGACATGGACAGAGGTGTTTACAATGGAAAGTGAACTGATTAAGTTGATATTTGTGTCTTCTCAAAATAAGTTTTGGTTTGCTCAAACTATTTCATGTAATAAAATAAAATACCAGTTTAAGTATTGTGTTGATATTGTTGAACTGATATTACCACTCACCATAAATACATGGAAAACTTGACAGTTAATACATGTGATCAGTATCAGCTAGGGGTATAACGGTACGTGTATTTGTATTGAACCTTTTCGGTACGGGGGTTTTGGTTCGGTACGAGGGTGTATCGAACGAGTTTGTAATCTAAAGTCTTGACAAGCTACTCTGCAGCTGCCTCTGTCTGAGCAGTGAGCACCCAGCATTGTCCCGCCCACACAAAGGTATCATACAAAGCCAATCAGCAGGGCGTATTCAGAGCGATGTAACAGCCAATCAGCAGTGCGTATTCAGAAAGCATGGAGTCAGTGCTCCGGCGTCGAGATGAGCAGATATGTGTTTAGCAGGTGAGCAGCTGATATCGTACACTCCCCAAATTATAAAAAACACTTCCCAGTCGCAACTATTAAAAACATCACTATGAGCCTGTTGACCTTCTAGAAACTTAAACAGCAGCTCAGCTCTGTCATAGTTCTGGGTTGAGGTGAAGGCTAATTAGCTTTTAGCGTTAGGTTAGCTCATTTTGCTGTGTGTGTGTGCGTGCGTGTGTGTGTGTATAATAAAAGTCAACTACAGGCTTCCCAAATGCTGTAATAAATTAAGCATGATGAGTTGACTTGAAACTTTAATGTTGCAGTTTTTATATGTAGAAGAAAGGTTTTGTCATTTTATTTAATCAAAGCAACAACTTGAGGCAGTTTAATGTGGATTAACGTGGGTAGAATTATTATAGTGTTCCCAATGTTAAAAGGATAAAGCCATTGTTTACAAATTTGGTAAATAAATAACCAACAAATTTATATTTTGTTGTTTTTTTACTGTACCGAAAATGAACCGAACCGTGACCTCTAAACCGAGGTACGTACCAAACCAAAATGTTTGTGTACCGTTACACCCCTAGTATTAGCCAACCTCACTCATGGATGATTGGTATTACTGGTATTGGATTGGGCAACATATTTTCCTGATTAGAGCATCCCTACCATTTTCACTTATTTGCCAATATTTTAATATATGCAGAGTACTAGCAGTTCTCACACAAAGAGAAGCATTTAAACTTTCTATCATTATCATAATGATCACTTTCCCACTTTGCCTAAACCTTGCACCGAGACACCCTTTTATATCACTTTTACAATGTGTCACCGCACCACACCGAGACCAACAGCTGCCTGTGGCATACACCCCCATGTGAAGGTAATGGTCTGGCCTCCAGGCTGTGAGCCTATCCAGTTAATAATGAAGTGGCCTCCTCCATTGTAAATCACAGTTGGGTCTTGTTTGGCGGACGCCTTTGGGGGACTTTCATGGGAATAGCATGTGTTATACGGGACAGACTAGATGGACTACAGAGAGAACCAAAGAAGCTTCATAGATAATAGATTGTAGGATTTGAGTCCGTGTTATATAGGCTCTGAATATTAAATTAGAAAGAAGTGATGAGCTGGGCTGACAATTATGATCAGTCCAACCACATTTTTTATTCTAGTATCTATGTCGGGCATTACCATGTAGTGGTAGATGGGGGAAAAACATGTTTTTGCTGCCATGTAAAGGCTGAATTTGATCAAGAATATTGAGATGACTAATTTGTTAGAGACTTATCATATATTTATATTATTTAAAGGCCTACTGAAACCCACTACTACCGACCACGCAGTCTGATAGTTTATATATCAATGATGAAATATTAACATTGCAACACATGCCGATACGGCTGGTTTAGTTTACTAAATTACAATTTTACATTTCCCGCGGAGTTTTCTTGTTGAAAACGTCGCGCTATGATGACGCTTGCGCGTGACGTCTCGAGTTGGAGGGGACATATTAACGCAGCACCACTTGCGGCTAAAAGTCGTCTCTTTTCATCGTGCAATTACACAGTGTTCTGGACATCTGTGTTGATGAATCTTTTGCAATTTGTTCAATTAATAATGGAGAAGTCAAAGTAGAAAGATGGAGTTGGGAAGCTTTAGCCTTTAGCCACGCAAACACACGGTGTTTCCTTGTTTAAAATTCCCGGAGGTAAAGCTTTACTATGGATCAGAGCGGTCAAGCGAACATGGATCCCGACCGCTTGTCAACCGGCAGGTTTCGGTGAGAAAAATTGTGGTAAAAAGTCGCCTCTTACCGGAGATCTGCGGAGCTTGCCCCGTCCATGCAGCTGCCGTCGACTTCCCTCAGACACTGGCGTCAACACACCCTTAGACAAACCCCTCCGACTATCAGGTACTATTTAACTCAGTAAAACACTAGCAACACAATAGAAAGATAAGGGATTTCCCAGAATTGTCCTAGTAAATGTGTCTAAAAACATCTAAATCACTCCCAATGCAGTCGCCTTTTTTTGTTTTTGATTTTTTTTTCTAGTTCTTCGCTATCAATATCCTCAGCCATGAATCTTTCATCCTCACTCAAATTAATGGGGAAATTGTCGTATTCTCGGTCCGAATAGCTCTTGCTGTTGGAGGCTCCCGTTATAAACAATGTGAGGATGTGAGGAGCCCTCACACCGGTGACGTCATTATCTGCTACTTCCGGTAAAGGCAAGGCTTTTTTATCAGTGACCAAAAGTTGCGAAATTTATCGTCGATGTTCTCTACTAAATCCTGTCAGCAAAAATATGGCAATATCGCGAAATGATCACGTATGACACATAGAATGGACCTGCTATCCCCGTTTGAATAAGAAAATCTCATTTCAGTAGGCCTTTAAATTAGTTTGACGTTATTATGTTCATACATAGTAGAGTTGACCGCTGTTTGTAAATGGGCCAGACAGAACTCTGAGTAAGACGTCAGTCTTTGAACTCCGATATTTTAATTTTAAACGCATCACTCACATCAAAGTGGGGAATTCTCACTATACACTAACCTCCGTTCCCCACTCCTATTTGCATATGATTTACAGCACATAAAATGTGTTTGGGGAAACACCGTCAGGATGTATCTGTAACCCAAGAAGACAGTTTACATTTGTGTATTTTTGTATCGATGACAGCTTGCAGGGCCTCGGCGGCTGTGCGTATATCCTCTCAAGGACGCCTGCAGATGAGGCTCCGGGGTAGTTGGTGGCTTTTCTTTTGTCAGCATGATGAACTCCAGACACCCTCTGCGGTGTGTGGAGTCATGGTTTGATTAGTTTGACCTTTGTGGTTAAGGGTTGGATACAGAGTTTTGTCTGGTATTTTACAAAGTTGGCAACTAAATTAAGATTGCATTTTCACAGTGAGAAAACATTCATTTAAAACATTTCCAGTAGGCCTTTTTCCACTAAAAGTTTAAGAACTTTAAGTTCCTGGATCCTTTAGTTCTCGGAACTGTGTGGTTTGTGTTTCCACTGCAATTCACAGTTCAGGGTAGTTTTACACAAATCAAGTTGATGACGTATGGAGTAAGTGGTACAGTATATTTCTACACTGATACCATACATAAACAGACACTCTTAGGCATCGCAATTTTGTCATGGACGATTATAAAATTGTATCGTAAACGTCAATAATCACAGACAGTTCTAAAATCTGGCGGACTGCAGCTAACCACCTCACCGAGAGATCTGACCAGCTCCTTTATTTTTGGGTGGGTATTAATTTAACTGTTTCTTATTACTAAATGCAATCTTTTTTTTAAAGTTGCAAGTGATAAACGCTGATTTAGTGAAACAAAAATAAATGAAAAACTGCATCAATATGCATGAATTAAAGATGCATTATTATTCGATTTTTAATCGAATCGTAGCTCTTGAGGTGCTCGAAGATTACCGCCTCATATTTATTTTACTAAAGTGTAAGTAAATGAAATACAAAGCAAAAATCTACAAAACGATATGATTTAAAAACAAAGTGTACATACAAATTCAGGCTGGTGTCCAACAGTCAGAAAGTTGTTCCCTCATAAAATGATTAATTCCTGAGGATAATGCAAATCCTTACGGCCTATTTTAGCTGCAAATAATATATAAATAAGAAATTTCAGTGTTTATCCTATGGCGATAACGTAAACGCATCAGATTTATTGTTCTCAATAGCATTTGGTTAAGTTGATATAAGACAAATAACTACACAAACGTTTTGAGTATTTGCATGATTTACCTTCGTTCCACTCATCTTTCATGTCACATTTCTGTTCAAACAACAATGTTGCCGATTCCTAGTTGGCAGATTGCCTCACTGCTGGCTGCGAAGTTCGACGCAATTCTTTCCTCTTTAAATACGAATAGTTCGTCTCCTGCTCATAGCTTTGCCTATTGAAATTAAGGTTATAAAGAATAATAAACTGCCTTAAACTGTGCACTAGTTTATACAAAGTTTTAGGGACAACCTTTCAAAAGTCCCATCTCACTACCCGGAACTAAAAATAGTTCCTAAAGAACCAAATGTACCCAGGTAGTTTTGGTAGAAACAAGTTAAACTTTATTTACGATCCTGCAGTGGAAAAGGGCCTTTAAAAATGGATTTTAAAGGCACGTAGTCACCAACCTTTTTAAACTAAGATCACTCTGTCTTTTCGATAAAGCTCATTAGTTATTACTATCAACATACAATTGTTTTTACTTATTACGCATTTTGCTCTATATTTAAATTGTTTTTCTAAATTTTTTAGTTTTTTAATTGAGGTTTTTCAATATGCCGCTGCCAATAAAAAAAAAAAAACAGTCACAGGCTCTAATTGGGCTCTGCGCCACATTTTTGGACACGTCTGTTTGTAGATCCCTCTTCAGAGAGCGAGCATGTGGCGTGACATCAGATCCAAACAAACATAACTCTAGCTTGTTTACTTCCCGTCACGAATTAACAATGGTAATTAGTGTTGGCGAGTGTTGTTGCAGCTGGAACTAATTGATGGGTTACAACAACAGTGTTCCTTAATGACACGTGTCGCCATTAGCTTTTTTTCCAGTGCTCGTCGGGCAGCAAAAGTTTCCACGGCTCGACACAGGAGCATTATCCAGTTTTCCCCCGACTTAAGTCAAAATGGAAACCGGCTAAAATGCAACAAAATGTGAATTCAAGGGTCAAAATATGGGCTGGTCTGTCGGTACCTCTCCCAGAGGGGAGGGCACGGATGTGACTGCTTCCTTTTCTACGAGATTTACTGGTAAATTCCTAAAGATGGACTGGTTCATTGCGACGCCTGTCGTAGAAAATCTAGTATCACTGATTTTTTCTATGGGTTGCTAGTAGGGGTGTAACAGTACGTGTATTTGTATTGAACCGTTTCGGTACGGGGGTGTACCGAACGAGTTTCTAAGCTAAAGTCTTAACAAGCTGCTTTGCTTCTTCTGCCCCTGTCTCAGAACCCAGCATTGTCCCCACCCACACAACCATCTGATTGGTTACATACATAGCGGTAATAGCCAATCAGCAGTGCGTATTCAGAGCGCATGTAGTAAATGGTTCCGCGTCGAGCAGATAGGTGTTCAGCAGGTGAGCATAAGGCAGCGTTCTCTCCCCAAATGATAATGAACACCTCCCAGTCAACTACTACTAACATCGCTATGAGCCCGTTGACTTTCTAGAAACTTAAACTGCAGCTCAGCTCGCTCGCAGTCCTGGTTTGAGGTGAAGGCTAATTAGCTTTTAGCGTAACGTTAGCTCATTTTGCGGTGTGTGTGTGTGTTTTACGGTCAAAAAAGCTTTGAATGGCAGGGTCCCTGCTATCACATGTTGATAAAATTATAACATTTATATCATAAAAATCAACTACAGGCTTCCCAAATGCTGTAATAAATTAAGCATGATGAGTTGACTTGAAACTCTTTAATGTTGCATTTTTTATATGTAGAAGAAAAGTTTTGTCTTTTTTTAAAATCTGAAGCAACAATTTGAGGCAGTTTAATGTTGATTAACGTGGGCATAATTATTAGTGTTCCCAATGTTAAAAGGATACAGCCATTGTTTACAAATTTGGTAAATAAATAACCAAAAAAATTGTATTTTGTTGTTTTCTTACTGTACCGAAAATGAACCGAACCGTGACCTCTAAACCGAGGTACGTACCGAACCAACATTTTTGTGTACCGTTACACCCCTAGTTACTAGTCTTTACATTTTTTGTTTCTAACAAACCTTTTGAATGCTGCACTTGTAAACAGAAAATGTGTGTTTACGCCAACGGTTTAGTAGTAGAATACATACAATAGTGACTGTCACATAATTTCAATGATTGTGCAACTTTCATGCACAATGGGGTGCGTCATGTGAATGGCTGACAATGGAGAATTGTGTTGCATTCTCTCAAAAAAGATCAGTAGAGCCAAGAGTTCTATCAGTTTACCGCATAATTTTGCTTCCGTCTATGGTTGAGTCCGTCAGTGCTCCTGTTTTCATCTCCCAGCATCAGCTCACCACTGCACAGCCCCCAACAAGTCTTGCTCTGAAGGTGACCTTGGCCACGAGTCCTCATGGTTTCTGTTTATCTGCTGGCTAAACAACACTGTAATTGACTCTCAAATAACAGCGTAAAGGACACTATGACATTCAACAAGCCCACAAGACACAATTAAAATTTACATTTTTTTGACACTGCGGATTGGATCTGAAGCACTTAAGGTGCGTTCAAGAGTTCAAATCATTGCCTACTTGCATCTTAAAGTACAACCCCCTCGCTGAAGCAATTTGCACTTTGACTTTGAGTGTGCGAGGTATATTTTTACTCTGAGTTGGTGATCCAGCTTGATCTGAGTTGGTGTAGGTTATTAGTTGAGGCGATTGCATGTGCTTGACCTGCAGGCTGCAAAGGCTCACAACGCCAATTGCTAATTCAGGAAGGGTGGATGAATGGATGGAAACTAATGTATGCAAGCTCCACTGGAATATTTTTTTTAAATTTTTTATCAAATGCAAGAAATGAAGGAGATAGAGGGGTGAAGGCAGGGGAGAGGAGGAAGATACACACAGAGTCCCTCAGAGAACAAGGCTGCTAGCCATGTCAAGAGGACTCGAAAGGGCCAAGGAAAATATTGCATGAGACTGGGAATTAAGAATGTGACTGAACAAGATGGTCATACTAGAAAAAGATTGAATTCTTATTATACTGTATTGTAGTGCTCAAACTAGGCCAGTTGTAGAACTGTGGTGCATCACATTTCCCTTCCTTTGATACGATTGAAAGGGCACAGCAAGATTCCATAAACACACAAAGCTTTTAGGATGGCAGAAATGCGAGGTTTTAAAAAATAACCAACATCACATTTTAAGGGTGGAAATCTTACAACAACTCATCATTTGTTTCCTCAGGTGACTATTGGAGTCAGAATCAATTTTTATTTCAAACTCATTCTCATAATATCATTTTTGTTATAAATTTTTTTTAAATTTTTTTCTAAACATGTGAAAACAAACATTTTCTTGAAAATAAAGAATTGATTTAGGAATTGGATTAAGTAAGAATTTGCGATTTTGATCTACCCATACAATTTCTGACATACATAAAATACAAATATTCAAAATAAAACAAAAGTCTAACCGACAGTACAGTACGCCTGTTCACTCGCGACTAAATTTGAGTGTGTATAATAGATGTGTCATTCATTATTGACAGCAGTACCGTCCTCAGAAAAAAAAAAAACAAGAGCGACCTGAAAATAATCCACCAACTGCTCTGTTGTTGATTGCCTAAACCAGCACCAGTCAATACCAAATGACTTCAGGGCCGTGACAAAAAAATGCTTAGAGTGTAACACAAAACTAGCAAACATTTGTCTGCAACCTGCGACTCTGGAGCCACATTTGGCTCTTCTGCCTCCTTGTTGTGGCTCTCTGATTTCTTTTAACCATGCAGTGATATTAGGTAGCATTTTTACAGAGTTCTGTAATTTCCTTTAGACCGTGGGTGTCAAACTCTGGCCCGCGGGCCAGATTCGGCCCGCCGTGTAATTTCATTTGGCCCTTGAGGCAATATCAAATTAACATTAGAGCTGGCCCGCCGCTGTAACGCCGCATTCACCACTAATACTCATTAGTGGTGAATGAACTTCAAATGTAGCGACATCGCACCGTATCGTTCGACTATTCAAGGAAATACGTTATACATTTTTATCTTTCATGAAAGAAGCAGCCAAATTTCTCCTTTGATGGCAAAGGTTGCAGACCACAACTGTCCTAGCTATTTAAGTGATCTTCCCAATATTTCTGCGTTTTGTTTGAACTTTCCTACAGTCAAATACTTTGCAGCTATTAAACTATCAGTCAACTGGTTTCTGTGCTGTTTTTACTTGTCGACTCGCTCATATTCGCTTTTTGTACGACCCTGAACGCAACAGTACCCTTAACATCTCTGTAGCTGCAGTCTTGCTATTTCTCTTACATGTATTGGCTTATTTTCCACCTTTGGCTGCCATTTAGATTTGGCTGCTGCAATTGCTGCCTTGCTTTGACCTCAGTAGGGCTTTGAAAAGGGACTAAAGGCAACAGCTGTAAAGGACCACAGCTGAGTAATATGACAGGTGATCCGAGGTGCGATGCACAGATGAAGCGAGGCTTGATTCAAGCCTGAGTTAAAGCTTTGAACTAAAGAAAGCCTGTTTGAATTGAACTTCAAATATAGCGACATCGCGCCTTATCATTCGACTTGTTGGAATATGTTTTTTTAAATAATTTTCTTGCGTTCTGTGATATGTTTTCCTCAGTTGACACCGGGCAAATCATATTCTTTTGGGGTTTTCATCTTTCCGTGGCACCGGACTCATCACCTGGCACTCCACAGGAATGCACATGACACCTTTTGATGGCAACTTTGTTTCCTGCTTTCCTGCCAGCAAACGTCAACGCAGCTTTGGTTTGACGTGGTGTGCCACCACGGAGCTCCCGCTCCCTTCTTGTTGCTCCTCTCACAAATTGCGGTTGCAACCTTTTTAAGTCACACACGAGGTGTAATGTTGTTTGGAGATGCACAGTGAGCATCACTCCGAGCATTGATAATGCATAGTGACTCACAGGCAGTGTCTGTCACCTGACGCTGTCATCCCGTCGCTCATGCGTCAGCTTGGATTTCACAGCACGCTCCAATTTTGACAAATAGAGACTGCAACATGTAGGAGAGTCCCTTAGAGAGGACCCTTGATTGGATGTATGCCTTTACTCTTCATACATTCAGGAAGAACATAGCACACCTTGGAATAATATATGCAATTTGTTTGACGGAAATAAATGTTTTGAAAAGGTAGGCCTTGACAAATACGCCGGATAGTCGAACCTCGGATTCAGGAGGAACAGTGTGGTTTTCGTCCTGGTCGTGGAACTGTGGACCAGCTCTATACTCTCGGCAGGGTTCTTGAGGGTCCATGGGAATTTGCCCAACCAGTCTACATGTGCTTTGTGGACTTTGAGAAGGCATTCGACCGTGTCCCTCGGGAAGTCCTATGGGGAGTGCTCAGAGAGTATGAGGTATCGGACTGTCTTATTGTGGCGGTCCGTTCCCTGTATGATCAGTGTCAGAGCTTGGTCCGCATTGCCGGCAGTAAGTCGGACCCGTTTCCAGTGAGGGTTGGACTCAGCCAAGGCTGCCCCTTTGTCACCCATTCTGTTCATAATTTTTATGGACAGAATTTCTAGGCGCAGTCAGGGCGTTGAGGGGTTCCGGTTTGGTGGCCGCGGAGTTAGGTCTCTGCTTTTTGCAGATGATGTGGTCCTAATGGCTTTGTCTGGCCGGGATCTCCAGCTCTCACTGGATCGGTTCGCAGCAGAGCGTAAAGCGACCGGAATGAGAATCAGCACCTCCAAGTCCGAGTCCATGGTTCTCGCCCGGAAAAGGGTGGAGTGCTATCTCCCGGTTGGGGAGGAGATCTTGCCCCAAGTGGAGGAGTTCAAGTACCTCGGAGTCTTGTTCACAAGTGAGGGAAGAGTCGATCGTGAGATTGACAGGCGGATCTGTGCGGCGTCTTCAGTAATGTAGACGTTGTACCGATCCGTTGTGGTGAAGAAGGAGCTGAGCCGGAAGGCAAAGCTCTCAATTTACCGGTCGATCTACGTTCCCATCCTCACCTATGGTCATGAGCTTCGGGTCATGACTGAAAAGATAGGATCACACGTACAAGCGGCCGAAATGAGTTTCCTCAGCCATGTGGCGGGGCTCTCCCTTAGAGATAGGGTGAGAAGCTCTGTCATCTGGAAGGAACTCAAAGTAAAGCCGCTGCTCCTCTACATCGAGAGGAGCCAGATGAGGTGGTTTGGGCATCTGGTCAGGATGCCACCCGAACGCCTCCCTAGGGAGGTGTTTAGGGCACGTCCAACCGGTAGGAGGCGACGGGGAAGACCCAGGACACGTTGGGAAGACTATGTTTCCCGGCTGGCCTTGGAACGCCTTGGGATCCTCCGGGAAGAGCTAGACAAAGTGGCTGGGGAGAGGGAAGTCTTGGCTTCCCTGCTTAGGCTGCTGCCCCCGCGACCCGACCTCGGATAAGCGGAAGAAGATGGATGGATAGATGGATGGCCTTGGCAAATGAATAGGTGAAAATGAACTTGATAAATTACCATGTGTGTTTGTTTTATTTGTTCTGTCGCTTCCAGTCACAGTGCAAGAAAATGTACTAAAATGTAAGGCACCTGCACTTTCAGACGTAAGAACATGTGAATCTTTGCAGGGATAGATAACATTATAGTTTGGACGAGTAGAGGCATTCAAGGTTGGACTGAGGAAAAACAACTTGACCGGAGAGTTTTATGTTGCCCTAAATGTTGTCTTTTCCTCCCACAAAAATGCCAAAAATGTGACCACGGGTTTACAAATTCTGGGTAAATTTGTTTTTCGTTTTTCTCCTTAAGTCACCATGTTGTAATTTGGCTCCCAACCCCTCAAGTTGTGCAATGTTCATGGCTCACTACTGCATAAACAAAGCATATTTAGCATAATTGCACCTTCTCTCTTCGGCACGGTATTGATTTTCCTTCGCTCGCGTTCCACCCTTTGTTTTTCCTTCATGGCTTATTTTTTCTTTCACTTTCCCTGAACAGAGTGTTTGCTACTCGCTTTCTCCTTTCTCTCCATGTTCCCCGCATATTCTCATCTCCTTTGTGGATTTTACTCAACTGGAAAAATGGCCACATGAATACAATTCTATTACTGTAAACAAAAAAATGCTTACCTGGATGGCACTGAAACCTGTTTTCAACTATGTTAAATCTACTGTAGCCTGTACTTATCAAACAAAAACAATACACAGCACAGAAACATATTTTAAATGACCTGCAGTTTTTTTAGGAACTTCATTGACATTGACGTTTCACTCACTTGACTTTAGTGCAGGCAACAGCGTTTAAGTTTCCAATCAGTGACAGAGTGTAAATGCTTATTTGTTTTTATATTTGCTGATGTTTAAGTAGCAATCAGTCTTAGGTATAGTCTGCCTTTTACCCAAAGTCATCTTGGCTCGGCTTAAACCTTGTAGTCTTGTTGCGCAAATGTATTGTTTCTTTTTTTTTTTACAAAGTGCACCGGCTGGATAATTTATACCTACAAGTTTGCAATCCAGCTAAATTATTACTTTGACTATTTTAGGAACAGCTTTTTTTGGAATTTTGTCGATCATTAACAATCTTTATCTAAGAGAAGAACACATGTTCTTTTTTTATACATTCCAACTTATAAATCAATGCTAGCAAAAGTCCGATAACAATGTAGTAGTGTTCTCGATTACTATTCCGATACTTTTTGATACTTTTCTAAATAAAGGGGACCACAAAAAATTGCATTATTTGCTCCACCCGGACAGCCCCGCAAAAGAGGACATATCCGGGGAAAAGAGGAGGTATGGTCAGTCTATCGTAGCCCGGTCGGTGCTAGCATGCCGTGCGTTGTGCCTCGGTGTGCATTGTTTACACAACGTGCGGTACGCTACTTAATATGTCTATGTGGAAACTCGTTCTGTACACCTCCGAACCGAACCGAAACCCCGTACCGAAACGGTTCAATATAAATACACGTACCGTTACACCCCTACTTACTGTACAATGTCTGCTCTCACTGGGAAGCTTAATGATGTGATGTGTAGATGAAGAATCAATCATAATCCTGGAAGAGGTACACAAAAATTAATCTGACGAAATATGTGATTGTGTCGGCTGTTTTCATTCATGGGTGAACGGAATCGGCAGCTCAAAACCCTGATTGCAAAAGTAACTAAAAAAATGAAAGAAGGTGTGGTTATTCTAATTGACTGACTTCCACTGGCAGAGTTTTTTTATACTGAACTTCCCCAAAAAAAAAAGCCTGACGAAGTCATCTATACGGGTCCAAAACTCAGATCATGGTTCGTTGTTCTATATCCAAATTGGGGCCAGACTTATTTTTCTTGTGCTCGTTTCCTTTGAGGTGCCATGAGACCCCTTAACGTTGTGCTGACTGAGTGCAAGGGGCGTGGAGGGGTTAAATCCATCCAGTGTTGGTTCTGACTGATTCAGACATTTGTGGTCTCACGTGCAGCTTTTCCGGCTAATGTCCAGATGAGGTTGGCAGCGCCTGCCTGAATGGGTCCATTCAGAGTGGGGTGTGGCTCTCCCAAATCCAAAAACACAGACTTGTACTCTACACCCAACCGTGTTTTTACAGTATGAATAGGCTTTCACAGATGTTCACGTTTATAGGGGCCTCGTCAGCTCCAATTCATACTTCCCTTCAAGCAGCTGTGCTCGCACACGCTTGCTGTTTTGATAAGAAAGCAAAGAGCACAGCAACGGACAGATTACATTTTTTTTTTGTTTTTTTTTTAACTAAGAAACTTTACTTCTTATTTCGCTTTTAGCCTTACCATTTTTACTTCATCCTGTTGGATTGTATGTAATATTCATCTCATAAGCCGGAAAGAGAAAAGGTCTCAAAATGAAGCATGAACCCTTCTTCACCTGCTTTGCATGAGATAATAATGTTAAATCAGCAGATTTTTTTTTTTTAAACCATACTTATAAAAAAGGCCTTATCTTAGTATGCCAAATCTGTCCGCAGCTAATATAAGGAAGGAATAAAGTATACATTGGTTTCCGAGTTTATTGGTTATTTGACAGAGCTCCTAACCCAAACTATTCGTACCTCAAATCAATATTTCCCATTGAAATTCATTCAATATTTACCATCCAACCATTTATCTTCTACCGCTTATTCCCTTTGGGGTCATGGGGGGTGCTGGAGCCTATCTCAGCTGCATTCGGGCGGACCACGGGGTATACCCTGGACAAGTCTTCACCTCATCACAGGGCCTACACAGATAGACAGACAACATTCACACTCAATTTCACACACTAGGGCGAATTTAGTGTTGCCAATCAACCTATACCCAGGTGCATGGTTTTTTGGCGATGGGACAACTCGGGATTGAACCCAGAATTCCTCAGGACCTTTGTATTGTGACGCACATGCACTAACCCTTGTGCTTTTTGATAATAAAAACAAACAACTACTTGATTTTTGGACAAAATCTATCAGGCTGCACACGTCTAGATAGTGCCTGTAACACGGTATACAATAGCTTATCAGAAAAGTAATCAAGCATTCTGAAACATCTGAAGTTGCTCGGTTGATTACCTTCAACTTGAAAGCTGCGTCGTATGTATTTTGTCACGTCTTTTCCATGATGACGGTGAGTGCATAACACGCTAAATGGCTGACTTAATGATTGATTGAATGTAAACCATTTCCCTGGTCCACCGTGACCAGTTTGGAAATTCCATTGGTCTGTTGTGACATGGCTTACAAATCAGGGAACCAACTCTAAAAGAGAGACCATTGAAAATATGTCCTACCTGATAGCAGTTTACCCAGTGAATCAAGCCCGACTGCATTCCATATGTTGTAAGTGAACTTTTTTAGAAAGCTCATCTTAAAAATATACATGTATATTTTTAAGTAATTGGCTGGCGACCGGTCTAGGGCAGATGTCGGTAACCTTTTTCATCAAAAGATCCATTTATTCGTTGTTTAGCCTAAGCCCCCTTTCAGCCACCCTAAACCAGCGTTTAGGGTCCCCCCTCCTCGGACACATTTTTACACGGGTAAGCCAGCAGTCTAATTCTTGAATCTCCGGCACTTAGCTTTGTATGGACTCATTGATCATTTACAAAGTGAGTTCGAAGAGGAAGTGACACCAGAAAGACCACACCCACACAGGAAGTGACATCAGAAAGAACACGCCACAGCCAGCTTCATACTAAAGCAGTAAGTCGGAGGTAAACACTGCAAATATGAAGGCAAGTCATCAAGACATGCCCGTGTTTCTCATTCCTCTACATGTACAGACACTTGTGGAAATCACACATGAATACCTTAAGCTATTTCGGATACAACACTTTCCAATGTCCGGCCGGGTCAGCTATGTTTATACTTAGCGAAAAAAACTTTGTCCGTTTGTCGAAGGTGAGACAACGAGAATGTGAGCTCCCGTGGATGTGATTAAAAATAAGGTAACGTGTGCTTTGTATTACCTGGCCGTCGAGGAAAACGGCGAATTAATTTGGACTGGCAAAGCAGACGGTATCAGTTATTGTCCGCCATGTACGTCGCCGACGTGACGTCTAGGTCCAGAGTATATAAAGTGGCCAAAAACGAATGGACAATGAAGGTGAAGGCAAAAGAGTGAGGAGTGGCATGACCCTATATCTAGATCCCTAGTTTGATTGATATAAAATGTCTTCATCACATTTTTAAATGTCTATTAAATATTTGATTAATTTATGATATCTCAGGTGTGAGTCACTACAATAGGGCCCCACAGCACACTGGGTTCCAGTTAATTGAAATATCACAACACTGGATATTGTTGCACACAAAGCAACACTGGAGGTGACTATGACGTGCGCATTTTCCGCGCATGCTTACTAGATTGCGTTGCACCGGCGTACGGAGGAGGTGAGGGGGTCTTAAACATACTATCCAACCTATAGACCTCCAAATTCGGGAGATGGGGGTTGGGGGTTGGTGGTAGCGGGGGTGTATATTGGAACTTCCCGGAAGAGTTAGTGTTGCAAGGGTCTCTGGGTATTTGTTCAGTTGTGTTACGGTGCGGATGTTTTCCCGAAATGTGTTTGTCATTCTTGTTTGGTGTGGGTTGACAGTGTGGCGCATATTTGTAACT
Organism: Nerophis ophidion; assembly: GCF_033978795.1. NCBI lineage: Eukaryota > Metazoa > Chordata > Actinopteri > Syngnathiformes > Syngnathidae > Nerophis > Nerophis ophidion. The sequence continues at coordinate 16,491,772 of NC_084632.1, read as the reverse complement.
GTGTTAAAGTTGTTTGTAAGGCCACCCTCAGTGTGACCTGTATGGCTGTTGACCAAGTATGCCTTGCAATCACTTATGTTTGTTAAAGCCGCATGTATAATGTGACTTGGTCGGCACGCTGTTTGTATGGATGAAAAGCGGACATGAAGACAGGTTGTAGAGGCTGCTAAAGGCAGTGCCTTTAAGGCACGCCCCCAATATTGTTGTCCGGGTGGAAATCGGGTGAAATTCGGGAGAATGGTTACCCCGGGAGATTTTTGTCAGGGGCACTGAAATTCGGTAGTCTCCCGGGAAAATCAGGAGGGTTGGCGAGTATGGTCTTAAACGGTGGCATTGTTGTGGGTGGACACGGATAAAGTTAGGTGTGATTTACCCTGGATATCCTTATCCGGCTTAGTGTAAACGGGGCCTAACAATAAATGTTTGCTTTTGTGGGCCAAAGAACTGATTTTGCCTGAGTTTAGGGTGTCTCAAAATCAACTGGGATTGGCTCCAGCTTACCCGCGACCAAATTGAAGATAAGCGGTAGGGATATCCGATAATATCACACTGCCGATATTATCGGCCAATAAATGCTTTAAAATATGATATCGGAAATTATTGGTATCTGTTCGAAAAAAGTAAAATCAATGTATTTTTAAAACGCCGCTGTGTACACGGACGTAGGGAGAAGTACAGAGCGCCAATAAACCTTAAAGGCACTGCCTTTACGTGCCGTCCCAATCACATAATATCTACGGCTTTTCACACACACAAGTGAATGCAAAGCATACTTGGTCAATAGCCATATAGGTCACACTGAGGGTGTGTGTGAGGGCCATATGAACAACTTTAACAGTGTTCCAAATATGTGCCACAATGTGAACCCACACCAAACAAGAATGTTAAACACAATTCGGAGAACATCCGCACAGTAACACAACATAAACACAACAGAACAAATACCCAGAAACCTTTGCAGCACTAACTCTCCCAGGACGCTACAATATACACCCCCTGCTACACTCTAACCCTCCCACCCCCCCATCTCAACCCCTTCATGCTCTCTCAGGGAGAGCATGTCCCAAATTCCAAGCTGCTGTATTGAGGCATGTTAAAAAAAAAAAGCACTTTGTGACTTCAATAATAAATATGGCAGTGCCATGTTGGCATTTTTTTCCATAACTTGAGTTGATTTATTTTGGAAAACCTTGTTACATTGTTTAATGCAACCAGCGGGGCATCACAACAAAATTAGGCATAATGTGTTAATTCCACGACTGTATATATCGGATACGGTAATTAAGAGTTGGACAATATCAGGATATCGGCAAACAAGCCATTACCGGACATCTCTAATAAGCGGCATAGAGAATGCATTGTAGGATGGATATTTATTTTTTTTACATTTATGTCATGTTCAGAGAATAAACCCGACACGGGCCAATATCTCTCGTCATTTATTTTTTGGAGTCGATTTCTTTGAAACACTTTTTTTTTAATGGTGCGAGGGGCAGGAATACCCCTGCAACCAAAGTGGATTACAAGCGCACACCGGGTTTGCGGAACTACGACCCACGTGAAACAAATGAAAGAATTCAAACACGCCAGGAGACTGTTTTTCTGCCTGCCCCGCGCTCGTCTCCAAGTAGTCACATGCTTTCACTTATTCAGCGTGAGCGTCCACAGCTCTGCAGTGCTAAACTAATAAAAGACATGTATGTTTTCAGTCTTGGGAATTTCAACGCGGCTCGGACGATTACCGAGAGGGGAGGGGCTGCTTTGTAAAGATTGATTTTCAGCTGAGGGAAAGCAGATGCATGAGAGCAAATGAGGGTAGTGAGTGGCGCACACACTCGCCATCGCCAGCCAGTCTGCACAGTCACTCGCCCTCGCCCAGACTATTTGAACACTCGCCTGTCTTCAGAAGGAAGGTTAATTGAAGGTTTTAAATGGGTTGTTCAATAAGCTCTCACTCACATTGTGTGTGTGTTTTTGTCTGAGTGTGTGTGTGTGTGTGTGTGTGTTGCTGGCTCTGACCTCCCCACTCCTCATTTCTTCTTCCATTCTCTATGTGTGTCCTCATCCAAAGCCCAGTCAAAATGTGCAGCCATGCAGATAGGTACAATCTCATTAATTCAACCCATGGGCGATACTGCAGCGCTTGCGCTTCCTCTCCTCTCTTTTCTCCTTCTCCACATATGCTAATGCCCTAAAAGGTTAATATAATCTGACGCCGCCCAGGTTAACTATCCGCGTTTCTGTCAACATGTCCTGCTGGCCTGTTTTTCTCTCGTGCAACATTGCCGTTTTGAAAATTCCAGTTCAGTTCCATTCATTTCGGAATAAGGTTTCATTCAGGATGTGTAATTGGAATTGAATTCCAATTTGAAGGTGGCGACTTGTCCAGGGTGTACAACGGCTTCTGCCCAAATGCAGCTGAGATAGGCTCCAGCACCCCCTGCGACCTTGAACGGGAAAAGCGGTAGAAAAATGGATGAATGGAGGAAGTAAAAGTGAAATTCCATGACATTCTTTTTGATAAGTTTGCTATAGTGTTGTAACGATACCAATATTTTGGTAACGGTACGGGCACTAAAACAATTTTGATACTTTTCGGTCCTTTCACCCACCTTGCCACCTTTGACGCCCACAATGAGGTATAAATGCTTGGTGGTGGTCTTAGACTTAGACTTAGACAAACTTTAACAATCCACAAAAACCTGGAATTCTGGGAAATCTGTGAATTTTTGGAATTTGTCAAGCGAAAGCCCGCCATAGGTTGAACAGTTTGAAGGAGGAACGGTTTGAATTAGGTAAAAAATGTGGAAGGTAGAGCTCGCCAAAATCTGCAGAAGAAGAATGAGTTGAATACATAGATGAATTTTGGTGAAGAAAACCATGTGTGTGAATACTACAACGCATTTTGGTGTTTTTTTACACCAAATTATAAATGTGTCAATACTAAGGGTGTAACGGTACACAAAAATTTCGGTTCGGTACGTACCTCTGTTTAGAGGTCACGGTTCGGTACATTTTCGGTACAGTAAGAAAACAACAAAATATCAATTTTTTGGGTATTTATTTACCAAATTTGTAAACAATGGCTTTATCCTTTCAACATTGGGAACACTATAATAATTCTGCCCATGTTAATCCACATTAAACTGCCTCAACTTGTTGCTCCGATTAAATAAAATGACAAAACTTTTCTTCTACATATAAAAAGTGCAACATTAAACAGTTTCAAGTCAACTCATCATGCTTAATTTATCACAGCATTTGGGAAGCCTGTAGTTAGTTGATTTTTATTATGGAAATGTTACAATTTTGTCAACATGTAATAGCTGGGACCCTGCCATTCAAACTAAGCTGCTACAGTACTAATGATTAATGTAACTATTGCTGAAAAAATAGTACAACAGCAATAGGAGAGACTATTCATCCCTGAACACCATGGAGTTCAAGTGAAATAACAGACAGACTTTGCTGCCCCTAACATGCACGCACGCACACACACAAACAGCAAAATGAGCTAACGTTACGCTAAGAGCTAATTAGCCTTCACCTCAAGCCAGGACTGCGAGCGAGGTGTTTCTAGAGTTTAAGTTTCTAGAACGTCAACGGGCTCATAGTGATGTTACCAGTAGTGTTTATTATAATTTGGGGAGAGTACCCTGCTCACCTGCTAAACACCTATCTGCTCGACGCTGAAGCATTGACTCCATGCGCTCTGAATACGCACTGCTGATTGGCTGCTACCGCTCTGAATACGCACTGTTGATTGGCTGTTATCGCTTTGTATGTAACCAATCAGATGGTTGTTTGGGTGGGAGAATGCTGGGTGCTGACACAGAGGCAGAAGAAGCAAAGCAGCGTGTTAAGACTTTAGCTTAGAAACTTGTTCGGACTTAATTCTTCTGTCATTTTTTTTCAGATTTGCACCTTCTTTGTCTCATATTACCACTCGTACCACAGCTAACGTTACCCATTCTGCTACCTCTCTGCTCAGCGAGGGCGTATATGTATGTGACGTATGTCAGAAGGTGCGCTTGTTTTATGTCTCTGTGCGAAGCAGAGGCAACAAAGAGTGATAAAAGCCTTTAGTGTAATGCCCGCAGCTAAAAGCAACTGCGTGAAAACGTATACGCGAATATCACGATATAGTCTTTTTTTATATCGCACAGAGACAAACCCGCGATATATCGAGTATATTCAATAATATCGCCCGGCCCTACATGCAACCCACCTTGGTTGTAAAGGATTTTTCTGAATTTATTAAAATTACCAATGCAACTTTTTGTTATGTGAAATTCAATGAAATGCAGGCATTTATACACATTGAAAATGTTTATTATATATGGAACTATATAACTTAAGTGACATTTGAATGTACCATTCAAGGCCTATTGAAATGCGATTTTCTTATTTAAACGGGGATAGCAGGTCCATTCTATGTGTCATACTTGATAATTTCGTGATATTGCCATATTTTTGCTGAAAGGATTTAATAGAGAACATCGACAATAAAGTTTGCAAGTTTTGGTGGTGATAAAAAAGCCTTGCCTTTACCGGAAGTAGCAGATGTTATGCGTGTGACGTCCCGGGTTATGGAGTTCCTTACATCTGAACATTGTTTACAATCATGGCCACCAGCAGCGAGAGCGATTCGGACCGAGAAAGCGACCATTTCCCTATTAATTTGAGCAAGGATGAAAGATTTGTGGATGAGGAAAGTGAGAGTGAAGGTCTAGGAAAAAAAAAAGGACTAGAGGGCAGTGGGAGCGATTCAGATAAGGAAGATGCTGTGAGAGGCGCCGTGGCAGCCGTGTGGGTGGCAGGACCACTCAGCCAGGCCCAACCGCAACAAGGGATAGAGCCATACCGCTTTGAACCCGACGCTGACGGTCAGGAAGACGCTGCTGATATTGATGCTGGAGTAGCACACGACATAGATCGCCTTCAGAATACAGAATGGTAAAAATGATCGCTGCATAATACGCTGTACTTCGTGTGTGTGGTCCAATCCAACCGTGTTCGCTTGACATCTCTGTTCCATAGGAAAGCTTGACTGTCATCTTTCGGGAATGTAAACAATGAAACACTGGCTGTGTTTGTGTTGCTAAAGCCGGCCGCAATACACCGCTTCCCACCTACAGCTTTCTTCTTTGATGTCTCAATTGTTCATTGAACAAATTGCAAAAGATTCAGCAACACAGATGTCCAGAATACTGTGGAATGTTGCGATGAAAACAGACGACTTAATAGCTGGGCACGATGCTGGCACAAAATGTCCAGTACAATCCGTGACGTCACGCGCAGGCGTCCTCATACCGAGACGTTTTCAGCAGGATTTGTCGGCGCGAAAATTAAAATTGCACCTTAGTAAACTAACCCGGCCGTATTGGCATGTGTTGCAATGTTAAGATAGATATATAAACTATCAGACTGCGTGGTCGGTAGTAGTTTTTTTCAGTAGGCCTTTCAATACAATTTATAGGAGTCGGGATCCCCTTACGGATCGATGCAACTTCACATCACAACATCATCACCCTTCCATTCTAAATAATCCCTGCCTTTCCGTTTCCATGCTGAACAGACAGATGTATCATTTAATCCGGATCGATTTGTTTGTTTCAGGCGCAAATGTCAGGGTGTCATTCGATGCCGGACTCTCCTCTGTTCTCATTACTCAGTGGGGCTTTCCTCTCTTTAGTAATGATGATAATGATAAGCACGAGAAGGCCTCCTCATCACGGCAACATGTTTATTGAAGGGCCCATTATTTGCTTTTGGCACACATCTGTTTGTAGGCGGTGCACATATTTGCGTTGGATAATTTTCTGTTGTGTAGGTGTGCATTTATTTTATGAGACCTTCACATGTTAACCTGATGGTGCTTGTACCAGTAACCATTGTGTTGTGTTGTGTCTCTTGACAGACAGACCGATAGGGCATGAACCGTAGAGACATAACGACAAAGGAAAAAATAAAGCAAAATGGCTCATTTTAGCATAAAAAAGGAGTGATGTGTAAGAAAAAAAACAACTCATGAAATGACACAACAGCGGGGTAAGTTTGGGGAAAATCAAAAGGAAAAACAAGAGATTGTCAGAGGAATTAAAGGAGGGCATGCAGAGTAGGAGATTGAATGACAACATAAATAGAAAAATAAGGAAAACAGCCTGTAGTGTGTTTACTGCCTCACCGGATCAAACAAAACATGCTTGTGGAAAAATCAATTAAGTTACTGTTAGGGCCCGGTGGAGATGTAATCCATTGAAAGTGCCGCATGACGTGGTGGCCAAGGGACCACTGATGTTATTGTTCAAACACGAGCAGGGATCAGTTTGAAGACATCAGGAATAATTAGCAAAAAGTTTAAAAATGTACTGTGGGCTGCCTGACATTGTCAGCAATGGTGCACTGTGTTTTACTGTACATTGGCGGTGGCTCAGAAGGTGGAATAGATTGTCCGGAAACTGCAGGGTTGACTGTCCAAACCCCTGTGATTGCAAGTATTGTCCTTGGACAATGCACTTCACCCACCTTGCCTCCTTTGACGCCCACAAGGAGGTATACATGCTTGGTAGAGGTCTTACACTTAGACTTAGACTTAGACAAACTTTAATTTAGGGCTGGGGGATATTGCCTTTTTTTAATATCGCAATATTTTTATGCCATATCGCGATATACGACATATATTACGATATTTTGCCTTGGCCTTGAATGAACACTTGATGCATATAATCACAGCAGTAGGATGATTCTATGTGTATACATTAAAACATTCTTCTTCATACTGCATTAATATATGCTACTTTTAATCTTTCATGCAGAGAAGGAAATCACCACTAAGTCTATTGACCAAAAGTGTATTTATTGAAGTTATCAAGCAATGGCACAAACGTTCATGTCATTTCCAAAACATAAAGTGCAAGATTGTCAGAGACATTTTAAGTCTCAAATAAAAATGAGTTGCATAATAGGAAATCAAATAGTATTTGTCCTTCACTATGTGGTATGTTACTAAGGTTATGAAATTCTCTTCATTCTCTAGCGAGTGACTTTTCAAATGATGCTACATATTAGCAGTAATGCTACTTTTTATAGCAACGCTTGTACCGCATGCTTGACTTATTATGGTTGTTTGTTCGACATATTCCTGCTTGAAGCCGAACCACCGCCAGACGATGGAAACCCTGCTGTTTTTATTGGGAATTAAAGGGGAACATTATCACAATTTCCAAAGGGTTAAAAACAATAAAAATCAGTTCCCAGTGGCTTGTTGTACTTTTTGAAGTTTTTTTCTAAATTTTACCGGTTCCGGAATATCCCTAAAAAAAGCTTTAAAGTGCCTTTTTTTCGCTCTCTGCTAAGACACTATCCATTTTCCTGTGACGCCACACAGTGCTGCCAATGTAAACAAACAATGGCGAATAGCACAGCAAGATATAGTGACATTAGCTCGGATTCAGACTCGGATTTCAGCGGCTTAAGCGATTCAACAGATTACGCTTGTTTTGAAACGAATGGTTGGAGTATGAAAGTATTGAAGAAGAAACTGAAGCTATCGAGCGAATAGCTACTGACACTATTTATAGCCATATCATGGCCGAATAGCTGCGTTAGCATCGCCGGTAAAATGTGCGGACCAAACGATCAGGACTTTCGCATCTTGTGACACAGGAGCAACTTAAATCCGTCGATTGGTAAGTGTTTGATTGGCATTAAATGAGGGTGGAAGGAAACGTAATATAGTTGCAAATGCATCTGCAGGTTATCCATACATGTCTGTGCCATGTCTGCTTTAGCACCGCCGGTAAATAGCATGTTAGCATCGATTAGCATAGCATGTTACCATTGATTAGCTGGCAGTCACGCCGCGACCAAATATGTCTGATTAGCACATAAGTCAACAACATCAACAAAACTCACCTTTGTGAGTTTGTTGACTTTATTGTTGCAAATGCATCTGCAGGTTATCCATACATCTCTGTGCCATGTCTGTCATCGCCGGTAAAATGTGGAGACACTCTGGCACATTCAATGGGGGTCTGGCGGCAAATTTCTTGCCACTTTCGCATCTTCGGTGCAACTTGAATCCCTCCCTGTTAGTGTTGTTACACCCTCCAACAACACACCGACGAGGTATGATGTCTCCAAGGTTCCAAAAAATAGTCGAAAAAAAGGAAAATAACAGAGCTGAGACCCGGTGTTTGCAATGTGTTGAAAATGAAAATGGCGGCATGGCGTAGTGGGAAGAGCGGCCATGCCAGAAACCTGAGGGTTGCAGGTTCGCTTCCCACCTATTGACATCCAAATCGCCGCCGTTGTGTCCTTGGGCAGGACACTTCACCCTTTGCCCCCGGTGCCGCTCACACTGGTGAATGAATGATGAATGAATGATAGGTGGTGGTCAGAGGGGCCGTAGGCGCAAACCGGCAGCCACGCTTCCGTCAGTCTACCCCAGGGCAGCTGTGGCTACTGATGTAGCTTACCACCACCAGGTGTGAATGAATGATGGGTTCCCACTTCACTGTGAGCGCTTTCAGTATCTAACAATAGAAAAGCGCAATATAAATCTAATCCATTATTATTATTACCTCGGTGACGTCACGTTCTGACGTCATCGCCAAAAGAGCCATAAACAGAAAGGCGTTTAATTCGCCAAAATTCACCCAGCGGAGGTGTCGTGTGAATGATATGGGGGTGAGTAGTTCTTTGAGGTAGAAGGGGGCATTTCCATGGAGAGTTAGCAGGGAGACTTTGTATTCAATCCTGAGTGGAACAGGAAGCCAGTGAAGGGATTTTATAGTTGGTGTGATATGGTCGTATTTCCGCACTCTCATCAGGATCCTAGCAGCACTGTTCTGTATGTACTGCAGCTTCTGATAGTTCTTGCTGGGGATCCCGACAAAAAGTGGGTTGCAGTAGTCGAGCCTGGTTTTGGAAAAGTCATGAAAAATCATTAACGAAAGAGTGTATATATTTGGGTCATGTGTATTTGACATGTCATTGCTGTACGTAGGTCACGCATAAGAATATGTTGAGCAAAGGCCTAGCATTTCAGTGTATGCTGAGCTCGCATTTCTATTATACTGGATGGGCGATGGCAGGCAGCTGCATCTGTCCTTGTGCATAGACACACAAACATAATGTATACGCGTACACTCTCCAGGAATGGTGAATATTGCTGTTAAGGGATCATTGGTGAGTCAAACGACAAGCCGCTGTGCAAATGCTCAGGTGGCTCAGGAAGCCTCATGGGACCTTGTTAGTGATAAACTCACATTTTCCATATAGCTATAACCCAAGCCTGCATTTGATATCTGGAGCATGAGGTATTCAACAAATGAAGCATTCTAGTGCATATAATCATTATTTTATGTAGTTTCGACCTATTATTTATAGGTCGAAACTATTTGTTGTTTCATACTGGTAAGATTCTGAAGGACAAAATAATAGCGACTTGGTCTATGGCCACATTCTCATGCAGTCATAGACTTGGGTACTATTGATTTTATCGGTTTACTCAAGTATATCATTTAGTGTGATTGCGGCCCACGCACCCTGGAAGGCTAACAGTTAAATATATTATGGCAATCTTGAATCCCAATAGACTACAATTCAACCACATATGGAAGAGGGCCGCAGTTTCAAGAGCCCAAGGGCTCGAACCGGACGTACACTGTCAAATAGAAATGTGGATTTTTTTTTTGTCTAAAAGGGCGTTATCCATTGAGACTGCGTTTCCATTGTTGCAAAGTAAACATTGGTTTTAATTTGTAAAGGTTTCAGAGTGCTTCTTAATGTTAAAGGCAAAATGGGTGTTGTGTTACTTTTTGTTGGGTTCACTTCCTGTTGTAGACATGTTCTTGTATGTATCTTTATATTTACAATTGTTTACCTAAAAGAGCACGGCCCATAGATTCAATGTGCAAAATTAGATAGGTTAGTTGCTCAGTTAGCAGGGTTTTTATATCGTTTTAGATTAGGGTGTGTGATGTCATTTGTAATGGAGAAAGACGACGTGTCTTGTTTTCATGTTAGCATTTAAGGTAGCCATTTATTAAGGTGCTAGCTAGGGAATTACCAATATCAACGTGACTATCAAAATATGGTTATCGATCACCTCTTTACCATAATTAAAATTTGAAACAGTTATAGAAATAGTCTGAAATTTGACCAAGGTTTATAATAACTACCGACAAATATTATATCCCTAGTCTGTCTCTTTACAAACTACAGAGTTAATTTTTTTAAACAGAAAAACAACCGGCATTTGTTTCCAGAAATGAACATAGGGCTTAATTTTGTTACGATTTTGATAAAATAAACAGAAAACGTGTATTAAAAATGTTCTGCCATTTGTAATAAAAGTCGTAAATTGTAAAAAATATATTTACTGTAGATTTTTTATTTTAGGCCATATCGGCCAGCACTTTGTCGAGATATTTTTTATCATTTGTTGGTCAGATAATAAGCTTGTTTCTCCAAATGATAAAATTGTATAAAAAAACAAAACTTGGAAATAAATGTATAGATAGATACACAAAACCTCAACAATCCACTATAGCTGTTGCTTCAACTAATTCTTGACAGCCTGGGAATTTGTTTAAGGATTGTGAAGAATTGTACCTTAATTCCATTGTCATGTGTGCATAAACCAGGGGAACATGTTAAAAAATCCTGAACATGTGGACAAAGCCTGTACAAATAAATGAACAATACAAAAACGTCCTCGGGGCATTCAGTCGATTGCAAGTGAACTGTTCAGATTTCTTTTTGTTTAGGTCTAACCAATCTTAGTCTGTGAGCACGAGCTGATGAAGGGTCAAAATTGTCTTCTGGGACAAACCGAACAGTCCAGTTGGGATCGATTACATGTCCTGAGAACACAATAATGACCTGGATGAATGAGAACATCAATCGACATACAAAAGCATGTTTTTTAGATGATATGTGTTTAACATATAGTGTAGGGTGGTATTACCCACTGTTACTCACTGACTATGACCTGACACATTTTCGAAGTAATAATTTGTTTAATGTCTTTGCCAATGATTGATAACCGTGCCTTTGTTTAGGTGTATGTTGAGACCGTTACATAACCGCGTATGTGGGTTGGTAAAGCTATGTTTATGCACACGTGCATCAAACGTTGAAAAAAGTGAATCTCTAAGTCTCTGCGGAAGACAGAGAAGAGGTGGGCCAGGCAGATGGAGCAGCCTGCTTCTTGCTGATCGGGCTTGGTGACAGCTGAACAGCTTGAGGTGCGCCGGAGCGGCGGGCCGTAAACACACACATCATACTCATGCAATCATATATAATAAACACACACAGACACACATCAACAGATTAGATTGTGCAGCTTTCTTTCTAGACAGCTGTCCTGACCCATCCCGGATCCACTTTTCCTGTCCCTGGGGCCAGACTGGAGTGTGTAACTGCCTCCTTTTTGCGCACACACCTGCATTTGCAGATACTATGATAAGACAATAAGGTATGTGTCGCACATCCCCAAGTCCATCACAAGTCTTGCTCTATCAATATCAATAAAGCAGACTCACTCACAGCACATTCCATCAGGCCTTTGTTTATGGGTAATCAGGCCCTGTGCTGTCAGTGCTACTGATGGCTTATTGGCTCGCTGTCTTTCACGGTATTATTTAAAACCATATCCTGATAGCCACCTGCCATCATACCGCCTTTGTCGATTTCCATCCGGTGTCCCAACTTCCCCTTCCCTTTGCTACAAATCATGGCACTCCAGTCAGCTTACTCCCTTAGCTGTGATTAAGGCCTTTGGATACCAGCCTGCATGCATTTCAAGGCCTGCAGGCTTTTGGAAAAAAACAACCGCCGTCTTTTTCAGTTCAATAAAGAATGGCGAGTGAATGCGATCCAACTATGCATACTGATCAAGAAGGCAACTTATAGGAAAGTAAACAAAAGGCAACAAAAAAAACTAAGAAATGAATGCCAAGACTGGTGTCAAGTCTGGTTTTTGTGTCATCTATTATGCTTCTTTTCTATTCACTCAAGATCTATTCTGTACATTTTCCTCAAATTGATTAGAATCCACAAGCGAATTGTCACTTTCGCCCTTGTGTACTTTAGAGTGAACTCACATTCCGCTTGTTAAGCAGCAGCAGCACACACCTGCTCATTCATTCTCACAGCGGTCTATCGCAGTGCTCTTTATAAGATCTGCCAAAGATCGTAGCAAGGTCCTAACCTATCAGTGAATCACAGAACAAATGATGCTTGTTGGAGACAGAACGCAGTTTGTTCTCGGCGCTCCTTTGTGCCTGCTTATCCTCAATGATTCAGTTTGAGCTTTTAATTAGGACCAATTCAGGCAATGACGGGTGGTTATTTCAGGATCAGTGCGTCGTTTTGTTAAATTATACTAATTACAGACACAGAAGCAATAAAAGCATCAGTATTGATTTGGACCATATTTCCTACAATTTTTATTTATTTATTAGGAGAATATCCTTGATATTGAAGCTCATGTTTGGATTTGAGCACAATAGGGGTTATATTATTGTTTTTATTTTTTCTAACAAACATACCGCATTTTTAGGACTATAAGTCGCAGTTTTTTTCATAGTTTGACCGGGGGTGTGACTTATACTCAGGAGCGACTTGTGTGTGAAATTATTAACACATTACCGTAAAATATCAAATAATATTATTTAGCTCATTCACGTAAGAGACAAGACGTATAACATTTCATCGGATTTAGCAATTAGGAGTGACAGATAGTTTGGGAAACGTATAGCATGTTTTATATCTTTTAGTTATTTGAATGACTCTTACCATAATATGCTACATTAACACACCGGCACCTTCTCAGTTGGTTATTTATGCGTCATATAACGTACACTTATTCAGCCTGTTGTTCACTATTCTTTATTTATTTTAAATTGCCTTTCAAATGTCTATTCTTGGTGTTGGGTTTTATCAAATAAATTTCCCCCAAAAATGCGACTTATACTCCAGTGTGACTTATATTTGTTTTTTTCCTTCTTTATTATGCATATTCGGCAGGTGTGACTTATACTTCGGAGCGACTAATACTCTGAAAAATATGGTACATATGTGTTGTTCTTGCTTTTCTTGGGTCTAAATTGGATTTCAAAGTGTCCAAACTTGTTGGAATACGTCCTCAGCCATCTTCTGTCCAGGTGAGAGGCATGATTTTTGATCTGCAATAAACTTCCAAGGTGCAGGGAAGCGAGGAAACAGCAGACCACTCGATGATGTAAACATTGGCACGGACTGTAGTGATCACGTCGCTGTTATAAATAGTTTGTCAGCGTTAGCGCTTTTAATAACAATATCACTAATACTTCACAAATATTCAAATGTAAATAGAGTTTATATGGCAGTTTTGGGGTGTTTTTTATTGGGTTTTATTGGCGGAATAGAGAACAGATTGGCTGACTTTTATTTACGTTTATTCACAAGTTAGAATGCATTGTAAAAAAAAAATTCCATCCGTCGTCACGCTTTTCCTAATGAATGTAAAAGATCAGCAAAATTCCCCAAAAAGTGCAGTACCCCTTTTAATTTAATCCTATTTAATCCATTTCATATCTATTTCCTACACTTTTGTTTGTTCACTTCCCATGCCTCAATTTATATTATACACACAAGAAAAACAATTTCATATTACTGTATTAACATCATTGTTGATTTTACGTAGTGTTACCATGATTAGACGACGTTAGTGTAAACAACCATTAAGATTAGTCAACAATTTTGGTAGTTATGTTGTTCTACTATTAACACCCTATTTGTTTTTGGTTTTCCAGTTGGCAGAGTCCGAGTAGTGCAGTTAATGAAAGTATATCCATACATAGTGCTATACAAAACTACATTTCTTACTCTGAGGGACGGAAGGAATACCTAAATATGCGACACACAGAGTAGAAGGAGACAAGAAGCCATGCTATTGGCTAAGCTTGCTTGAACGTATAGTAGCGAAACACAAGAATACTTGCTTTGTACACATAAACAGAAGTCTAACCACATTACTGCGACGAGTAACCAGCTATAAACAGGAAGTTAGCAAGTTTCGTAGTAAATATACATACAGCAAACTAGGGCTGGGCGATATATCGATATACTCGATAAATCACGGGTTTGTCTATGTGCGATATAGAAAATGACTATATCGTCACATTTGAGTATAATTTCTCACGCAGTTGCTTTTAGCTCCGGGCATTAAACTGCATGTGTTTCTTCTTCTTTCTTGACTCTCCTTCTCACAGAGACTTAAATCAAGCGCACCTTCTTACACACATCGTGAAATGTCACACGCCCTCCCCGAGCAGGAAGGTAGCGACATGGCTAACATTAGCTGTGATGCTAACGGTGTGTTGCGAGTGGTAATACAAGAGAGAGAAGCTGCGAATCTGGTAACTAATTGAGGAAGAATTTATTCCCAAGAAGAACAGCACAGGGTCCATCGTTTGGCTTCAAGCGGTAACATGTTGTACATTTATACGGCAGAAGCATTGCTGCAAAAAGTAGCACCACTGCTAATTTGTAGCATCATTTGAAAAGTCACCCGCAAGAGAATGAAGAGTGCTTGAAACTGTGCATGTCAACATCTCCGTTCAGTGCCACACCAGCAAAATGCTGAAGCAACTATTTCTACATCAACACCGTAGGACATACACTATTTGATATGCAGCTCATTTTTATGTGACCCTTATTGAAATATCTTGTGTGACATCATGCACTAAAGTGCACTTTATTTGTTTTTAACTATTGTAGTGGGGTTTTGTACAAAAAGTACATTTTAATATAGTGTAGTTTTGATTTGTCATCTTAGTGACATCATGCACAAATGTGCACTTTATTTGTTTTAAACTATTGTAGTGGCGTTCTATACAAAAAGTGCACTTTAATTTAGTGTTGGTTTGATGTGTCATCTTAGTGACATCATGCACAAAAGTGCACTACTAGCTTGTTTTAAAATGTCTTTGACAATCTTGCACTTTCTGCTTGGAAATGACATGAATGTTTGTGCCACTGCTTAATAACTGTTTAATAAATACAGTTTTGGTCAATTGACTTAGTTGTGGTTTCCCTCTCTGCATGAACGTTTAAAATGAGCATATAATAATTCAGTATGAACAAGAATGTTTTAATGTAGACACATTGAATCATCATACTGCTGTGATTATATATATCAAGTTTTAATTCAAGACTAAGGCAAAATATCGAGATATATATCGTGTATCTCGATATGGCTTAAAAATATCGAGATATTAAAAAGCCCTACAGGAAACATTTGGAAATGAAAAGCTGGTTAGCTACAGAGCTGCTCCCTTATGCATGCCTGCTAGCTGGATGCAAACTATACATTATTTTTTTTCTTTTGATATTCACATGTGATATTCAGAAGTTATTAAACCAAAGCATGTCCAACTCCATCCCAAGGAATCACCATCAGACCAGATCGGAGTGATACACAACAAGATGACAAAGGATGCCCTTAGGGGCCCTTAATTTCCCATGCTCTGCAAATCTCTGAATCGTGTTATGGTTTAATATGATTAAATCTTTAGACAGGATAATCACTTTGAATAGAAATTAGAGTTTCAAAGGTCACTGCCAAAGTTCTAATGAGGCCTTGCTTAAACTGACAGCAGGAAGCTACAGTACTTTCTGCCACATTCTTCTTGAGTATCCAGATTACTGTAACTGTCACTGGCTCCACAGTCTTGTCTGGGGCCAATATAATCCATTCATCTGCCGCTAATAAGTCCATGACCCTCATCTGAGATAGTCCTCCGCATCTGTACCATAGTGGGGTCATCAGCCTGTTGCAGTCATTGGTCCATTAGACTGATCTACTGGTTTAAAGGGTATGGATTAAATTTCAGAGGCTTTTATTTCCAGCGTTATGTAGGGATATTTTTTCCATATATACAAGGCTTTAATTGAACTCTCTTACTGTTCCAATGTATGAAAGGGAATTAAAACACGTGACAGAAGGAGATGTTTTTTCTCCCCCTCGCTCTATTCAGTGACACAGCACAACAATACGCCGCACTCGTGTGCCAAGAGGGAAAATGGCTAACTCAAAGTGAGTCAGAGAGAAAGTAGCAGCTCTTAAGCCCCCACCCTGCTTTGCCACCACTTTAAAACAGCATGGGTGCATGCAAGTAGAAAAACAACCCACTCATCTATTTTCACCCAACCACCCTGCGTTTCCAAGATGGGAGACATATTGTAGTTGGCGAGTTTTGCACAGACTAAAACAATGTCGGTAATATCAAAGGACGGCAGCGTATACTGTGCCGAAACACGGTACTTCACGACTCATGCAGAGTGTTAAATCAGCCAGGAGGAGATGGCCAGCTTCCCCGGGTCCTGCTGTGAAGGAATGTGTCTTGTTGAAAGAGGATTTAAAGACATTTACCAGATGTCTGACCTTTCACCTTTGGCACACACACCCTACTCAAACACCCCCCTCAAGTCCCATCCCTCTGATATTTATCCTCGGTCATTGTTACTCAAAATGAATGGTCTGTGTCGGGGTTTGAATGGGTGGTGGTCGCAGAGGGTCATTGATCTTAGTGAAACAGTTCAGCCTTGGACAAAAAATGAAATATTCTGTGTATATAGCGGTAGATAATGGATGGATATACTGTACGCTGCTTAAAAATATGAGCTTAATCTCGGTAATCATTATTGTCACAATATGAATGTGCTCAAACTGTACAGTATAGCTCGGTTGGTAGAGCGGCCGTGTCAGCAACTTTAGGGTTGCAGGTTCGATCCCCGCTTCCGCCATCCTAGTCACTGCTGTTGTGTCCTTGGGCAAGACACTGTACCCACCTGCTCCCAGTGCCACCCACACTGGTTTTAATGTAAAAATTAGATATTGGGTTTCACTATGTAAAGTGCTTTGAGTCACTAGAGAAAAAGCGCTATATAAATATAATTCACTTCACTTCACTACTTACACACACATTGTAATCTTTAAAATATAAATAGACACATGCGTCCCTTGGTAGAGGAAACATTATATATTCAGGCTTCGTACGGTTGCTTTAAGGCCTACTGAAATTAGATTTTCTTATTTAAACGGGGATAGCAGGTCCATTCTATGTGACATACTTGATAATTTTGCGATATTGCCATATTTTTGCTGAAAGGATTTAGTAGAGAACATCGACAATAAAGTTCGCAACTTTTGGTCGCTAATAAAAAAGCCTTGCCTTTACTGGAAGTCGCAGACGATGACGTCACCCTTTGATGGCTCCTCACATCCTCACATTGTTTTTAATGGGAGCCTCCAACAAAAAGAGCTATTCGGATCGGGAAAACGACAATTCCCCCATTAATTTGAGCGAGGATGAAAGATTCGTGTTGAGTATATTGATAGCGACGGACTAATATAAAGTAGTGTAAAGTTCTTACTTATATTTGTCAGTAAACTCGCCATAAAAGCGCTAAAACATTCTGGTGTAGTGAGTTTACATTATATACCCAAGGAACTTTAGTTATTAGAGATTTCCTGTCGAACGGTTTTTCACGGGACACATTTCGGGTGTGGTTGTTTCCAGATGAGAAGATGCTGCGCTGTTATTGATTTAAGTAAAGTCTGAATGTCATTAAAACAGTTAGCTCCATCTTTTGACACTTCTTCCACTCCCGTCCTTGCACGCTACACCGCTACAACAAAGATGACGGGGAGAAGACTCTGTCGAAGGTGAGCCACGTACATAAGACCGCCCACAAAACGGTGCATCCGGAAGCGACTGTCAGAAAGCGGCTTGAAGATGATCTGTAAAACATAGTCTATTCAACATTTTGACCAAAGAACCAGTATTACATGTTATGTAGACCACAAGGATGTGTTTTCAATTTATATATATATATATATATATATATATATATATATGAAAAAAATATGACTCCTTTAATGCGCCTGTTACATGGAAAAAGATTGAAAATAGACCATCGGCAGTGCGCTTTATAATCCGGTGCGCCCTATGGTCCGGAAAATATGGTACTCTTTATCTTTGAAGATAATTAAAACTTAAAGGCCTACTAAAATTAGATTTTCTTTTTCAAACGAGGATAGCAGGTCCATTCTATGTGTCATACTTGATCATTTCGCGATTTTGCCATTTTTTTGCTGAAAGGATTTAGTAGAGAACATCGACGATAAAGTTCGCAACTTTTGGTCTACTGGTTGTAGAGCTCCTCACATCCTCACATTGTTTACAATCATAGCCACCAGCAGCTAGAGCGATTCAGACCGAGAAAGCGGCAATTTCCCCATTAATTTGAACGAGGATGAAAGATTCGTGGATGAGGATGGTGAGAGTGAAGGACTAGGGCAGGGGTAGGGAACCTATGGCTCTAGAGCCAGATGTGGCTGTTTTGATGACTACATATGGCTCTCAGATAATTATATTTATATAGCGCTTTTCTCTAGTGACTCAAAGCGCTTTACAAAGTGACACCCAATATCTAAGTTACATTTAAACCAGTGTGGGTGGCACTGGGGGCAGGTGTGTAAAGTGTCTTGCCCAAGGACACAACGGCAGTGACTAGGATGGCGGAAGCGGGAATCGAACTTGGAACCCTCAGCTTGCTAGCACGGCCACTCTACGAACTGAGCTATGCCGAGTAACCGTGTAATACTCTTCCATATCAGTAGGTGGCAATCGGTAGCTAATTGCTTTGTAGATGTGGGAAACAGCGGGAGGCAGGGTGCAGGTAAAAAGGTGTCTAATGCTTAAACCAGGGGTAGGGAACTTATGGCTCTAGAGCCAGATGACTGCATATGGCTCTAGAGCCAGATGACTGCATATGGCTCTAGAGCCAGATGACTGCATATGGCTCTAGAGCCAGATGACTGCATATGGCTCTCAGATAAATCTTAGCTGACATTGCTTAACACGATAAGTAATGAATAATTCCGCTGGTAATCACAGTTTCAAAAATAACGTTCAAATTATAAAACATTCTCATGCATTTTAATCCAACCATCCGTTTCTACCGCACCTGTTCAATATGTCGCATCAATGGTAAGAAGTATTATATGTATTATTGGTTAACTTTCATAATAACTATGTTGTTAAAAAGAATGAGAGACTTATTATACTCTAGAAATGTTGGTCATAGTTAAAAATGCACACATTTAGTTGTATTCAGTGTTGAAAAATGTTATATGGCTTTTACGGAAATGCATTGTGAAATATTTGGCTTTCATGGCTCTCCCAGCCAAAAAGGTTCCCGACCCCTGGACTAGGGGGGGGGGGGGGGGGGGAAGGCAAGGGCAATGAGAGCGATTGAGATGTTATTAGACACATTTACTTGGATAATTCTGGAAAATCCCTTATCTGCTTATTGTGTTACTGGTGTTTTAGTGAGATTATATGGTACCTGAAAGTCTGAGGGGTGTGGCCACGGGTTTGGTGACCGCCAGTGTCTTCGGTGGGAGGAGGTAATAGTCCGCAGCTGCAGGAGTACGCAAGCTCCGCTCATGTCTACGGTAAGAGCAGACTTATTAGCACAATTTTCTCACCGAAACTTGCCGGTTGACATGGGGTCGGGAACCATTTTCGCTTGACCGCTCTGTTCCATAGTAAAGCCTCACCTTCGGGAATGTACACAAGGGAACACCGGCTGTGTTTGTATTTGCTAAAGGCAAATGCAATACACCACTTCCCACCTCCATCTTTGTACTTTGACTTCTCCATTATTAATTGAACAAATTGCAAAAGATTCAGCAACACATATGTCCATAATACTGTGTAATTATGCGATTAAAGCAGACTACTTATAGCTTGGATCGGGCTGGAAAAAAATGTTCGCTACAACCGGTGACGTCAAACGCTCGTGTCATCATGCCGCGACATTTTCAACAGGACACTTTGCGGGAAATTCAAAATTGCAATTTAGTAAACTAAAAAGGCCGTATTGGCGTGTTGCAATGTTAATATTTCATCATTGATATATAAACTATCAGACTGCGTGGGTTTCAGTAGGCCTTTGAAAAACTTGAAAATGCTTGGATTTTAATGTTGTGTTTTCAAGGTTTGAAAAATGCTTGAATTTTGAGTGAAGTGCTTGTAAATACTTGGAAATTATCATCATATTTCTCAGCAGTCTGACTCTAATGGCCAGTGGTTCTCAAATGGGGGTACGCGTACCCCTGGAGGTACTTGCAGGTATGCCAAGGGGTACGTGAGGCTTTTTAAAAAATATTCTAAAAATAGCAACAATTCAAAAATCCTTTAATAATATATTTATTGAATAACAATTCAACAAAATATGGATGTAAGTTCATAAACTCTGAAAAGAAATGCAACAATGCAATATTGAGTGTTAACAGCTAGATTTTTTTGTGGACATGTTCCATAAATTTTGATGTTAAAGATTTCATTTTTTGTGAAGAAATATTTAGAATAAAGTTAATTAATCCAGATGCATTTCTATCACAATCCCCAAAGAGGGCACTTTAATATGATGATTACTTCTATGTGCAGGAATATTTATTTATAATTGAATCACTTGTTTATTTTTCAACAAATTTTTAGTTATTTGTATATCTTCTTTCCCTAAATAGTTCAAGAAAGACCACTACAAAAGAGCAATATTTTGCACTGTTATACAATTTAATAAATCAGAAACTGATGACATAGTGCTGTATTTTACTTCTTTATCTCTTTTTTTCAACCAAAAATGCTTTGCGCTGATTAGGGGGTACTTGAATTAAATAAATATTCACAGGTGGTACATCACTGAAAAAAGGTTGAGAACTACTGCTATAGGCTAAATATAAAATTAAATAAGTGTAACGCCGGTTCGACATCGTGTTACCGGGCTCGATTCCCTCCAGGATGCGTCAAACGAAGAACACAACAAAGGTGGGATCCTACAAATATATTAATAAAAGGTGAGCTCTGAACAAAAACACTGGAGCTAATAAAAAGGGAAACAAAAGACGCTAGCGTGAAAGCTAGGAAATATAAAGAACTAAGACTTGGCACGATGGCACAAAAAGTAAAAACAAAGATGATTAGCATGTGAGCAAAAGATGACAATAAGGTGGCTTAGCTAATGAGCTAGCGAGAAAACATACCTGACGTCACTTGTTGCATGTGAGCAAATTAGAGTCCCAGAAAGAATAAACAGAAGAGGCAGGCTTATAAAGGGTGGTGATTACAAGAACAGGTGTGCGAGAACTGAGACTAGCAGGTGGAAATAATAAGTGACCATGGAAACGAACAAAACAGGAAGTAAACGGTTCAGAACGGAGAATAAAAACACAGATGGAAAATAAAAATAAACAAGATGTGAAGATCAGAGTAACGGATCGTAACAATAAGTTTCCTTAAAAATGAAAGCTACTCACTTGATCTGTTGGCTTTGCACGAGCCCTTACATTAGGTTGTTGTCATGTATATACGGCTCCGTTTCGCCCACAATAGAACAGTGGTGCATTGCTCCATCACGCCGGAAAGTTGTTGTTTTAATGAAAATTGGATGGAAAATTTCAAATACAAACTTTGGATAAAACATGGACCAAATCCATGTGTATTCTGCTGCAAAGTATGCAAAAAGGAAATCCAACATGGTTCGATGTATTTTTTTGCTACATTATTTTGGTCGTCCACTTAACTTGTTTGAATCAATCCGTGCTGTACGATATCATTGAGTGCTTTAAATAAGATAAAGAACAAGAAATGTGAAAAACAACACAAATGGAGACACGTTTGCAAATAGCAATGACATTGAATAGTCTACACAAACACCGTTTCATTTTCTATGCCCCATTCAGTTCATGATAACTGCTGGTTCAACATTAGGTTTAGGTTTTAGCAGAGTTTCCATATTTTTCCGACAGACATCTGGTGACCTCAAACAACAAGGCTATGGATTGATTCACACTGGTTTTAGCCTTTTAAAGGGTACTACAAAAACTGGAAAATTTAGATTGAAAGTCCTTAAAATGTACTTGAATTTGGCCATGGAAAAGGTCTACGAACCCCTGCATATTGTTGTGGCTTCTTAAGAGCCAGGTTATGGTTTTGCAGTGTTGGCGCTAGGAATTTTCAAAATGGGGTCCCAGGGACCCCATCAAGTCATAAAAATGGGGTCCTCCCACAGTAGATTTTTGGGGTCCCACTTTTTTGTAACCACTTTGAAAACAAGTGATAAATGTATGCATTGTCCGGTTTTATCTCACATTGTATATTGTGTTTCAGAAAAAGGTTGTCATAAACGTTACTTTATTCATTAAAAAAACAAAACAAAAGAAAACAAATGTTTATGCACATATGAATTTATTATTATTATTTATTATTCATTCACTTTCTTCTTTCCTTCATGAATCCAAACTTTACCGCTGCCGGTATACGTTTCTATATATGTATTTAATACATTGTAGGTGTATTTATTTCATTATAAAAGTATAAAAATGTTGTTGCTTCGGTCATGAAATTATGATAATAGTTTGCTAGGGCATACATGCATATGATACATTTAATTGCTTATTCTCACCTGTATGTAGATCATCAGTCCTTTAAAAACCACCACACCAACACTTTCATGGCAAACAAGGCCAACAAACTTAGAATTTGGCAAGATAGTTTGAATGTCATTTAATAAAGTGGCACTCAATGCTTCAAGCATTTCATCTCTGGCTTCGTGATGGCCATAAGCTGCGTGTTCCCCTTTAAGAATGGCGGTATGTGGGGTGAGTGGGTGGGCAAGTTAGGAGAGGGAGCGCTAGGTGGATGTCCGCATTAAAAGTCTTTAAATTTTATTAATGAAAATTAAGGCCTTAAATGGCATTGCAAAACATTAAATACGATGTCAAGAGGCATTAAAACAAATCTTACCATTGTAATTGGCAACAAAAAAGACAACAAAACAAACCACCTGACCAAGTTTTTCCAATTGGGAGAAAAAAACTGCATTTCCTGATGTTTTTGCTAACATAAAAACTGTGTATTGAGAGTCCATTTTAATTCAATGTTTGTTAACCTATTTAGGATAATTAAGTAATTCACCTTCCGATTACAGTGGTATAAAATGGATCGATGGATGGGTGGACCTTCCAATTACAATAGTACAAAATACTACAGTAATTAAAAATATAATTATTATGTTGGGAAGTGGCCAGCACTGTGGCACAGGGGTTAGTGAATGTGCCTCATAATACGAAGGTCCTGAGTAGTCCTGAGTTCAATCCCAGGCTCGGGATCTTTCTGTGTGGAGTTTGCATGTTCTCCCCGTGACTGCGTGGGTTCCCCCCGGGTACTACGGCTTCCTCCCACCTGCAAAGACATGCACCTGGGGATAGGTTGATTGGCAACACTAAATTGGCCCTAGTGCGTGATTGTGAGTGTGATTATTGTCTGTCTATCTGTGTTGGCCCTGCGATGAGGTGGCGACTTGTCCCGGGTGTACCCCGCCTTCTGCCCGAATGCAGCTGAGAGAGGCTCCAGCAAACCCCCACGACCCCAAAAAGGGACAAACGCTAGAACATAGATGGATGGATGTTGGAAAGTGTTACTCAATTTGTCATTATGTTATGCTTACATTATTGATTTGTGTTTAATGTAAACTTTTCAACTGTTCAACAATATTATTGTCAAATGCCTACAATTTTGTCAATACAGACAATTACATGCTTTTGACTCTGTATATTAACGATTTGTAGTCGGACATAAACATTAACTTTGTTCAACTTGCATTAAAAAGGCATTAATTAGAATTCAATTAGATTTGCTGACACCTGCAGAAACCCTGTGACTCGGGGGCCACATTTAGAGAAAAAAATGTGTCTGGGGGCCGGTATATCTATTTTTAGAGACACTAATACAAAACTTCACAATAATGTCTGATTGAATGCTGAAAACATTACGACAGACCGCCTTAAAAAAAGTAATGGAATTTTTTTTTTCTATGAACAATAAAACGCTAAATATTGACAAAATATGAATGTAACACCCCCTTTCGATCGAATCGAAAATGCGACAAACTGTGAAATATGAACGCGAGGGGGACTAAATAAAGCCACCTGCAATCTGATATATCTGATACATCACTAAGCTTTAGAACTTTGTTGTGAAAATCTCCTTCTGCGTCTGTGGAAACGCTTCCCGCTCACACGGCTTGGTGCCTCGTCCGAACTTCTGTGACATAGATTACCATAGTAACTATTTAGATGACCATAGTAACTGGTATATCATCCATAAGCGCATAACCCAACCATTGAAATACTTGGTATAGTTCAAGACTTACAGTCATTAGAAAGCATGACTACACATCATAACGTCAGCTACACTTTCCATCTTAAAGGGGAACATTATCACCAGACCTATGTAAGCGTCAATATATACCTTGATGTTACAGAAAAAAGACCATATATTTTTCAAACTGATTTCCGAACTCTAAATGGGTGAATTTTGGCGAATTAAACGCCTTTCTGTTTATCGCTCTTTTTGCGATGACGTCAGAACGTGATGTCACCGAGGTAATACAGCCGTCATTTTCATTTTCAACACATTGCAAACACCTGGTCTCAGCTTTGTTATTTTCCGTTTTTTCGACAATTTTTTGGAACCTTGGAGACATCATGCCTCGTCGGTGTGTTGTCGGAGGGTGTAACAACACTAACAGGGAGGGATTCACGTTGCACCACTGGCCCGAAGATGCGAAAGTGTCTGCCGCCAGGCCCCCATTGAATGTGCGGGAGTTTCTCCACATTTTACCGGCGATAACCGACATGGCACAGAGATTTATGGATAACCTGCAGATGCATTTGCAACGATAAAGTCAACAAAATCACAAAGGTGAGTTTTGTTGATGTTGACTTATGTGCTAATCAGACATATTAGGTCGCGGCGTGACTGCCAGCAAATCGATGCTAACATGCTACGCTAATCGACGCTAACATGCTATTTACTGGCGGTGCTAAAGCAGACATGGCACAGAGATGTATGGATAACCTGCAGATGCATTTGCAACTATATTACGTTTCCTTCCACCCACATTTAATGCGAAAAAAACACTTACCAATCGACGGATTTAAGTTTCTCCAGTGTCACAAGATGCGAAAGTCCTGATCGTTTGGTCCGCACATTTTACCGGCGATGCTCACGCAGCTATTCGGCCATGCTATGGCTATGAATAGCGTCAATAGCTATTCGCTTAATAGCTTCAGTTTCAGAATGGTTGGAATACTTTCATATTCCAACCATCCGTTTCAATACACGCGTAATCTGTTGAATCGCTTAAGCCGCTGAAATCAGAGTCTGAATCCGAGCTAATGTCGCTATATCTTGCTGTGGTATCTGCCATTGTTTGTTTACATTGGCAGCACTGTATGACGTCACAGGGAAATGGATAGTTGTATCGCAAATAGCGAAAATCAAGCACTTTAAGGATTTTTTTAGGGATATTCCAAAACCGGTAAAATTTTGAAAAAAACTTCAAAAAGTACAACAAGCCACTGGGAACTGATTTTTATTGTTTTTAACCCTTTTGAAATTGTGATAATGTTCCGCTTTAAAGATCTAAAAAACTTATTTGGGAATGTCCGGCGGGCCAGATCGAAAAGCGTAACGGGCCGCATGTGGCCCCTGGGCCTTAATAAGCCCAGGTCTGCTGTAAAAGATTCTCCCAGACACCCGCACATGTGAAAGAGTGTGACCTCCCTACTGTATGACTCCGACTCTGAGTAAAGATTTTACGGAAACTAGACTTATCATTCCCGTTCGCCTTCTGGCCTTTAACCTCTTCCATCCCTGTCATCCACAGTGACGGTTTTGTCTGACATAAATCAAGCCTTTGTCCAGTGGGTGGGAGGAAAGTGAGGCCAGCTCACAATTGCCGGTTGTGTGTTTTTTTTCCGCAACACTCATTAATGTGGACCCTGCTGCATTATTCCCACCCACGCCAAACATTGGTTAAATACTTAACAGGTCGCACGTTTGGCCGAAAGGACAGATCACTTTTATGTGTCTGGACGGTCATTTGACCAACGCGAAAATATTAAACAAGTTGAGCACTTTCAAAAAGATGGTATGGTGCTTAAGATGGGTATTTAGGGTTGATCTTACAGTCGGATGTCTGTTCTATTCACAGCTGAGTTGAATTCAAGATGATTTGACAATTGAGCTACTGTGTCCTTTTTTTTATTGAGACTTGCTTTTCAAAAAGATTTGTTGCGTCTTTTTTTTGCAGGATTGGAGTTCTAAGCACTCAAAGTGTCGTGTTTTGCTCCTGGCTGTTGCTTAGGCCATTTTTTGAAGTGGCCGTAAAAAGCAGTTGTTCTTCCCAGGCTTTTAGTGGAAGTGCTGGTGTCGGGATTGTGATGGGTGGACTGACGGCTCCAAAGACAGAGTATGGGTCAACTTTGCCAGCTCTCTCTGTTTTTTTGCAATGCTGCCTGATTGACAAGGGTATGTTGTGGATTTTTCCAAAAACATTAAAGAAGAACATTATCACAATTTCAGAAGGGTTAAAACCAATAAAAATCAGTTCCCAGTGGCTTGGTTTATTTTTCGAAGTTTTTTTCAAAATTTTATCTGTCCCAGAATATCCCCAAAAAAAGCCTTAAAGTGCTTGATTTTTGCTATTTGCTTAAACCACTGTCCATATCCCTGTGTTGTCACATAGCGATTCCAATACAAACAATGGCGAATAGCACAGCAAGATATAGCGACATTAGCTCGGATTCAGACTCAGATTTCAGCGGCTTAAGTGATTCAACAGGATACGCATGTATTGAAACAGGTGGTTGGAGTATGTAGGCAAATAGCGAAAACGAAATTGAAGGACAAACTGAAGCTATTGAGCGAATAGCTATTGACGCTATTCGGCCATCTTTGTGTTAGCATCGCCGGTAAAATGTGCAGATCAACCGATCAGGACTTTCGCATTGACACTGGAGCAACTTATATCCGTCGATTGGTAAGTGTTTGTTTCGCATTAAATGTGGGTGGAAGGAAACGCTGGATGTAAATATAGTTTCAAATGTACATACAGGTAGCCTAAATAGCATGTTAGCATCGATTAGCTGGCGGTCATGCCGCGACCAAATATGTCTGATTAGCACATAAGTCATAAGTAACATCAACAACGCTCACCTTTGTGATTTCGTTGACTTTATCGTTGGGAATGCATCTGCTTTGAGTGTCGCAGGATACCCAGACATTTTTGCCATCTCGGTGCCATCTCTGTCGTAGCATCGCCGGTAAAAACCAAACGAGGGACTTTCGCATCTCTTGACACTAGAGCAACTTAAATCCGTCGATCGGTAAGTGGTTTTTTTTGGCATTAAATGTGGATGGAGGGAAAGGCTAGATGTAAATATAGCTACAAATGAGGCATTATGCTGCAATATGTACACACAGCTAGCCTAAATAGCATGTTAGCATCGATTAGCATGCCGTGCTAATCGATGCACATTCTACGTGAATCAACTTGAATCCGTCCCTGAACGTGTTGTTACACCCTTCGACAACACACCGACGAGGCATGATGTCTCCAAGGTATCGGAAAACAGTCGAAAATACGGAAAATAACAGAGCTGATTTGACTCGATGCGTCTGATGTGGTAGGGAAAAATGGCGGTGAGTACCGATGTGACGTCACGTTCTGACGTCGTCGCTCAGAGAGGGATAAACAGACAGGCGTTTAATTCGCCAAAATTCACCCATTTAAAGTTCGGAAATCGGTTAAAAAAATATATGGTCTTTTTTTCTGCAACATCAAGGTATATATTGACGCTTACATAGGTCTGGTGATAATGTTCCCCTTTAAAATCCAAGCAACATTGAAGAAATATTTATTTGAAGTTTCATGGCAATGCAGCATTTGCATGCGCTTTGTGACAAGAGTCAGTTCCATTCCTTAAGCATAATGGTTGAATCAACACCAATGCAAGCTCATGCAAGTTAATGAGGCTCCAAGAAAATGATTAACCCTACAAACCACTAGTAAAATCTTAGTCCATCCATCCATCTTCTTCCGCTTATCCGAGGTCGGGTTGTAGGGGCAGCAGCCTAAGCAGGGAAGCCCATTGTGACAGTCTCTTGCTGTCGTGCGGGTTCTCAGGACCACCAAGGAAGGCCATTGTGTCGCAGGTTAGACTTTCTTTTATTTTTCAATAATAAAAAGTCTCTAAAGGTTGCTTTTCAGCCTTGCCGTGTCCAGCTTCCTCTGCCGCTCCACCTTTTCAGTCGCGTGCGTCTTCGTCTTCCTGTGGCTCATTCTCGCTCTCGTTCAGCATCCGCTTCCTCCCGGCTCCTTCTCTCTCCATCTCTTTCCCCGGCGTTTACGGCCCCTGCCATTTTATATAGTGCGAGAGGAGATTTAAATACTCGCCGCCATCTTGGGCTGGGCTACAGTGTGCCCTGTCTCGCTGTCGGGCTGCCAGCTCCGCCTCTCCACACCTAGACTTCGGCGGCCGATCCGATCCAAATATCGGATCGGGACAATCCTAATGTAATGTATGAATACATATTATGATTCTGAATAAATTCTGTAGATCCGTGCTGATGTGCATGTCTCCTTTACTTAAAAGCCATACAACCCTCTCAAATATATTAGACTATATACAGCCATATTAATTTCTTTTACTTTCACAGGGAAAAAAACCCAAATTTTTTTAAGGTTTTGCAACTTATTTTATTTTGGAATAGTAGCAGCTTTATCGAAGAGCATATGCAAGTGACGTCGAGGCCTCATTGGTGCCACATTGGGGCCTGTGCCAGTTTACACTGGAGTCTGATAAAAATCACAATTTACTTTTAGTGTAAACAGTAAGCAGGAAAACAAATCAGATCTCAGAAAAATACGATTTGGACCGCTTTGGCCTGCAGTGTCAACATAGTCTATAACAATTCCTACAGACCCATTCAGTAGGAGAATTTAAGCACAATTGAAATATGCATTTTTCTTTGAGATATGCTGTTTTCCTTTTGTTTTCTATCTTGCAATGTATACTTTTTTATGTATCTCAAAATCAGACATCGGTCCAGAGTGCTAAGCTCACTTTCCGGAGAACTCCATTTATTTGTGATTTCAATTTCTTTGCCATATTTGGACCACACTTGAGTGAAAATTGAAAGAAAACAGCCAGCTATTGCTCCCTCTATATGTTGATTATTTTACTCAACAGTCCGCTTTAGCTACAGCTGGGGACAGAAGCTTAGTTTGAGTCTACTGTTTCAGCCATTTTAAGTAATATTACTGTCAGTTTAAATGAGACTTAACTCTTTAAAATATTAGCTGCTGGTACTTTTAATTCAAGATTTTTACATTGACTGACTCCTATCGTCAGTAGGTATACATTAGTCCAAAAATTTATATACTAGTAGAAAATGTCTTATTTCCAGCCACCACTGCCAGGTATGTTAACCCGACTTGCAGTTGGTTTTCGCACATTCTCCAGCAAATTCAGGGTTTCTGGTAAATCCAGTGAATAGAGTTTGTCTCTTTGTGTCTGTAATGTATTTGTGGGCCTCAAGTGTAGAGATGCTTGTTTGTGTGGCTACATTCTCTTTATTTCTTCCTCTTGAGACGGGACTAATCAAAGTTATCTCAGGACAAGAGGCGCCATAGAATTGAGTTCTGAAAAGAACCATTGCTGAGGCATTACTAATATTACATTGACCGTAGTGGTGACTGGCAAAGCAGACACGAAGGCGCGGATTAGATTGAGTAAAAAACAAAAACACACATATAGTTGTTTTATACAGTGCTGAGAGACGTCTGGTATTGTCTATGATATTTTGAGTAATGTTTTTATTTCCTATCAAAGATAATGAATGAATGATTGAATTCTAGGTATGGGGCAATTTGTTTACTTATTTGACGTCATCGACAATGTAAGTATGTTGATGTTACATACTGTATTGTGAAATCACGTGCCCCTACGATCCCTATTGATACCCAAATTTATAGTGTGGCCCACTACTAGTTCACCCTCTTAAAATAAGGAGATCTGATGGTTCCTTTCTAAGATCACACAGTCAATAGCACTCATCATAAATACATTTAAAAAAATTACAATTAATGCATGTAATTGTATGGGCGTTTATGAACGATCCGTATCGGAATTGGTAGCATAAATTCCTGGTCAGAACACACTTAGTACCTTAAAACAGTGGTTCTCAACCTTTTTTCAGTGATGTACCCCCTGTGAAATTTTTTTTTAATTCAAGTACCCCCTAATCAGAGCAAAGCTTTTTTGGTTGAAAAAAACAGATAAGTAAAATACAGCACTATGTCATCAGTTTCTGATTTATTAATGTGTATAACAGTGCAAAATATTGCTCATTTGTAGTGGTCTTTCTTGAACTATTTGGAAAATAATATATAAAAATACCTAAAAACTTGTTGAAAAATAAACAAGTGATTCAATTATAAATAAAGATTTCTACACATAGAAGTAATCATCAACTTAAAGTGCCCTCTTTGGGGATTGTAATAGAGATCCATCTGGATTCATGAACCTAATTCCATACATTTCTTCACAAAAATACAAATCTTTAACATCAATATTTATGGAACATGTCCACAAAAAAAATCTAGCCATCAACACCGAATATTGCATTGTTGTATTTTTTCCCACAATTTATGTACTTACATTCATATTTTGTTGAGTATTATTCAATAAATATATTTATAAATTATTTTTAAATTGTTTCTATTTTTAGAATATTTAAAAAAAAATCTCACGTACCCCTCTGCATAACTTCAAGTACTCCTAGGGTTACGCGTACCCCCATTTGAGAACTACTACCTTAGAGGACCATTCAGTTGAGAGGAAAAAAGCTTGTAGTCCGGAGTCATAGACATAAAAAACATGGGGATCTGTAAACTGCAAACTAGACATTTTTTGGATTTAATTCGTAAAATTAATTCTACCACTACATTAAATAACAGTTAAATACTTAAATAACTAAAACCACACATTATTCAAAAATACGTAATGTAATCTTTAGGCATGTGAAATGTCGGCATTTTTAAACCATCATTTTTGTGTCAAAATATAACTTCCCAGTTTTTTTTAATAAAATATCGAAAAAATAGGATATAAACAAAATTTGTGGAACGGTCGCCTGAGTCGCAGGTATACACTGTTCTTCTTTCGTAAACGTTGCACTAAATTACAGAATAGGGCGCTGAAACAAGCTCGCTTGTTAGCATAATCGAGCTAGCTGTGTTCGCTCTTACAGCATTGATGGCTGCCTACTTTATATTCGGATGATTACAATCCGAACATTGCTAGTTTCGAACCAGTTGTTGTTGTAGAGCAGACCTGGGTAAATTAAGCCCTGGGGGCTGCATTCGGCCCGTTAGGCTTTTCAATCTGGCCCGCCGGACATTCCCAAATAATTTTTTTTGATCTTTAGGATGGAAGTTGTAGCTGCCATTATTATGTGCAGTGATGTTTTCTAACGGCCTTACATTTTGAACTTTACAAAGTATTTTAATGGTTGGAATCTGCGCTTAAGGATGATAGACCAGTTACTATGGTCATCTAATTAGTTACTATGGTAATGTAAGTGACAGCAGCTCAGACGAGGCAACAAGCAGTGTGGGTGGGGAGCGTTTCCATAGACACGGAAGGATATTTCCACAACAAAGTTCTAAAGCTTATTGATGTATCAGATACATCAGATTGTAGATGAGTTTATTTTGTACCTTTTGTGTTCATATTTCACTGTTTGTTGCATTTTGTTGCGTTACACTTGATTGTAAAATGTGTCGATCGAAAGTGGGTGTTATGTTCATATTTTGTCAATATTCAGTGTTTTATCCTTCATAGAAAAATTTAAAAAATTCTATTATGTTTTTTAAGGCGGTCTGTCATAACGTTTTTAGCATTCAATCAGACATTATTGTGAGGTTTAGTATTAGTGTTTATAAAAATAGATATACCCCCCCCCCCCCAGACACATTTTTGTCTCTAAATGTGGCCCCCAAGTCAAAATAATTGCCCAGGCCTGTTCTAGAGCTTTTATTACCAGACAGCGAGAAGGTTTATATTTGGCATGACGGGTGTAAACAGAGGTCACAACATTGGAAGTGTATTACTCAAACAGGCATGGCTATAAGACAGAGTTGGCAAATGGAAAATGTTTTCTTTGCATGCATGAGGAAGAATTTTACATTACATGTTCAATGATAATGTTAGTAAATGATGTAATAAAAAAAAGAACGGAAAATGATGAGGTACATTACATAGTACATGTAAGTGTCAAAAAGACAGCCAAAATCTAAAGGTAAAAAATGGTGTAGAAATGCACCCAATTGCAGGAAATGTAGTCTTGATTTTCAAAGTTGTCTTTCAAGGTTTGCATGGCAGCACTTAGTGCCGATTTTCTTGTCAGTTTTCTTATTTTTTTCCTCAAAGTGTGCTCACATGCCTGATTCTGGTCATTATGTATCTCCAAGCAAAGTGTGTTACAAAAAAGATCAGTTAAAATAATACATAATGTTTGGTACAGAGAACATACAAACCCTTTATTTATCAAATCACAGTTAATGAAATTCAACGATTTGGTGCATTTGCAAAGAGCTAAAATTATGTATGAAGCAAACTATAACCTGCTATGCAAAAATGTACAATTCTTCTCACAAAAGAGGAGAAATAAAACCTTAGAGGAAAATCTGATTTCAAACATTTGTATATATGTATATATACATTTAGTATATATGTATGTGGAAATTAATTATGGAATGGATTAACCAAAGAAATCAAACAAAGCACCAATATGGTTCACTTTAAGAGACTGTTCAAACTACAAGTGTTCACCAAGTACACAGAACAAGAATTAATCCTGAACCATTTATTTTATTTCTTTAATCAATTCATGGTAACTGGAATTGTGTGATGCATTACATTATATTGTATGCATTAGGGGTGTAACGGTACACAACAATTTCGGTTCGGTATGTACCTCGGTTTAGAGGTCATGGTTCGGTTCATTTTCGGTACAGTATGAAAACAACAAAATATAAATGTTTTGGTTATTTATTTACCAAATTTGTAAACAATGGCATAACATACATATACACACAGGGTCCATTCCCGGGGTTTATGTGGTCAACATATATAAAATAAAAACTAAATAAGATAACAAAACCTTTCTACATATAAAGTGCTTTTTTTGATTGATTGATTGATTGATTGAGAGTTTTATTAGTAGATTGCACAGTACAGTACATATTGCATACGATTGACCACTGAATGCTAACACCCCAATAAGCTTTTCAACTTGTTTAAGTCGGGGTCCACGTTAATCAACATTAAACTGCCTCAAGTTGTTGCTCGGGTGAAATAAAATAACTAAACTTTTCTTCTACATATAAAAAGTGCTACATTAAACAGTTTCAAGTCAACTCAGCCTCATATTGCCCCCCCCCCCCCAGCCTGGCTAACTTGGTAGTAAGAGGAGACATGGGCTTATTGTTCTTCCACTATAGAAGTGGGTCAAATACTAGTTTTTAATGCAATACAGCAACCACCTGCTACCCCGGACGGGACAAGCGGGAGTAAATGGATGGACGGATGGTCTTAAATTTGCTGCTATAAAAACATTTGTTATTGCTTCAGCCCTGCCTGGCTGGCCGAGGAGAGTGTTTGCACCATGCTCCTCTTTCTCTTCCTTAAAGCTAACTAGACTTGGTGCCGCTTCAAAGGGGTTAGCATGTTTGATGTGTTGGCAGAAGCATACCCTACTGCTGCTCAACAACGTCGGCAAACCTCCATCCTCCATTGTTGTATCGCACCGCAAAGCCAAAGTGTTCCCAAAGAGGAGATGTTAACGAGGCAGGAGGGTCTTCCAGCTCTGGCTTTTGCATGTTGTCCTAGCCCGGTCGCTGCTGGCCTGCCGTGTGTTGTGCCTCGCTCTGCATCGTTTACACAACGTGCGGTGCGCTACCTCATATGTCCGTGTGGAAACTCGTTCGGTACACCTCCGTACCGAACCGAATTCAATTCCGGTTCAATAGAAATATACGTACCGTTACACCCCTAGTATGCATGTTCCAAATAAACTGAACTGAACTAAGCAAATAAGAAAAACCCTGACTTGCGAGTTGTGACGATGTATGAATGTATTTTATTATTTACGGAAGTCCCAACTTTGTTGAAACGAGCGCAAAATGTCCCCTGCCAGACGACCTTTGGAGACATTTTCTTCAGTTTCCCAAGTTTTTCCTTCTTCCTCCTCCTCCTCAGTCGCTCCAAATAATCTCGTTCTCGCTCACACATGTCCCATTTCCAGAACGAATATGAGCCTTGCTTCCACAGCCGTCCCAGCTGGCCTTCGAACACTTCAAGCCCCCCCCCCCCCAACTCCTCCCTCCTGTGGCCATTTTTAAAGGGCGCTCAAGCCTTGGGCCAGTTGGTGTGATGCTTGTCTGAGTCTTTTTGGCAGAGGACCAGGAGATGATGTCATCTTTCCTCTATCTCTCTCTCACACACACACACACACACACACACACACACACACACACACACACACACACACACACACACACACACACACACACACACATGCACACACATCCAATCAACTACCTCTTCATTGTCAAGGACTGTCTCGCGCCCATCTCACCTCTCCTCTTCAACTTCCAACTGCTATAATTAAATATCCTATATATAGGGCGCTGTTTCGCCTTACCTTCCTTCCCTTAAACCTATCCTGGCCCTGGTGGTTGTCATCATGGACAGCGCTACGGGTGTTTTTGTCGTGAAATGACGTTTGGCCACGGCTGAAAGCGAGGCGAGGCAGAAAACAAACATCTCTGTGTGTGTGTGTGTTCATTTTCCAACTCGGAGCACTGCAGTATGACAAGGTGTCACCCTTTGGTGGCAAACAAAATACCCGGGCAATAAAGTCTGCATTTAGGAGGTCAGCTCACCGGCCATGCCTCCCGGCTTCTGTCGCGTACACTCTCCCACAGCACCACCCTTGATGGCTGCTGCTGTGGAGTTTGACTAAAAGCCTCCCAACTCCTGGGTATTTATTGGAAAGTCACCAAAGTCTTGTAATGTTCAATGCAAACACCATTTTCTAGGGGTGTAACGGTACACAAAAATTTCAGTTCGGTACGTACCCCTGTTTAGAGGTCACTGTTCGGTTCATTTTCGGTACGGTAAGAATATATGAATTCTTTGGTTATTTATTTACGAAATTTGTAAACAATGGCTTTATCCTTTTAACATTGGGAACACTATAATAGTTCTGCCCACGTTAATTAACATAAAACTGCCTCAAATTGTTGCTCAGATTAAAAAAAAAAAAAAAAAGACAAAACTTTTCTTCTCCAAAAAAAAAAAGTGCAACATTAAACAGCTTCAGGTCAAGTCGTCATGCTTAATTTATCACAGCATTTGGGAAGCTTGTATGTAAATGTTATATTTTTATCAACATGTGATAGCAGGGACCCTGCAATTCAAAGCTTTTCTGTCCGTAAAATACACACACACACACATACACACACACACACACACCGCAAAATGAGCTAACGTTACGCTAAAAGCTAATTTGCCTTCACCTCAAGCCAGAACTGCGAGCGAGCTGAGCTGCAGTTTAAGTGTCGAGAACAGGGGTAGGCAACCTATGGCTCTAGAGCCAGATGTGGCTCTTCTGATGACTGCATATGGCTCTCAGATAAATCTTAGCTGAAATTGGTTAACACGATAAGTAATGAATAATTCCGCTCGTAATCACAGTTTAAAAAATAACGTTCAAAATATTAAACATTCTCTTGCATTTTCATCCATCCATCCGGTTTCTACCGCACCTGTTCAAGAAGTAGGATTAATGGTATGAAGTATTTTATTTATTTTTGGTTAGCCTCAGAATATCAATGTTATTAAAAAGAATAAGAGACTTATTATACTCTAAAAAATGTTGGTCTTTCTTAAAAATTCAAGCAAATAGTTGTATTCAGTGTTTAAAAAAAAATAATTAAATGCTCTTACGGAAATACTTTTAAAAATATTTGGCTTGTATGGCTCTCTCAGCCAAAAAGGTTCCTGACCCCTGCTCTACAGCCAGTTGTGGCTCTTTTGATGACTGCATCTGGCTTTCAGATAAATCTTAGCTGACATTACTTAACAGGATAAGTAAGTAATAATTCCGCTAGTTATCGCAGAGTTAAAAATAACGTTAAAAAAACAAAAACATTCTCATGCATTTTAATCCATCCATCCTTTTTCTACCGCACCTGTTCAAGAAGTCCCATTAATGGTAAGGAGAATTTTTTTAAAATTATTGGTTAGCTTCAGAATAACAATGTTATTAAAAGAATGAGAAACTTATTATACTGTAAAAATGTTGGTCTTACTTAAAAATGCACGCATTTAGTTGTATTTGGTGTTAAAAAAATATATTATATGGCTCTCATAGAATTACATATTAAAATATTTGGCATTCATGGCTCATTCAGCCTAAAAGGTTCCCAACCCCTGGTCTAGAAGGTCAACGGGCTCATAGTGATGTTAGTAGTAGTTGACTGGGAGGTGTTTAACATTTCTGGAGAGTACGCTGCCTTATGCTCACCTGCTAAACACCTATCTGTTCGAGGCTGAAGCATTTACTACATGCGCTCTGAATACGCACTGCTGATTGGCTGTCTCCGCTATGTATGTAACCAATCAGATGGTTGTGTGGGTGGGACAATGCTGGGTGCTGAGACAGAGGCAGAAGAAGCAAAGCAGCTTTTTAAGACTTTAGCTTAGAAACTTGTTCGGTACACCCCCGTACCGAACCAAAACCCCCGTACCAAAACGTTATTTCTGTTACTCGGTTTTTTTGTTACTCAAGCTCAGAGAAAGGCTTGAGTAAAAACAAGGTTGAGGATATAACAGGGTTTTGTTGTCCATTATTTTTCTAATAGGTTGTGATTCCCTGTACAGCTCTATTGGCCCACTCTTAATTGGACATAACGTTCAAACGTTGATGTTTCTTTGCTGCCGCATTTCTGAAGCAAACTCCCCTGTGCCCAATGTAGCGAGTAAAGGCTTTAGAATAAAACAATGTACTTATTTTTCTTTCCAAAGCAAACTCAATATCCAAAAGACTCGTGAGTCCCGCTCCTTCCAGTGGACTGACAGATGGTCAACACACGATGTCTCCGGAGTGACACGCACCATATTTCCTCTGGTCGGGGAATTTGGGAACAGCGGAGGGCAAAAAGCTCGTGGGAAAGTAACTCCAAGGAGAGGTTGCCAAGGCTGGGAATTTTGAAATCTCTTAATGAGGTCACAGTGTTGCAGTTCTGCCTGCCCAAATAATCCTTAAAGACAAAACGTGTGCAGTGTTGTGTTTATATACAATTGTACTTGCACAAACCTTGGTGGACTTTACAGCTCTTCCAATTAACGATAACAGAGCAGAGGATCCCACAATATCCCCCTGAGAACCAGCGTTCTCTGCAGTGGTTCTGGTCTGTATCCTGTGTCCGGGTCTCAGAGAGCTGTAGGCGCCTTTGCTTTTTACACAGAATCCAGGGAAGGCCCCTTATTAACATTCGTGTGGAATTTTACTCAGCGAGCCAGCATTCCCATATCAAACAATTAACAAAAATCCCATGTTGTTGCATTTTGCATGATTTAGTTCCAAGTCTGTCTCTGAATGTACCAGTTTACACTACACCGCTCCGCTCCTCACCCTACAAAGGCTCTAACATGCACATCCAAATTAATATAATCTTGCGCTGTGACTAGGGGTGTAACGGTACATGTATTTGTATTGAACCGTTTCGGTACGGAGGTTTCGGTTCGGTTCGGAGGTGTACCGAACGACTTTCCACATGGACATATTAAGGAGCGCACCGCACGTTGTGTAAACAATGCACACCGAGTTACAACACATGGCATGCTAGCAGCGACCGGGCTATGATAGACTGACCATACCTCCTTTCACCGGATATGTCCTCTTTTGCGGGGCTGTCCG
Organism: Nerophis ophidion; assembly: GCF_033978795.1. Taxonomy (NCBI): domain Eukaryota; kingdom Metazoa; phylum Chordata; class Actinopteri; order Syngnathiformes; family Syngnathidae; genus Nerophis; species Nerophis ophidion. The sequence continues at coordinate 16,453,808 of NC_084632.1, read as the reverse complement.
GGTGGAGTTTCTTAAATGCCTCAAATGTCCGGCATTTTAATTTAGGGTTGCGTGTATTTTCAATGTACGTTTAGGATTAAGAAGGGGTTAAAAACAAAACAAATTGTGCACGCAGCAGCATTCGTGAGGGAGGGGCAGAGACAGTGAGAGCGAGAGAGTTATGATAAATGCGCATGCGTCGCCAGGCTCCGCTTTTTACCTATAGATTTATCAGACGTTATTTTTTATTATCTATAGCAGAAGTGTCACAAGTGGGCCCCGGAGGCCATTTGCGACCCACAGCTATTGTTTTAAAGGCTCACGGCACAATCTAAAAATACTATTAAAATAAACAAAAACATAACAAAAGTGAAATAAAAAAGCTTAAAAGTTCAATGTAATTCTGCAAAAATTGCAATGTTGACTAATAAAACAAAGCTGTTTTTTTTTCTTTCAAACTGTCATTGCTCAAAACATAATATTGAACCAAAATCAATGTTATTATGAATTATTGACCTATCCAAGGTTCCCATTACTTCACATCAAATATTCCATAAAAATATTTTTGGTGGAAGATTTTGCAAATTTGGTAAATAAATAACCAACAAATGTATATTTTATTGTTTTATTACTGTACCGAAAATGAACCGAACCATGACCTCTAAGCCGAGGTACGTACCGCATGCTTGACTTATTATGGTTGTCTGTTCGACATATTCCCACTTAAAGCCAAACCACCGCCAGACGATGGACCCCCTGCTGTTTTTCTTGGGAATTTCTTCTTCCTTCATTCGCACCTTCTCCCTCTCGTATTACCACTCGCACGGCTCTGCTAGCATCACAGCTACCGTTTCCTATGCTTCTACCTCTGCTCCGCGAGGGCGTATACGTATGTGACGTATGATGTGACAGTATGTGATATATGGAAGAAGCTGCGCTTTGTGTCTGTGAGAAGGAGAGACAGGAAAGAGCGAAGAGAGCCTGTAGTGCAGGGCTCTCAAACTCAATTCCCCTAGGGGCCACTGGATGCAGAGTCTGGGTGAGGCTGGACCGCGAGAAAAGAAAATATTGTAGCGTCCCGGAAGAGTTAGTGCTACAAGGGGTTCTGGCTATTTGTTCTGTTGTGTTTATGTTGTGTTACGATGCCGATGTTCTCCTGAAATGAGTTTGTAATTCTTGTTTGGTGTGCTTCACAGTGTGGTGCATATTTGTAACAGTGTTAAAGTTGTTTATATGGCCACCTTCAGTGTGACCTGTATGGCGGTTGACCAAGTATGCATTGCATTCACTTGTGTTTGTGAAAAGCCGTAGATATTATGTGACTGGGCCGGCATGCAAAGGCACTGCATTTTAAGGTTTATTGGTGCTCTGTACTTCTCCCTACGTCCGTGTACCACTCCGTACAGCGGCGTTTTGAAAAGTGACTTTCGAAACTGATACCGATTAATTTCCAATATTATATTTTAAAGCATTTAAAATAATGCTTTAATAATGCAATAATATCGGCAGTCCGATATTATCGGACATCTCTACAAATAACGGTTTGAATTGGTCCAGGTTATCTGGGACTGTTATTACTGACGGACAGGTGTAAGAAAACTCTTGTCTCCATGGCAACATCTCTGTCGCTTCCACTCATTTCCCGCTTTTCCACTAACGCAGGGGTAGGCAACCCAGAACGTTGAAAGAGCCATTTTGAAGCCAAATAACACAACGCTGTCAAGCGCCATTCATATAAAACTCGCGGGCCGCACTTACGTGAGACTTTCATATTAAGGTGGGGGCCGCAAAATACCGTCTCGCGGGCCGCAATTGGCCTGCGGGCCGCGTGTCTGAGACCCCTGCTGTAGTGTAATGCCCGCAGCTAAAAGCAACTGCATGAGAACGTGTACTCGAATATCACGTTATAGTCGTGTTCTATATCGCACAGAGACAAACCCGTGATATATTGTGTGTATCGATATATCGCCCAGCCTTAGTTCCAGGGTTAAAATGTGTGCCTGTTGGTACCCAGTGGGTAACTCTACTGGACGGGGGAGGGCACCGATGCATTTATTGTTCGTAATAATTTCTGGAGCTACTTGATTTACCCACAGACTGTTGCTGTCACTCACTCTTACTTGTCCACATCGGTCGCCCCCTGGTGGTTGGGTGATTCTTGGTTGTGAACCATCCCATCAATTCATTTTTCTACCGCTTATTCCCTTTGGGGTCACGGGGGGCGCTGGTGCCTTTGTGAACCTGCTTGGTTTAAAATGCAGCTGAGTTAATGTTAATATTGCAGATGATGAAGTGAATTATATTTATATAGCGCTTTTCTCAAGTGACTCAAAGCGCTTTTACATAGTGACACCCAATATCTAAGTTACATTTAAACCAGTGTGGGTGGCACTGGGAGCAGGTAGGTAAAGTGTCTTGCCCAAGGACACAACGGCAGTAACTAGGATGGCACAAGCGGGAATCGAACCTGCAACCCTCAAGTTGCTGACACGGCCACTCTACCAACCGAGCTATGCCGCCCCGATCCCCCTCATTTAATAGTAGCTGCCAAAATTGTAATCCCAATTAAAATTCCATTCATTGTGCAGCCCTACTTGCCCGCTTCCATGAACGGTAGTCCATCATCTCCAATTTGGGATTGACATTTGCAATAGAAATTAGTTCCAGCTGCAATAACACCCCCTGGATCGGAGGCCACCGATGTAATAAGGCATTTATTATTCGTAATACTTTCGGGAGCTACTGGCTGATCCACCCATAGACTGTTGTTGTCACTCACTCTTACTTGTCCACATCTGACGCCCCCTGGTGGTTGGCGGACTGTTGTTTGTAAACCTGCTTGGTTTAAAATACAGCTCAGACGGTTTTTAAATGTTAATATCGCAGATGATCACCCTCATTTAATAGTAGCTGCCAAAATTGAGATCACGATTAAAATTCCATTAATCGTGCAGCCCTACTTGCTCGCTTCCATGTACGGTACTCCGTCTTTTCCAAATTGGGATTGACATAAAAAAATAATTCCAGCTGCAATAACACCCCCATCTCTCATTCTTTACCATTGTTTGCTGGCAATGAAGGAAGCTAACAAGCAAAGTATTTGACGAAAGTTGACGTAGCGTTCATTCGTCACGATGATACCCTTTCAGACTTAGCACTAGACCTGCTGCATACCAATTCGAAATCAGCCTGCGCTTGATGTAAGTTACACTTAAAATGTAAATGCTTGTTCGGAAACGCATGTTTTTGTTGCGTAAGCTCTTCTGCCTCCTGTGGGGCTTCCCTACACACACAGCAGCTAATGACAGGTGCGCCCCGTATCAAGTTGCTCTGATACAGATTTTGCAGGATCCGCTGGATGAAAATGAAAGGGTGATGCTGGGAGGTACACTCGGCCATTTACATAATAGTCCTGCAGTTCCATGCAAATTCATGTGATTCTCAGCTGAACATCTGCAATGCAAGCATAGTTTAGTATGCATGAGTTTCAAGGGGGAGGAAGTGGCGGGAGGAAATGAGGAAAGGGGGGGTGGGGGGGGGGGACATGGAGGATTGGAAAGATGACTATTTTGATCAGGCAGATATATTTAGAAGCCTTAGATATCTACCTTCACACATATAGCTCTTCTCTCTGTTAAAACCAGGAGAGATCCACACTACCGTACATTCCGGGCTATAGAGTGCACCGGTATTTAAGCTGCCTACACACAATTTTAGAGGAAATAAATATTTTTATGCAACATAAGTCACAAATGTATACCGGTACGAAAGATTTTGTAAATAAATATTTAAATACCTTAAATGTTTCCAAATGGTGCCTGACAAAACATTGTCATTGATCCACTATATGCGGAAGATAGCTTTCCAATCAGCTGAACAGACTCAATAACTCCGCATTGATGTTTTGGGGAATTAACAGAACTGAAACAACACAAAAATAATGCCATTGTAAGTTAATCATACTCCAGGCACTTGTAAATGTGTTAACACATAAGCCAATGATAATGATGCTAATTTAATTTCATTATATAGCACGTAAAAGTATGTATAAAAACACTCCAACAGACATCAACGCATGGGACGGTTTAGTAAGCATGAATTGTTTTAGTTATATTGTAAAACTTGCAAATGTTGCTTCAAAAGATAGATGAAGAATCCTTTTAAACAGAAACGCTATGGATGGTTTACTTTTTGGTTCAAGGCAATGAAACGGGAAACATTTTCAACCCGCACCAACTGCAGTAAGAGAGGTTGTCCAAAAGATGGCGCTATAGCACAAACAATAACACCTTTTCAGTCTCCGTTGAAAACTATTTGTTGTATACAAGGGCGGTATGGCTCGGTTGGTAGAGTGGCCGTGCCAGGAACTTGAAGGTTCCAGGTTCGATCCCTGCTTTCGCCATCCTAGTCACTGCCCTTGTGTCCTTGGGCAAACACTTTACCCACCTGCTCCCAGTGCCACCCACACTGGTTTAAATGTCACTTAGATAATGGGTTTCACTATGTAAAGCGCTTTGAGTCACTAGAGAAAAGCGGTATATAAACATAATTCACTTCACGTCACAAAACATGGCAGTTAGTGAAGAAAAATCCATAAAATAGCAACACCGTTTTATCGGAAGCAGGGTTCAAAGCGTAGGAAAAAAAGTGGC
>NC_084632.1:15929177-16109177 GCF_033978795.1 Nerophis ophidion | reverse complement strand
CGAAGCCGCAGCAGGACAGAAGCTCCGCTGATCTCCGGTAAAAGGCGACTTATTACAACAATTTTCTCACCGAAAACTGCCGGTTGACATTTAGTCGGGATCCATGTTTGCTTAACCGCTCTGATGCATAGTAAAGCTTCACCTCCGGGAATTTTAAACAAGGAAACACTGTGTGTTTGTGTGGCTAAAGACTAAAGCTTCCCACCTCTATCTTTCTACTTTGACTTCTCCATTATTAATTGAAAAAATTGCAAAAGATTCAGCAAATCAGATGTCCAAAATACTGTGTAATTGTGAAAAGAGACGACTTTTAGCCGTAAGTGGTGCTGAGCTGATATGTCCCCTCCAACCAATAACGTCACAAATACGCGTCATCATTCCGCGACGTTTTCAACAGGAAACTACGCGGGAAATTAAAAATTGTAATTTAGTAAACTAAAAAGGCCGTATTGGCATGTGTTGCAATGTTAATATTTCATCATTAATGTATAAACTATCAGACTGTGTGGTCGGTAGTAGTGGCTTTCAGTAGGCCTTTAAAGTGCGGTAGTGGGAACAAATGTGGGATAAAAATAAATTACACAAGAGGTAATAAAGATAAAACTAAGAATTGAAATAAACATACTACTATCCAATAACAATAAAAGCAATCCTGTACAATATACAAAACGCTACAAAATACTGTATACCTGAACACCTAAACCAGTGGCTTTATTGAACTTTTTTCACCAAATACCACCGTAGAAAACACTTGGCTCTCCAAGTACCACCATAATGACCAACAGTAAAATACAGTACCATGGTAGGCAGAAGTATTCATTAAAAACAAGTCAATGGTTATATTTAACAGGTACATTTAACATTGTTGGCCACTGTAAAATTACACACATTTTGAACAGTAACACTGTGTTTGGATATTTAAAAATGTAAAATTTTGTTTTCGCTATTTCCTTCAACACTACTAATCATGCAGACTTCATGAGACACAACAAAGACTACTTTGGGGACAAGTGATGATCCTGAATCTTATTTTACTGAGTATAAGGACATTGAGCTACAAGTTTTTGAAGCTGTGTGATAAACACTAAGCATCATGTAACAGTATTGCTATGGCCTGAACAAGCAATACAAACTACAAACATAATAAAGCAATCACTCACTGTACAATTTCTGCTCTGACTGGAATTGACTGATGGGATGTTTATATCTTTCAGCACAAGATGTGTGTTCCCTGTTTAGATGATGAATTAATCATAAATCTCACTCCTCGAATAAAGATACAGGTTTAAATAACGAATCAAAATGTTTACATTACACCAATATAGACATTATTGGTGAGAATTATTTTGAAATATTGATAATAATCTAATTTGACACAAGATGTTGCCTTTTCTGCATTCATTATCTTTGTAAAGATAGTGCCTAAAAGTCTTCAGTAGATTGAGGCGCTTAATAAAACTTCACTAGGTGAGTGCATGCACATTTTACGTGAATATGTGTGGATGACTCTGCTCGGTGATGTCATTAGGGCTTCAATAAATACTGCCAAGAAAGCTGATTTTTAATCTGATTCTAAGAGGGCAGAGTGGGAAATCTGCAAACAAAATTAATTACAACTGCAAATCAGGTCTCATCGTTCGAACGTCACATCTCTACTCAGTATGTTGATAGCTGCATATGCTATTCAGCTCTCTGTGATCACTGCGTCGCTAAAAGTAGTTCCTCGGCGTTAGTTCTTAGAATAACGATATCTCTAATACTTGGTTACTATGCAGGTCGCAACATCTAAATGGTGTATTGTTGGCGGTTTTTGGATGGCGGACTTCCATTTGCTACATTGTTAGCCATTGAGAAGGCGCATGTTACAAAAAAAAAAGAAAAATTGTGTGTTAGGAATGGTGAGTGATTAGCTAAACTCCATGAAATAGTGCAGTTCCTGTAGGAGTTCTAAAGCCGTGACACGCAGGATGGGCTTAGACACTTGTTTGTTTGTGCCTGCTTACTAACGAGTACACACACACACAACACAAAACCATCTACTGTATGTCACGAAAATAGATTTTAACATATGAAAGCGTAATGGTTCAGCTTTGTTGTTTTGAGGATAAATCTCATCAGGCGTTATAATTACCGTATTTTCCGGTTTAATGAGCGCAGATTTATACGTTGTGAAATGAGTTATGTACTCAGAAATCCATCCATCCATCCATTTCCTACCGCATCCTATCTCAGTTACAATCGGGCGGAAGGCGGGGGTACACCCTGGACAAGTCGCCACCTCATCGCAGGGCCTTACTCAGAAATATTCTATATATGTATATATGTATATATTTATATATATATACATATATATATATATATATATATATATATATATATATATATGTATATATATATATATATATATATATATATATATATATATATATATATGTATATATATATATATATATATATATATATATATATATATATATATGCTACTGGGTCCATGACGATGACGTTTGTTTTGTTTGATCACCGTTTTACTGCCATGTTACAAGCAGTGAAGAAATGTTTAGAATTAAGTTCATGAATCCAGCTGGATCTTTATTACAATCCCCAAAGAGGGCACTTTAAGTTGATGATTACTTCTATGTGTAGAAATATTTATTTATGAATGAATCACTTGTTTATTTTTCAACAAGTTTTCAGTTATTTTTATATCTTTTTTTTCCAAATAGTTCAAGAAAGACCACTACAAATGAGCAATATTTTTGCACTGTTATACAATTTAATAAATCAGAAACTGATGACATAGTGCTGTATTTTACTTCTTTATCTTTTTTTTTCAACCAAAAATGTTTTTCTCTGATTAGGGGGTACTTGAATTAAAAAAAATGTTCACAGGCGGTACATCACTGAAAAAAGGTTGAGAACCACTGGGCTAGAGGACTGAAGGGCACTACACTGCTGATAAATGGAAGGACACTGCAGCGCCTGCAGTAAGCAAACCTGTCCAAAATATGGCGCCATAGCACAAACAAACACATTTTCAATGTTTTTTCTTTTTTTTTGAAAACTAGGTTTATTTTTCCCCTCAAGCGAATAAAACTCCATAAATTAGCCACTCCGCCTTATATGCCGCAGGGGTCAAAGAGTTGGAAACTAATAGCGGCTTATAGTCCAGAATATACGGTGGTAAAGAAGATGTAGAGAAGCTAAACCAAATTGTCGATGGTATAGAGTCAAACCACCATAAGGCAGAAAGAAGGGGAAAGTGCTGTACAAACCACACGGGCGGGGTAGTTTGTTCAAGAGGATTAGGTCTGTGGGAATTGAAGAGTGCAGCGTATACAAGAAGAGTGTGTGTGTAGGTTGTTTGATTAAGGTTAGAAAAAAAACCTTACAATCTGCGCGAGTATAGGACTAAAACAGAACCAAGGCCACATGGTGCTGTTTAAGTGTTTACCTATTTGTACGACTAAATGCTTGTGTGCACGGTGATAATAAAACACACATCTACTCGCGAGCCACTCAAGTATTTAATCACACAATTTGACACGCTATGTGGGCCCTCAGGTTGTGTGTTAAAATGTCCTGTTTTTATTTCCCGGCTCATTGTGTTGTTGTCTTTGTCGCTCCCCTTTTTTTTTTTTAATCCTCCCGCTGAGGCAAAACGTATCGCAGATGAAAGACAAAAAGGGCCCGAAAGAAAGGGAACATGCGAAGCGTCTCTCAACATGACACGTGCAAAACGTTAGGCGTATGCAAATGAGGGCGATAGAATCGCTATATTGAGTGGTGCAGGAAAAACATCGGCAGCTGAGATTACAAATAGGACTCTCTTGGATTTGATTATATTATGGCCATCATTCAGTGCGTTTCTTGTAAATCAGTCTCCATCTGCATTCACACGTGGAAAAAGCCCTAATGGATGATACATAGTGAATACATGAATAGATGAATGTTTGCGATGCCATTTTAATATCATTTCAGGCGTCAGACGCATAATAAAAAATCTTTAGACTATATTCTATATTTTAAATGGAACAATGTGTTGTGTATTCATGACATTATGTGTGCATCAGAGGGTATTTTAGGTCATGATTTGAAACACCGAAGACACAAAAAGTCACAAGGGATGGGTATCTTTCACATTTGAATTACCGTATTTTTCGGATTGTAAATCGCAGTTTTTTTTTTCATAGTGCGACTTATACTCTGGAGCGATTTATTTGTGAAATTATTAACACATTACCGTAAAATATCAAATACTATTATTTAGAAGCGACACCGAGGAAGAAGATTTCATCGGATTTAGCGATTAGGAGTGACAGATTGTTTGGTAAACGTATAGCATGTTCTATATGTTATAGTTATTTGAATGACTTTTACCATAATATGTTACGTTAACATACCAGGCACCTTCTCAGTTTGTTATTTATGTGTCTTATATCATACACTTATTCAGCCTGTTGTTCATTACTCTTTAGTTATTTTAAATTGTCTTTCAAATGTCTATTCTTGGTGTTGGATTTTATCAAATAAATGTCCCCAAAAAATGCGATTTATACTCTAGTGCAGTGGACCCCAACCTTTTTGTAGCTGCGGACCGGTCAACGCTTGATAATTTGTCCCGCGGCCCGGGTATGGGGGGGGGGGATTTTTTATTTATTTTCATTTTTTTTTTCTCCTTTGTCATGAAAAAGGGAGGTTTTTGTCATGAAAAATTGTTTTTTTTGGGTTGGTGCACTAATTGTAAGTGTATCTTGTGTGTTTTATGTTGATTTAATAACAAAAAAAATGTAATTAAAAAATAAATTTAAAAATTCTTCTGCGGCCCGGTAGCAATTGAGCTCGGTGGTTGGGGACCACTGCTCTTGTGCGACTTATATATGTTTTTTTCCTTCTTTATTATGCATTTTTCGGCCGGTGCGATTTATACTCCGGAGCGATTTATAATCCGAAAAATTTGGTAATACAATACCAATATCCCCATACTTGTATTCATGTGGTAATAATTGTATTTTTTGTTAAACAATAAAATAGTTTTTATTCAAGTTGATAATAAATGGGCATCCATTTGCTAGATCTTGTGTTTTTTTTAAATTCTGAGTCTCATTTGCACATATTTTTGTTTAACAATGAAGTAGTTTTTAAACAAAAAAAACTAAAAAAATATGTGCAAATGAGACTCCGAATTTAGAAAAAAAATGTTTTGTTTAACAATAAAGTAGTTTTTTTTTTTTTGTTTTTTTTGTTTTTTTAGACCTTCACGGTGGTAGAGGGGTTAGTGCGTCTGCCTCACAATACGAAGGTCCTGCCGTCCTGGGTTCAACCCCAGGCTCAGGATCTTTCTGTGTGGAGTTTGCATGTCCTCTCCGTGAATGCGTGGGTTCCCTCCGGGTACTCCGGCTTCCTCCCACTTCCAAAGACATGCACCTGGGGATAGGTTGATTGGCAACACTAAATTGGCCCTAGTGTGTGAGTGTTGTCTGTCTATCTGTGCTGGCCCTGCGATGAGGTGGCGACTTGTCCAGGGTGTACCCCGCCTTCCGCCCAATTGTAGCTGAGATAGGCGCCAGCGCCCCCCGCGACCCCAAAAGGGAATAAGCAGTAGAAAATGGATCGATGGATGGATAAAAAACTCTTCTGCGGCCCTGTAGCAATTGAGCTCGGTGGTTGGGGACCACTGCTCTAGTGCGACTTATATATGTTTTTTTCCTTCTTTATTATGCATTTTTCGGCCGGTGCGATTTATACTCCGGAGCGATTTATCCATCCATCCATCCATCCATCCATCATCTTCCGCTTATCCGAGGTCGGGTCGCGGGGGGCAGCAGTCTAAGCAGGGAAGCCCAGAGCGATTTATAATCCGAAAAATTTGGTAATGCAATACCAATATCCCCATACTTGTATTCATGTGGTAATAATTGTATTTTTTGTTAAACAATAAAATAGTTTTTATTCAAGCTGATAATAAATGGCCGTCCATTTGCTCGATCTTGTGTTTTTTCAAAATTCTGAGTCTCATTTGCACATATTTTTGTTTAACAATAAAGTAGTTTTTATACAAGCTGATAATAAATGGGCTGTTCAGTAGCTAGATCTTGTTTTTTTTAACATTTCTGAGTCTTATTTGCACATATGCATTCATTTAATTTTGTCACAGTTCCCTTGCCGCAGTTAAGAAGTAGTCTTTGCCATTAAGTTCAATGCACTAGTTTGTCTTTGTTGAGTCGTTGTTGTGTGTTTATACTGTAAGTCAGTGGTTCTCAAATGGTGGTACGCGTACCACTGGGGGTACTTGAAGGTATGCGAAGGGGTACGTGAGATTTTTTTTTAAATATTCTAAAAATAGCAATAATTCAAAAATCCTTTATAAATTTATTTATTAAATAATACATCAACAAAATATGAATGTACGTTCATAAAATGTGAAAAGAAATGCAACAATACAATATTCAATGTTGACAGCTAGATTTTTTTGTGGACATGTTCCATAAATATTGATGTTAAAGATATCTTTAAATTGATGATTACTTCTTTGTGTAGAAATCTTTATTCATAATTGATCTCGCGGCTTTTGTCACGGTTGCCGTGGTTAAATTTGAGCCCTGCTAACGGAATTACTTTTTAATCAACGTTATTAATTTGTGTGTTACTTCAAATAACTGGCGTAATGCAGTTGAGATAAGTTTCATATGAGAGCAGTCTTCACCGGACCGAACAGCAGGACAGGTGTAGCAATGACATTATTACCTGACACGAATCACTTGTTTATTTTTCAACAAGTTTTTAGTTATTTTTATATTTTGTATTTCCAAATAGTTCACGAAAGTCTACCACAAATGAGAAATATTTTACACTGTTATACAATTCAATAAATCAGAAACTTATGACATAATGCTGTAGTTTACTTCTTTATCTCTTTTTTTCAACCAAAAATGCTTTGCTCTGATTAGGGGGTACTTGAATTAAAAAAAAAATTTCACAGGGGGTACATCACTGAAAAAATGTTGAGAACCACTGCTGTAAGTAGTGTACTTCTTACACAGAAGCGGATTAATTGTAATATGCATCTTAGTTGTAGTTTTGATTACCAAATTTGGAGGTGTTGAAATTGCCATGTAAAAACGCTTATGCTAACCAGTAGCATGTATATGGCATATCCAATCAGCATTGAGCTAGTACATTTTTAAAGTGGAGCCTTTACTTTGAAGTGCTTTTCATCAGGAATTTTTGCTGTGTTGGGATGAAAAAATGCAGAATTACTTTGTGGCTGTTCGTTGAGACGACTGTGAATACGCTTGTTTGTCCGCCAAGTATTTGACTCGGTGCTTAGTCTCCAACCGGACTTGACGTCACGCACAACAAAAGGTATCGAAATATGGTACAGTTTCTTTTTATGTCAATCAGTTATTCCGACAAGAGTTTGGTTAGGAGGAATATTAAAGGATTGAATTCCGTACCCATCCCTAAGGCCAACATTATTCGGGAGAGTGACGCAAAACTAATTCTTTATTTTTACCAAAGTAAAAATATGGAACTTGAAGCAGAAAAATGTCACCTAGTTGACGGATCTGCATTATGAGTTTTCTATGGCACTCATCAAATCAATCAATCATCAATCAATGTTTATTTACATAGCCCTAAATCACAAGTGTCTCAAAGGGCTGCACAAGCCACAACAACATCCGCGGTACAGAGCCCACGTAAGGGCGAGGAAAAACTCACCCCAGTTTTCCTTGCTCATCGAAGGCGGACACTTTCCATTCCCCTCTCCATTATGTCTCCTGCTTGCCCTTTGCTAGAGGTTTTTTCCTGGTTTCTTACTAACCCCCAACCCAAGGAGTTTAGTTTGGGACTTGCTTTCTTTTCCTCCTTTTCCCCCCCATTTTTACCATTTTCCCTCATTTTATTGGGCACCGCCCTAGCGACTTCCCGTCAGCATTCCTGTTCTGTCACCCAGTACAATATATGTCTGCTCCTGTGCTGAAAATGTAATTTTGTTGTACTTTTTAAGTGCAATGACAATGAAGTGCGATCCTATCTTAGAAGTTACAGCTTTAGAAAAAGAGGTGACTTAATGGTGCACATTCTTTCTTTTCTTAATGGCGGAGACTCATTGTCACCATAGCGATACAGAATTGTACTAAGCACCAACACTACTGTTTTCCAAGTCGCATTAATTTGAATTTCCAGTGGTGGCTAAAACTCAAACTCATGAAACCCATTAAAAATAAATAAACGTTCACATCACGTATGGTGATGGTTTGACATCCAAACGACTGTCTAGACCAGGTCTTGGCAATTATTTTGACTCAGGGGGCCACATTTAGAGAAAAAAATGTGTCTGGTGGGCCGGTATATCTATTTTTAGGAACACTAATATAAAACCTCACAAAAAATGTCTGACTGAATACTAAAAACATTATGACCGCATTAAAAACGGAATGGATTTTTTACATTTTTCTATTAACGATAAAACACTGAATATTGACAAAATATGAATGTCACACCCCCTTTCTATTGACATATTTTACAATTTAGTGAAACGCAACAAAAATGCAACAAACAGTAAAATATGAACGCGAAGGGTACACAATAAACCCACCTACAATCTGATACATCTGATATTTGCTGAATTCCCCCCAGGGATCAAAAAAGTACTTTCTATTCTATTCTATATATCACTAAGCTTTAGAACTTTGTTGTGAAAATCTCTTTCCGCGTCTGTGGAAATGCATCCCACCCACACTGCTTGGTGCCTCGTCTGAGCTGCTGTGATGTAGATTACCAAAGTAACTAATTAGTTGACCATAGTAACTAATTAGATTACCATAGTAACTAATTCGATGACCATAGTAACTGGTATAACTGTGACGGCTGGTTGGCATAGCGATGCTGGATTTGTTCCTCCGTGGATGCGTCGGCATGAACACAGCAAGAGGTAAGATATGAAGATTAATTTAAGTAACAAAAACAGGCTAAGAACATAAACATTGGAGCTAAACAGAGAAAACAAACACAAGGCGCTAGCATGGGGGCTAGGAATAACAAACAGAAAAACTATACTTGGCACGAAGGCACAAAAAAGGGAAAACAAACCATTTAGCATGAGAGCTAAGAATAACAACGGCGTAGCGTGTAAGCTAGCGAGAAAGTACATAAAGCAGTCGTCACTGTTGCATGAAAGCAAACTAGGAACCCAGACAGTACTAATAAAAGGGCCGAGTTTAAATAAGGGAGTAATCACAAGTAACAGGTGTGCGGGAACAGAGAGTAGCAGGTGAAACTAATAAACAACCATGATGAACGACTAAAACTGGAAATAAGAAGGTCAGACGGAGAGTGACACACAAAATGGAAACAAAACAACAATCAGTGAATATCCAAGCAGCGGATCGCAACAATATCATCCATAAGCGCAGATTCCAGCCATCGAAATACTTTGTATAGTTCAAGACTTATGGTAGTTTGAAACATCACTACACATCATAATGGTAGCTACACTTTCCATCGTAAAGATCTAAAAAAAATTATTTGGGAATGTCCAGCGGGCCAGATTGAAAAACTCAATCTTAATTTGCCTATGTCTAGTCTAGGCAGAGACCAAGTCCTTTTGTTTTCCACATAAAATGGAGACAGTTTCCTTACTCAGCAGTGAGTTACATAACAACAATCGTGAGGAAGTTAACACCTGGCTAACACGAGGATTATTCCCTTCCAGAATCACAATGAGGTGTTTCGTTGTGAAAACATCGCTTTGAAGTGCTCTGTTCTCTCACCATTTAAGAAGACTTAACAAGGTTATCAGACAATCTCACACCAAATTGCTTAGATTGACTTTTTGTCCAGTGGGTTTGACGGCCTGTCAGTTTTTATTTTCTATTTTTAACCATCCAATCCCTACCTCCCGCTCTGATAGACTTCTATTCATGCTCCTTAAACCCTTACCGTGCCATCCTCCCCCAACACTCGCCCATCGAATTGGACTATTGATCGCATCACAGGATTATCCTATTCAACACGGTGTCTCGGACAAGACGCGTGTCATGCCAAAAGTACCATTGATTAGTGTCAGGAGGAGCCGCTACTCACCAACCAGGAGAGAACATTGGGAAGACCAAGATCGATCTCTTTTCGACAGCATTTAAAAATCCTTGTTTGTCCTACCATGTGGAAGAACGGACAAAAGTCTTTTGTAATTCAACAACTCTTATTGGTACTAAATGCATAATACGGACGAACCTCAGTTTGTGTTCAGAGTCTGTTCTAAAAGGTTAGACGAAGACTGAACCGTACAAAAATGTAATACATTTATAATGTTAATCCAATTTGCAATATGCCATGTACAATGTTCCTTATTGTCTTCTTTATCAAAAGTGATGGTACTTTATATAGCCCCATTGTGAGTTACTTAGCAATACTCTGTAACAAAAGCAGAGTCACCGAGATCTGGGCAAGCTTTAAGTCCAAATTTTACTTTTCATTGAAATACAAATCATACGACAAGTGGGGTGTACAAAAACCAAGGTGCCACTCACCGTCTGTAGAAATTCCATTAGTGCATCAAAGTTAAAAATGTATGCTTTTGACTTAAATAGGACAGTTTATTCTATCCACCAAGAAACTCGATCATTTTGATACCCACCACAGAATGGACAACTTCTCAACTGATCTTTCTATCTAACACAATGTCCCCACCTTTCTAACTTTTGTTGTACTTTGTGATTGGCATCGATTTTTGACTAAAATTAGCTGAACACTCTAATTTCGGAATAGTCTCAACATTTTTGATAACATTATTACCGCCTGACAGGTGATCTGCAATTTGATATGAAAATACCAAAGTACTTAAAGGGGAACATTATCACAATTTCAGAAGGGTTAAAACCAATAAAAATCAGTTCCCAGTGGCTTATTTTATTTTTCGAATTTTTTTTCAAAATGTTACCCGTCCCGGAATATCCCTAAAAAGAGCTTTAAAGTGCTTGATTTTCGCTATTTGCTTAAGCCACTGTCCATTTCCCTGTGACGTCACATAGCGATTCCAATACAAACAATGGCTAACACAGCAAGATATAGCGACATTAGCTCGGATTTAGACTCGGATTTCAGCGGCTTAAGCGATTCAACAAATTACGCATGTATTGAAACAGATGGTTGGAGTGTGGAGGCAAATAGCGAAAACGAAATTGAAAAAGAAACTGAAACTATTGAGCGAATGGCTATTGACGCAATTCGGCCATCTTTGCGTTAGCATCGCCGGTAAAATGTGCAGACCAACCGATCAGGACTTTCGCATTGACACTGGATCAACTTAAATCCGTCGATTGGTAAGTGTTTGTTTTGCATTAAATGTGGGTGGAAGGAAACGCTGGATGTAAATATAGTTTCAAATCTACATACATGTAGCCTAAATAGCATGTTAGCATTGATTAGCTGGCAGTCATGCCGCGACCAAATATGTCTGATTAGCACATAAGTCAGTAACATCAACAACACTCACATTTGTGATTTCGTTGACTTTATCGTTGGGAATGCATCTGCTTTGAGTGTCGCAGGATATCCAGACATTCTTGTCATATCTGTGCCATCTCCGACGTAGCATCGCCGGTAAAAAACAAATGAGGGACTTTCGCATCTCTTGACACTGGAGCAACTTAAATCCGTCGATTGCTAAGTGTTTGTTTGGCATTAAATGTGAATGGGGGAAAGGCCAGATGTAAATATAGCTACAAATGAGGCGTAATGCTGCAATATGTACACAACTAGCCTAAATATCATGTTAGCATTGATCAGCATGCCGTGCTAATCGATGCACATTCTACGTAGATCAATTTGAATCCGTCCATGATCATGTTGTTACACCCTCCGACAACACACAGACGAGGCATGAGGTCTCCAAGGTACCGGAAAACAGTCCAAAAAACGGAAAATAACAGAGCTGATTCGACTCGATGCGTCTGATGTGTAGGGAAAAATGGCGTTGACATCACGTTCTGACGTCGTCGCTCAGAGAGGCATAAACAGAAAGGCGTTTAATTCGCCAAAATTCACCCATTTAGAGTTCGGAAATCGGTTAAAAAGATATATGGTCTTTTTTCTGCAACATCAAAGTGTATATTGACGCTTACATAGGTCTGGTGATAATGTTCCCCTTTAAAGGGGTCTCACCCTATATTTGCAACTTTTCAGACTTCTTGTTCTACATGATGTGGAAGTGCTATATAATGAAGTTAGTTTGTTTTTGAAGTTATCCCTGCTGTCCCTGTTTCTGCAGGATGGCCAATCCAGGACAGTAAGGCAGTTCCAGTTCACCGACTGGCCGGAGCAAGGCGTTCCCAAATCTGGGGAGGGCTTTATCGATTTCATCGGCCAGGTGCATAAAACCAAGGAGCAGTTTGGACAGGATGGGCCGATCTCTGTTCACTGCAGGTAAGAGCACTCTCCCCTTGATCACACATACCCAACATGAACCCTTGATTTGCATTGATTAGAAAGATTTGAATTATTTAATGCTCTCTCGAAGCGACTATTAACCGCATATCATGACTCGCCGAAGTTCCTTTTCTAAAAGCAATCTGAGGTTTTATGTAACCAACAGTATTAAATCATGTCTTCATAGCCGACCGCCTCTTGTGGTGTGGCCCTCGCAGATCCACCACTCTCTTTCTTTCTGCCACGGCAGTACTTTGGACCTCCACAGGCCCATCTCTTCCATAATTGATACGGCTGAAATGTAGTGTGGCATTTGCAAAGAGGAGGCACATGAAATAAAGCAGCCATTCTTTTTGTTTTTATGATCCATGATGGATTCTGATACCTGGGGTGTCGATTCCAAGGTAACCTACATCATTAACTAGCCACGCCGGTTGGGCAGAAACTGATATACGCTTGTGGTTATGAGTCCAGAGCTCAGATTAGTCATATTTAGCCATAGACCCTGAGCAGCCTCTATCTTCTCGCTTTTTTAGCTTGTTTTTTTTTTCCTGAAAAAATATACTGAGAACCAGCATCCACTGCAGTGAATTGATTAACGTGGACCCCGATTTAAACAAGTTGAAAAACTTATTCGGGTGTTACCATTTAGTGGTCAATTGTACGGAATATGTACCGTACTGTGCAATCTACTAATAAAAGTATCAATCAATCAATCAATCAATTTATAATCGGGCTATTCACTCCAAAATACAACCTGACTGGACTTTACATGAAACGGTTTGCAATTTTTTTTTTAATGAACAAAAATGCATAATTTTAAAATGTATTTTCCCCTTCAACACCTCGCTTTGACAATAATATTGTATTTGTTTCCGAATATTAGGGTCTTTTTTTCAGGTTATTTGAAATAATGCAAGTGAGTTACAACCTGTGATTAACCGTTTAAATTCAAAAGTGTGATTAATCTTATTTTAAAAATGTATCATTTAACAGCACACATTTACAATAAAATTAAATATTCTAAAATAAATATATTTTGTAATAAAAAGAATGTAATTTTAAAACATGTATTCCCTTCAAACTCGCTGGGTTTTCCTGTATGACATTGCGACATGCTTGTCCAAAAACTGGGGTCTTTTTTCAATTGAATTGTAATCATCCATCCATCCATTTTGTACCGATTGTCCCTTTTGGGGGTGTGGGGGTTGCTGCAGCCTATCTCAGATGCATTTGGGCAGAAGGCGGGGTAGACCCTGGACAAATCGCCACGTCATCACACACCACACCTGCGGTCTGTTATGGTCTTGGTCAAGTGGGGATGACCCCAGGATGCAGAGACGGGAGACAAGGTGGAATTAAAAAAAATAAAAAATTTAATTAGACAAAAAGGGCTAACTAAGGGCGATGGGGCAGAAACGCACACCATGAAATCTGAACAGAATAGGTTCCTCAGAGGTCGGCAGGAGAAAGGGCCAGGGCACACAGAGCAGGGAAAGAGTCCGACAAAAGTAATCCTTTTACCTCAGGGGGACTAGGAAATAAACACACAGGAGGTTAGGGAATTCAGGACATCCATTTCCTACCGCTTATTCCCTTCTGGGGTCACAGGGCGCGCTGGTGCCTATCTCTGCTACAATCGGGCGGAAGGCGGTGCACAAGTCGCCACCGCATCACAGGGCCAAATTCAGGACAAAGTAGCAAAAACATACCAGGTCTGGTGAAGCAGGTGCATGCGAGAGAGGAGTTCTGGATACAATAACCGGCGAGGCCAAGCTGACAGTGACAAGCCGGTGTGCTAATTGCGAGCAGGTGTGCCTCAAGGCTTGCAAGGTCCGCCCCTCGCCGAGGACAAATCACTAAAAGCACAGGTGCAGACAAAGGAGAAGGCAGGAAAACACTAAAAACACAACATGGTCCTCTCCAAGGTGTCTCATTGTCCCATTGGGTTGAGTTTTTCCTTGCCCTAATGTGGGATCTGAACCGAGGATGTCGTTGTGGCTTGTGCAGCCCTTTGAGACATTCGTGATTTAGGGCTACATAAATAAACATTGATTGATTGATCACAGGGCTAACACGGATAGACATGCAAGTGCATAATCAGATGGGATTATACGCGATTAATCAAAATTCGAAAGTGTGGCTAACATGATAAAAAAAAAAAAAATTAATTAGTCAGTATTGCCTTTATAAAAAAAATATTTTTACACATATATATGCTTCAAACTCTCAGTGAAATCTTGAAAACAGGCTTAGTCCAACTTCTCATGACGGCATGTTGATGATCAAACACACAACACAATGACTCATTTTGTCGCTGTCACATAAACATGTTTTACTTGGGAAAATACGTTATCCCCCCGGCCCCCATTACTGTCCCACTGGCGCCATGACATCATCAAACATAGCCTCACCTTCCACCATGTTCTGAAGCACTGATGTCACCACCATCTCAACTGGGAGTTGTCAGAAATGCCAAGGAAGGTCTGGTCCACTTTGACTTATTCCTCCCATTACAGTGGTGGGCAGCCAAATGTAGACTCTGAATTAAAACATAACATTTAACATCCAAAAGATGAATAAATTTAGAATATTTGCTTTGGTCCTCAGAATAGCATTCCTACGAAATCCACTGATGCCTTCAAAGAGTGCTTGTACTAAGAAAAGTATGTTTTGATCTTGTTTCTTTGGAAATGTCACTAAAGTTAAGGTAGAAATGTACTGTTAGAGAAGGAAACACTTTTAAGAAAGAGTTGTTTTCTATAATTAACAAGTTAACGCATGTGATAAATCACAAAAAAATGTTGCATTAATAATGTATAAATGCAAATAAATCATGCTATTTATTTTACCTTGACAGCGGCGGGTGGTGTATACAGTAGGTAAGGAATTCATATGGCCCCGTTCCTGAGTGGTTCTTGTGGTGGTTGGGGGGGGGATGTAATCATTTTGCAATGCAGTCTGCAGAAAATGATGGAAAGCGCCACTCTACATAGCAACTGACGCTGTGGTCAAATTTGGAATTGTCACAAAACGCATTTTGAGGGGGAACCCCACTTTTTGGGAATTTTGTGTGACGCTTGCTGGGCATAGTGATGCCGGATACGTCGGGCAAGAACACAGCGTATGGTTAGAAATGAAGATTTACTAAACTAATAAACAGACAATGAAACAGAAACACTGGCACAAGGGCACAAAAGGCAAAACAAAAGTTACTAGCATGAGAGCTAGGAATAAATAAAGGCATAGCGCGAAAGCTAGCGAGTATAAACATATATATATATATATATATGTGTGTATATATATATATATACGGGGGCAGAGGGGTTAGTGCGTCTGCCTCACAATACGAAGGTCCTGCAGTCCTGGGTTCAAATCCAGGCTCGGGATCTTTCTGTGTGGAGTTTGCATGTCCTCCCCGTGAATGCGTGGGTTCCCTCCGGGTACTCCGGCTTCCTCCCACTTCCAAAGACATGCACCTGGGGATAGGTTGATTGGCAACACTAAATTGGCCCTAGTGTGTGAATGTTGTCTGTCTATCTGTGTTGGCCCTGCGATGAGGTGGCGACTTGTCCAGGGTGTACCCCGCCTTCCGCCCGATTGTAGCTGAGATAGGCGCCAGCGCCCCCCGTGACCCCAAAAAGGGAATAAGCGGTAGAAAATGGATGGATGGATATATATATATATATATATATATATATATATATATATAGATATAGATATATATATATATATATATATATATATATATATATATATATATATATATATATATATATATAAAAGCAGTCGTCACTTGTTGCGTAATGCAAATTAGGATCCGAGAGTGAATGAACAGAAAGGGCTGGCTTAAATAAGGCAGTAATCAGCAAAAACAGGTGTGCGTCGAAAGCAAGGGGCAGGTGAAAACTAATGAGCAATAATGGTGACAGAAGAAACACAGGAAATAAGGAAGTCAAAAAACCGAACGTGGTATAAAAAGGAACAAAGCTACAATATGGTATGATCCGGGCATCGGATCATAAAATTTTGCATATCGTTCACAAACATCATGAAAGACATGACAGATGGAGTTTTTTTAATACAATCTAAATACTAAATAAAAGTCTGCCTACAGCGGAGCCAATGGGAGCTTCACTATTCCGCCCATAAAATCGTATGAATAACCATTCAAAAATCGCCATTTACATTTCGTGACTTGAATATTAACCAAGTATTAGTGATATTGTTATAAACGCTAACGCAGACAAAGTATTGATAGTGGCGCTGTTATCACTTCCTGTGTGCCGATGTTTACATCAGCTACGTCCTCGTTTCCCTGCTGCCAGTAAGTTTATTGTAGATCATAAATCATGCATCTAACCTGGACAGAAGGGGGCTGAGAATGTAATCTGACCAGTTGGGACACTTTGACAGCCATTTAAGACCTGGAACTGGTGAGGACGACACGCAAAGCACTCGCAAATCCATCCATCGTCATCCATCCATCCATCCATTCATTCATCCATCCATCCATCCATCCATCTTCTTCCGCTTAACCCAGGTCGGGTCACGGGGGCAGCAGCCTAAGCAGGGAAGCCCAGACTTCCCTCTCCCCAGCCACTTCGTCCAGCTCTTCCCGGGGGGATCCCGAGGCTTTCCCAGGCCAGCCAGGAGATATAGTTTTCCCAACGTGTCCTGGGTCTTCCCCGTGGCCTTCTACCGGTTGGACGTGCCCGAACACCAGGGAGGCATTTAGGTGGCATTCTGACCAGATGCCCGAACCACTTCATCCGGCTCCTTTCGATGTGGAGGAGCAGTGGCTTTACTTTGAGTTCCTCCCGGACGGCAGAGCTTCTCACCCTATCTCTAAGGGAGAGCCCCGCCACCCGGCGGAGGAAACTTGTACCCGTGATCTTGTCCTTTCGGTCATGACCCAAAGCTCATGACCATAGGTGAGGATGGAAACATAGATCGACCGGTAAATTGAGAGCTTTGCCTTCCGGCTCAGCTCTTTCTTCACCACAACAGATCGATATAGCGTCCGCATTACTGAAGATGCCGCACTGATCCACCTGTCAACCTCACGATCCAACCTCACTCGTGAACAAGACTCCACGGTACTTAAACTCCTCCACTTGGGGCGAGATCTCCTCCCCAACCCGGAGATGGCACTCCACCCTTTTCCGGGCGAGAACCATAGACTGGGACTTGGAGGTGCTGATTCCCTTTCATCGTCATGTCTTTCATAATGATTGTGAACGATAGGCAATATTACCCAAAAAGGTGCAGTTCCCCTTTAAGATATTCAACATCTGGCGACTAAAGTGGACAATGTGGCTCGGACGATAGAGCGGCCGTGCCAGCAAATTCAGGGTTCCAGGTTTGATTCTAGCTTCCACCCTCCTAGTCACGGCCGCTAAGTTTTGGGCAAGACATTTCACCCACCTGGCTCCCAGTGGCACCTACACCCGTGTATGGATGTGCAGGACTCCCCTGAAAAGGACATTTTTAAACTCAACGAGACTTTACTGGGTATATAAAGGTAAAAAATTAAAACAAATACAAACTGTCACGTTTCCTGTGTCAGGTAGACCGCGACAAATGGGCATCATATGAATCTCCTTCCTACTGTACGGTCTGCGATAAGGAGGATACAAACTTCCTTCCATCCATTTCTACCGCTTGTCCCTTTTGGGGTCGCGGGGGGTGCTGAAGCCTATCTCAGCTGCATTCGGGCAGAAGGTGGGCTACACCCTGGACAAGTTGCCACCTCATCGCAGGGCCAACACAGATAGTTTTAAAAAATAGATTCTTGAAATAATAAAAATGTTTTGGTAAAATGACGACTTAATTTAGAATAAATAGAAACGGGGGTTTCTTATTTTTCAGCCCCCCATGTGTTTGGATGACAAGATTAGTTTCCTCTTCCAGGCTTTTATTGAAATGGCCGTCCTCTTTCTCTCTTACTCGCCACCTTCCTCATCTGTCATCCTGATTTTCTCGTTCCTAATCCTCCCCTCTACTCTCTCGCTTCTTTTCTCTCATTCTCTCCACCATCCTTTATTCCCCCCCAGCCCGCGTCCTTCCGTCTAACAGACCCACGTGCGTTTTGTCATTAATTGCCTGATTACTCGCCGTCAATGGAGGGGGGGGGGGATCCAAATCCTCTCGGCCCGGCCTTTCAGATTTGGAGAGCGGCTGCTCCCGGTGAGAGAGGAGCACTAGGAAAAAGGAGTTTAAGAGTCCATGTGACAAAGCTGTGACCGACTCCCTGGAAGCGGCTTTGGGTGGGCTAAGAGATACAGCTGGAAAGAATGCGGTGGGCGGGGGGAGGTGAATGGTGTGTGTGTGGTCCTTGGATGGGTCGACTCGGAACAACTGGGTTTAAAATCATTAAGGTTGTTTTTTTTTTTTACTCTATAGTTTAGTTTTATTTTAGTCTTTATTTAAAGGGACAATGCACCGAAACATTAAACTCAAAGACAAATATGTTCTGTAGCAGATTATAGCTAAACAGCTAATTTCCATCTGCAGTTCCTGGCTACCTAATTTAAAGGCCTACTGAAATTAGATGTTCTTATTTAAATAGGGATAGCAGGTCCATTCTATGTGTCATACTTGATCATTTCACGGTATTGCCATATTTTTTAGTAGAGAACATCAACGATAAAGTTTGAAACTTTTGGTCGCTAATAAAAAAGCCTTAACTGTACCGGAAGCAGCAGAAGATGTGCGCGTGACATCACGGGTTGTAGGGTTCATCACATCCTCACATTGTTTATAATCATAGCCACCAGTAGCAAGTGCTATTTGGACCGAGAAAGCGACGAGTTCCCCATTAATTTGAGCGAGGATGAAAGATTCGTGGATGAGGAAAGTTAGAGTGAAGAACTAGAAAAAGAAAAAAAAGGCGACGGCAGTGGGAGCGATTCAGATGTTATTAGACACCTTTACTAGGATAATTCTGGAAAATCCCTTAACTGCATATTGTGTTAATAATGTTTTAGTGAGATTATAAAGTCATACCTGAAAGTCGGATGGCTGCGGTGAACGCCAGTCTCTCTGAGAGAAGCCAATGGAGGAGCCAAGATCACAGCTGCCTTTTTGACAGCTGCAGGAGGAGGTCACATAATTCACTCAAGTCTCTGGTAAGAGCCGACTTAATATCACAATTTTCCCATCCAAAAACTTGCTGGTTGACGTAGAGAAACATGTTCGCTTGACCGCTCTGTGTTAAAGCTTCACAACAAACAAAGAAACACCTGCTGTGTTTCGGTGCTAAAGGCAGCTGCAATCCACCGCTTTCCACCAACAGCATTCTTCTTTATAGTCTCCATTATTTTCTACCGCTTATTCCCTTTGGGGTCGCGGGGGGCGCTGGTGCCTATCTCAGCTACAATCGGGCGGAAGGCGGGGTACACCCTGGACAAGTCGCCACCTCATCGCAGGGCCAACACAGATAGACAGACAACATTCACACTCACATTCACACACTAGGGCCAATTTTAGTGTTGCCAATCAACCTATCCCCAGGTGCATGTCTTTGGAAGTGGGAGGAAGCCGGAGTACCCGGAGGGAACCCACGCATTCACGGGGAGAACATGCAAACTCCACACAGAAAGATCCCGGGCCTGGATTTGCACCCAGGACTGCAGGAAATTTGTATTGTGAGGCAGACGCACTAACCCCTCTACCACTGTGAAGACCTTAGTCTCCATTATTAATCTAACAAATTGCAAAAAATTCAGCAACACAGATGTCCAAATTACTGTGTAATTATGTGATGAAAAGAGACGACTTTTAACCGTAACTGGGGCTGAGCTAATATGTCCGCTACAACCTGAGACGTCACAAACACACGTCATCCTTCCATGACGTTTTCAACAAGAAACTCCGCGGGAAATTTCAAATTGTAATTTAGTAAACTAAACCGGCCGTATTGGCATGTGTTGCAATGTTAATATTTCATCATTGATATATAAACTATCAGACTGCGTGGTCGGTAGTAGTGGGTTTCAGTAGGCCTGTAAAGGGATACAAAAATCATGCAATAAAATTATTACAATAAAATCATACCATATCACCTAATCAAATTAAGAAAAGTCATAAAATGCCCTTTCATGGACACATACTTTAATATACAATACAACCACACCTCATTTACATTATCACACAAAGACAATACATGCTCTTGTTCACATTTGTCATCATTTGTAAAAACAACCATGATTTTAACACACACATCTCACAATTTACAACCAAAATGCTCTCATGGATTAATATAATACACATTAAGTTGATCCGTCAAACATAGTGCCCACCTTATTGACCGCGTGAGTCTTAGTGTTCTCTCCCTCACACACTTCCCCCCGCAGTCATCACTTCCGCCGGTCGTTCATCTAAAATAGCTCTGGAGTTTGAAGGAAGCACAAATAAAACTGTTGTCATATCAATTATTGTTCCATCGGTGACGTGGAAGTCCTCTCACAGCAAAGCTGCTTAGAGAAGCAGCTTTCAAGTATTCCGAGGTTCCACTTAAGGATCTCCACTCGACTCCCAGAGAGCCGCGGCGACTGCAAAAGATGGTGGGAAAATAACTCGGAAATATTTTTTTGTCGCCGATCACTGTGACCTTGCTTCGTGATTGAGAACAAAATATGGCATCCAGTCAGTTTGATTCGACATTATGGGGACAAAAAGTCCTGACTGCCGATGGAACATGTGACCACTTCTTGATGTTTTTATTACACAATGAATTTTTATACAGTGAATTTTGAACGGGCTTCACGGTGGCAGAGGGGTTAGTGCGTCTGCCTCACAATAAGAAGGTCCTGAGTAGTCCTGGGTTCAATCCCGGGCTCGGGATCTTTCTGTGTGGAGTTTGCATGTTCTCCCCGTGAATGCGTGGGTTCCCTCCGGGTACTCCGGCTTCCTCCCACTTCCAAAGACATGCACCTGGGGATAATAATAATAATAATAGATTTTATTTGTAAAAAAGCACTTTACGTTGAGCAAACAACTTCAAAGTGCCACAGTGTAAAAGAAAAGAAGTAATAATAATAATATTAAAAAGATAATAAAAATAAATAAAATATAAAACTAGAAACAGCCCTATAGCTAGAACCAGCATGCATGTCTATAAAAAGGCTTTATAAAAAGATGGGTTTTTAAGCCTTTTTAAAACGCATCCACAGTCTGAGGTGCCCTCGGGTGGTCAGGGAGAGCGTTCCACAGACTGGGGGCAGACTGGGATAGGTTGATTGGCAACACTAAATTGGCCCTAGTGTGTGAATGTGAGTGTGAATGTTGTCTGTCTGTCGGTGTTGGCCCTGCGATGAGGTGGCGACTTGTCCAGGGTGTACACCGCCTTCCGCCCGATTGTAGCTGAGATAGGCACCAGCGCCCCCCGCGACCCCACAGGGAATAAGCGGTAGGAAATGGATGGATGAATTTTGAACATTATTTTTTTTCACTGAATTTTTACGCACACATTTTGCTAACAATTTTGTATTTCAATAAAATTGTCAGCATAATTTGATGTAAAAAACAATGTTTTATTCACGCAAAAAATTAAGATAGAAAAATTCAGTGTCAAAAAAAGCTTTTGTTATAAAAACAAACATTAACCTCTATTGTTCTCCTGTTAGTGTTGACAAAACTAATTTACCAACTACAGTAATTGTTTATTTAATTCCATAATAATTATACCTTGACATTTACGTTATGTAGTTATGTATATATATATATATATATATATATATATATATATATATATATATATATATATATATATATATATATATATATATATACACATATACACATACATGCACGTTAGGTCAGGAAAATAACGTATATATATATATATATATATATTTACACATACATACACGTTAGGTCAGGAAAAAACAAAGGCTATATCATCCCTACATTTTTTATATAAAATAAACGTAAGCAGTTTATATATATATATATATATATATATATATATATATATATATATATATATATATATCCATCCATCTTCTTCCGTTTATCCGAGGTCGTGTCGCGGGGGCAGCAGCCTAAGCAGGGAAGCCCAGACTTCCCTCTCCCCAGCCACTTCGTCTAGCTCCTCCCGGGGATCCCGAGGCGTTCCCAGGCCAGCCAGGAGACATAGTCTTCCCAACGTGTCCTGGGTCTCCCCCGTGTCCTCCTACCGGTTGGACGTGCCCTAAACACCTATATATATATATATATATATATATATATATATATATATATATATATATATATATATATATATATACACACACATATATATATATTAGACACGCATATATATATATACATATACACATATATACATCTATATATATATATATATATACATACACACACGTATATATATATATATATATATATGTGTGTATATATATATATATATATATACATATATATTATTTTTCTTAATTTATTTACTACTGCCATTATTATTATGATTATCATACTATTTTAATTTTACTCCTTTTTTTCAATTTTTATTCTTTTGGGTTACTCACGACAGGTAGGTAGGTGGGGTGGGATCGTGGGACCGCCAAAAATCTAAAAATGTACAGTAAACTTTGCTGTTTTTAATTTCTGTACGTACTGTATTACATTGAATTGTCTCTACTCAATTTTTATTTTATTTTATTTTATTTTTTTAATGTCCACTGCAGAGGACGGTTATTCCCAGAAAGATATAATGACTAATTGTATGATATTATTTATGTTTGACACATTTTGGGCATTTTCAATGAGTTACCCAATATAGCATTGACAAAAGTGTAAATTAGCAATTACAGTTATTATACTTCATTTACTGTAATAAGTGCAAAATATCCTCCTGGCATCTTGTGTCCTCTACAGTGGACATTTGCTGTTGGTTTATTTCGAACTAGCATCCAATTACAATATGATACAGCACATATTTCCAACTCCTCATTACAGCGTGCCAGAAAAGGAGTAGGAGGAAGCAAAGCTTATTTATGTATTATATCCTACCCCTTTTCATATCATAGCCGTTTTTAACATATTTGTCTCTACTCAATTTGTAACTATTAATACATGAATAAACAGACAAATGAGTAAGTAAATGATTATTAAATATTCTCATAAATATATAGTTAAGTAATTAATGCTTCACATTATGAGCTGAGTAAGATGATTTCATTTTTAAATATTTTTTACTTTGTCATTGTTTTTTTTATTGGGGTTTTTTTTGTCAGAGTTAAAAAAAAAAAAAAAGCAACATAATAATGCAAAACACGAATATCCACAAGAAGCCATTTCTGGGGACGCTGTACTAAAGGCCGCCACCGACTAAATCGGGGTCCTAAGCGGAATTTTATTTGGAGCCAAGGCCGCTAACCTCCGACATCCTTTTTTTTATCAATGTGAAGTGTTTTTTTATACTATTTCACTCACACTTGAATTTTATTTTGATGCATTATTTGGACTAAAACAATTTCATAGGAAAGAATTTGTTCAATATTTTTTTTAATGCCAACGTTTGATATCAAAACATAAAATTGCAAATTTTTCCTGCAGGGATCGAACCCAGTATTTTTGTTAAATAGATAATTATATACCCAATGTTACCTTGCAAGGTGTGTGCAATAATGCTGCGCACCAAGGAGGACAATAACAATGTTGAGGGAAATATCCTATTGTTTTCTTATCAGGGACGCAGCAGGAAGGAGCTGGGGTGACATTTACATAAAATGTCATCTGAAGCGCCATGTTATTCTTATTAGATATTTTACGGGGTCCTCTTCACTCTAAATTCGATACACAGTATAGTGAGGGGTTATTTTTTCGTATGTCAGTTCTCCATATTAATTCACTTGGGTGTTTTGCTTTCAGCGCTGGTGTGGGAAGGTCGGGTGTCTTCATCACCCTCAGCATCGTCCTGGAGCGAATGCGTTACGAAGGTGTGGTCGATATCTTCCAGACGGTGAAGATGCTCCGGACACAGAGGCCAGCTATGGTCCAAACTGAGGTCAGAGTTCACGCTCACAACATGCCCCGGACCCCACAAAATTAATCCTGCATTAATAGCTTTATTTTACATATTATGTTACATATATGTATTTTATGAATCGTATTTTACTGTACATGTTATTTGTTTCCATTTAATTTTCCCCCAAAATGTTTAATATTTTTTAATAATCAGGATGCGCGATCGATCAGCATCGGCCAATTTCCATGCAAAAGTACACTCAATGCCAATTAATGGCTGTCAGTGCGGATTAAAAAAGTCGATACTCGCACACTGATACTTTATTTTTGATCCACCCCGCTGACGTAGAAGATAGTAGCTGAATAATAATTATTTTTTCACTCAATTGTCAATTTTTACAAATATTATTATCACTGGAGGACAAAGCTTTACATGTCACAGGAGAAGACAGGCTAATCGCTAAGATAATTTGAAACAGAAGGAGAAATTTGTGCTTAGTGAAGTTGAAGAAGTGTGGATGGAAGCACGATACAGCAGAAAGTCAGCAGATATTACAAGGAAATTAACAAGTAGATTATCAGGAGTCGAGAGATAAAATTATATAAATATAATGGCCGGTGTGTTGTTGCAAAAGCGTACACATAAGCGGAGGGTGGAGCCATCTATCCGTGGTGTTGATACCAAGAGTAGTATCAGTACATAACCCAGTGGTTCTTAACCTGGGTTCGATCGAACCTGAGGGGTTCGGTGAGTCGGCCTCAGGGGTTCGGCGGAGGTCAAGACACACCCGACTCATCGTGTAAATACAAACTTTTCCCTATCGGCGTATCATGGATACCCCCCAAAAAATGTTCCCTCTAATTTTCCATCTGATTTGCAGGTGTGTAATTTGTTGTGAGTTCATGCACTGTGTTGGTTTTGTTCTTTGAACAAGATGATGTTAATGCACGGTTCATTTTGTACACCAGTAAAAAAAAAAACAGATAACTTTATCTTGAATTTGAAAGAAAAACACATTTTATTTTTCACTAAAGAAGGGTTCGGGGAATGCCTATATCAGACCCGGGCATATTAAGACCCAGGGGCCACATGCGGCCCGTTAGGTTTTTCAATCTGGCCTGCCGGACATTCCCAAATAATTTTTTTTAGATCTTCAAGATGTAAAGTGTAGCTGCCATTGTGGAGTGCAGTCATGTTTTCTAAAGACCGTAAGTCTTCAACTATACCAGGGGTGTCAAACTCAAATACAGAGTGGGCCAAAATTTAAAACTGAACAAAGCCGCGGGCCAAGGTTAAACAAATTAACCTTTTCATAGAGACCCAAACAAGTATTGCATTGAATATTGAACAAGCAAAGCTTATATTGATTTATAGTGACGTGCAAAATCGAGTTTCAAATAATAATAAAAATAATATTTAAAACATATCAATGGCATATCAATTAAAATTTAACTAAAAAATTTTCCACAGGCTAATAAGACATTTGAAAATAAAATAACAATAATGAATGAATCAAACATTCGAGCCTTGAAGTAGCAAGAGAAAGTGCATGAATAAAACGTTAATTATTGCTCAGTTTGCTACACTGCTTTGCTTTAACACTGAATATGGAACAAGCAACGCTTATATAACTTAATAGTGCAAAATCAACTTTCGAAAAACAAACTAAAAAACATCAATGTTATATTTAATAACATTGAAATAAAAAATGTAATGCCTCTTTTCTATTTGCAGCCTTCTGAGGTAAATATCAACATTAACTTTTTCCACAGGCTAATACATTTGAAAATTAAATAACAATGAGGTGGGCAAGGTTGGGGGGGGGAAGAGTTAGTGCTGCAAGGGGTTCAGTTCTGGGTATTTGTTCTGTTGTGTTACGGTGCGGATGTTATCCCGAAATGTGTTTGTCATTCTTGTTTGGTGTGGGTTCACAGTGTGGCGCGTATTTGTAACAGTGTTAAAGTTGTTTATACGGCAACCCTCAGTGTGACCTGTATGGCTGTTGACCAAGTATGCATTGCATTCACTTATGTGTGTGTACAAGCCACATATATTATGTGACTCAGCCGGTAGGCTGTTTGTATGGAGGGACAGCGGACTTGACGACAGGTTGTAGAGAACGTTAAAGGCAATGCCTAAATGGCACGCCCCCAAAATTGTTGTCTGAGTGGAATTCGGCAGAAAATCGGGAGGGTTGGCAAGTATGAGTATTAGCGGTGAATGTGGTGTTAGAGCGGAACTGCCGCTGTATAATACCGGCGGGCCAGCTCTAATGTTAAGTTGACATTGCCTCAAGGGCCAAAGGAAATTACACGGCGGGCCAAATTTGACCCACGGGCCAGAGTTTGACACCCGTGGACTATACTAAGTATTTAATTGGTTGAAATCTGCAATTTTGCATAATATTTTAGTGACTAGTGTTGTCCCGATGCCAACATTATTTTCATATTTTTCAATATTTTTCTAAATAAAGGGGACCCGAAAAAAATTCATTATTGGCTTTATTTTAACAAAAGATCTAAGGGTGTGGCGGACCGGTACTTTTCAGAGGCGGTAGGGTACCAAATATGATTCGATAGTATCGTGGTACTATACTAATACCCGTATACCGTACAACCCTACTAGTTACTATGGTAATCTACGTCACAGCAGTTCAGACGAGGCACCAAGCAGTGTGGGTGGGGAGCGTTTCCACAGTCTTTCCAGTGCCTGAAATGTGGGTGTCCGGGACAGATGCAGAAGGAGATTTTTAGATGAAAGTTCTAAAGTTTAGTGATTTATCAGATATATCGGATTGTAGATGCTTTTTTTTACCCTCAGCGTCCATATTTCGCTGTTGCATTTTTGTTGCATTTGGCTTGATTGTAAAATGTCGATGGAGAGGGGGTGTGATGTTCATATGTTGCCAATATTCAGGGTTTTATCGTTCACAGAAAAATTTAAAATTCCATTCCACTTTAAGGCGGTCTGTCATAAAATTTTTAGCCTTCAATCAGACTTTATTGTGAGGTTTTATTTTAGTTTCCCCAAAAATAGATATACCGGCCCCCAGACACATTTTTTTCTCTAAATTTGGCCCCCGAAATTTGAAAATCCAAGAAAATATTTCAAAGACTTGGTCTTCACTTGTTTAAATAAATTCATTTATTTTTTTTACTTTGCTTCTTATAACTTTCAAAAAAATCAATATTAGATAAAAATTACATCCTTAAAATTGATTTTCGGATTTTTAAAACACATATACCTTTTTACCTTTTAAATTCCTTCCTCTTCTTTCCTGACAATTTAAATCAATGTTCAAGAAAATTATTTTTTTTTATTGTAAAGAATAATAAATACATTTTAATTAAATTCTTCATTTTAGCTTCTGTTTTTTTTGATGAAGAATATTTGTGAAATATGTCTTCAAACTTATTATGATTAAAATTCAAAAAAATTATTCTGGCAAATCTGGAAAATCTGTAGAATCAAATTTAAATCTTATTTCAATGTCTTTTGAATTTCTTTAAAAATTTTTGTTCTGTAAAATCTAGAAGAAATAATGATTTGTCTTTGTTAGAAATATAGCTTGGTCCAATTTGTTATATATTCTAACAAAGTGCGGATTGGATTTTAACCTATTTAAAACATGTCATCAAAATTCTAAAAATAATCTTAATCAGGAAAAATTACTAATGATTTCTTTTTTAAATTTTTTCAAAAAGATTCGAATTAGCTAGTTTTTCTCTTCTTTTTTTCGGTTGAATTTTAAATTTTAAAGAGTCGAAATTGAAGATAAACTATGTTTCAAAATTTAACTTTTCATTTTTTTTCTTGTTTTCACCTCTTTTAAACCGTTCATTTAAGTGTTTTTTTTTTCATCAAAAAACCTTCTGTAAAAGGAAAAAAAATGTACGACCGAATGACAGACAGAAATACCCATTTTTTATATATATATATATATATATATATATGTAGATTTATTTATTAAAGGTAAATTGAGCAAATTGGCTATTTCTGGCAATTTATTTAAGTGTGTATCAAACTGGTAGCCCTTCGCATTAATCAGTACCCACGAAGTAGCTCTTGGTTTCCAAAAGGTTGGTGACCCCTGCTGTAGACGTTCAAACAGTGAGCGAACTCCTCCAAAAGATGGCGCCGTAACACAAATAATAACACACCGTTTCCTTGTCAGTGTTGAATACAAAACATTGTGGTTGTTAGCGAAGAAAAGTCCATAAAATAAGCCGCTGGGTTCAAAGTGTGGGGAAAAAAGTAGCGGCTTATAGTCCGGAAAATATAGTATTTGCATAGCTTTAATGACGTTCATACGTGGAATATAATCCTTTACTTATACTGTACACTTTAGTTACCTGGCCTTAAAAATGCTAAAGACCAGTGGTGTGGTTACCATGGCGACGCCTCATTAGTTTTTACAGCTTTTAGTACAACTTCTCCGCTAGCGAAAAGGATCAGAAAGTGTTTATTTCACGATAACCCGATGACACAACAGTTTTCGTCTGCGTTTCAGACAAACATTCATTAGCACGTCGTCTTCCGTCGCTGCCTGAGTTCGTGTTCAACACACCTTTGCTCGCAAACAGATTATTAACTATCCAAATATGCGACATAAAAGAGTTATGGCCTCCGCGGGGCGTCTAATTAAACAACCCCTAACACGGCGCCGCCTCATACCGCCGCACTCTGAACCAGCGGGGGGGAGAGTTCGCTCTAGAGGCAGTTTGACGGCGTCTCATGAAACGGGAAGTGCGGACGGTTTTCAAACGGTTCTTCACGAAGGAGCGCGCTCGCTTCAAACCTGGGACCAATCCCCCCCCTGACTTTGTCTGAAGGCGGCCCCGATTCGAACTCGCAATTAAACAACCTGGGCTTTGAAAAACGTTTAAAAATAAAAATAAAAAAGACTTTTGCTATTAATCAATCCTACAAAATAATACACAATACTACCATAATAATGCAATTCCAAACCTAAACCCGACCCAGCAACATTCAGAATAGCAATCAACAGCGCAATTGAGAGGACACACAAATGTGACACAAAACAATCCAAAAGTAGTCAAACAAAAATTAATAATATCAACAATAGTATCAACATTAATGTGAATTCCAACATAGCAGTGATTAGAAATCCCTCATTGACATTATCATCACAATAAAAACATTTTAAAAAAAGTTAAAAGATAAAATTCCAATTATAGTCACACACACACACTGGGTGTGGTGAAATTATCCTCTGCATTTGACCCATCCCCTTGTTCACCCCCTGGGAGGTGAGGGGAGCAGTGAGCAGCAGCGGTGGCCGCGCTCGGGAATCATTTTTGGTGATTTAACCCCCAATTCCAACACTTGATGCTGAGTGCCAAGCGGGGAGGCAACGGGTCTCATTGTTATAGTCTTTGGTATGACTCGGCCGGGATTTGAACTCACGACCTTCCAGTCCCAGGGCAGGTTCTCCAACCACAAATCCACTGATCACCACTTGCCTCGCAGCTCCTAACTTGACAACACATTGTGACCAATATTTTCCATAAAGATAAAATAAGTCATATTTTAGGTTCATTTAATAGTTAAAACAAATAATGGAGCCGATATTCCAATATATGACTCATTGTTATCCAAGCTAAATACAGTTTTTTTCTACCTGACATTTTTTATCTTTATTTTCGGTAACACTTTAGTGTCGGGAACACATTCTAAGTAACAAAGACTTAACACTAGGGGAACATATAAAGGTTAGGTTTAGTAATAAGCAATCATTTTGAGGTTATTGACTCTTAGTTAATGGCTTACTGGTTGTATAATTAGGCCATGCAGAATAAGGCATTAATAAGTATTTAATAATGACTAATTAAGAGCCAATTTGTGACTAATTTGCATGTTATTAAGCAACTAATTAATGGTGAATATGTTCCCCATACTAAAGTGTTACCCCATGCAGAACAAGATATTGATAAGTTCTGAATGACTAATTAAGAGCCAATGTTACTAATTTGAATGTTTATAAGCAACTCATTAATGGTGAATATGTTCCCCTATGCGGAAAAAGGCATAAATAAGTACTTAATAATGACTAATTAAGAGCCAATGTGTGACTAATTTGCATGTTAATAAGCAACTTATTAATGGTGAATATGTGTTCCCCATACTAAAGGTTTACCCCATGCAGAATAATGCATTAATAAGTACTTAATGACTAATTAGGAGCCAATATGTTACTAATTTGAATGTTTATAAGCAACTCATTAATGGTGAATATGTTCCCCTATGCGGAAAAAGGCATAAATAAGTACTTAATTATGACTAATTAAGAGCCAATGTTTTACTAATTTGCATGTTATTAAGCAACAAATTAATGGTGAATATTTTCTCCATACTAAAGTGTTACCCCATGCAGAATAAGGCATTAATAAATACTTAATAATGACTAATTAAGAGCCAATATGTTAGTAATTTGCATGTTAATAAGAAACTAATTAATGGTGAATATGTGTTCTCAATACTAAAGTGCTGCCCCATACAGAACAAGGTATTAATGATTACTTAATGACTAGTTAAGAGCCAATTGTTACTAATTTTTATGTTAATAAGAAACTAATTAATGGTGAATATGTTCCCCATATTAAAGTTTTACCCCATGCTGAATAAGGCATTAATAAGTACTTAATAATGACTAATTAGGAGCCAATATGTGACTAATGTGCATGTTATTAAGCAACAAATTAATGGTGAATATGTTACCCATACTAAAGTATTACCACATGCAGAATAAGTCATTATAAGTACTTAATGACTAATTAGAAACCAATATGTTACTAATTTGCCTGTTAATAAGCAGATGGTGAATATGTTCCCCATACTAAAGTGTTACCCCATGCAGAATAAAGTACTTAATAACTAATTAGGAGCCAATATTTTACTAATTTGCATGTTATTAATCAACAAATTAATGGTGAGTAGTTTCCCCATACTAAAGTGTTGCCCCATGCAGAATAAGTCATTAATGAGTACTTAATAATGACTAATTAAGAGTCAATATGTTACTAATTTGCATGTTAATAAGCAACTAATTAATGGTGAATATGTGTTCCCAATACTAAAGTGTTACCACATACAGAACAAGGTACTTAATGACTATTTAAGAGTCAGTTGTTACAAATGTTTATGTTTATCGGAAACTAATTAATGGTGAATATTTTCCCCATACTAAAGTGTTACCCCATGCAGAATTAGGCATAAATAAGTACTTAATAATGACTTATTAGTAGCCAATATGTTACTAATTTGCATGTTAATCAGCAACTAATTAATAGAGTATGTTCCTTATACTAAAGTGTTACCCCATGCAGAATAAGGCATAAATAAGTACTTAATAATGACTAATTAATAGCCAATATGTTACTAAATTGCATGTTAATAAGCAACTAATTAATGGTGAATGTGTTCCCCATACTAAAGTGTTACCCCATGCAGAATAAGGCATAATAAGTACTTAATAATGACTAATTAATAGCCAATATGTGACTAATTTGCATGTTATTAAGCAACATATTAATGGTGAATGTGTTCCCCATACTAAAGTGTTACTCCATGCAGAATAAGGCATTAGTAAGTACTTAATAATGACTAATTAAGAGTCAATATGTTACTGATTTGCATGTTAATGAGCAACTAATTAACGGTGAATATGTTACTAAAATGTTAGCATATTTGATGTTTTTGCAGTATTTCTGATATTATGTGTCCCCACCCCCCCTCTCCCGACAGGACGAGTACCAGTTCTGCTATCACGCCGCTCTGGAGTACTTAGGAAGCTTTGATCACTATGCAACGTAAAAAGCCATCCCGTCCCGCCCCCCACCCCCTCCCCCCGACACCCCGGTCCCCATGAGTCCCGTCACCCCCGCCTCGCCCCCCCCGACCCAACAGTCTCCTGAGCCATAGAAACTTGAATTTCGAAGCAAGCCGTCGTCGCACAACAACTGCTTAGTCAGGACGCGTCACACACCAAGATACCGTTGTAGATCTTTTAAAACCCACCCGATACTCCCGTCTTGAGAAGATCCTGAGGCTCGAGCTGCGCGGGGGGGGAGGGGGGGAATATCCAAGCGTCGGACCGCTTACCTTACCTCAAGTGTTTCCGGACATCGTAAAACATCCACGCCGAACGAGAGCGGACTTCACCAGTAGGGCTTCTTTCCCCACACATTTTCTGCGACGTTCGGAGAGACGACCGACGCGGTGGCTGCCCGGACGAACGCTCCAACTCAAAGAAGACCACGACTGATGCCACATATCTTCAAGATGGCTTCTCCGGTCAACCGGAACAAGAAAATAAGGTTGGTGGACTGGTGACCATGCCCGACATTTTTTTTTGTGCGTGTGTGTGTTGTTTTTTTTTCGTTTAACCACGTTTGCGATTGGGAAGCGGGGCGAAGACGCGCCACCAAGCCTTCTTCGGTGTACAGCAGTGACCAACGCTCTCGGTGAACATTTTCAATTTCTGTCCAAGGCTGAATGAACATGCTGCTTCTCTCGCCTGTGCTGTAGCTCGCTGTTCTCAGAACACGGTCATTCCCCAACTTCACTTTTAGATGCGCTCGGTCCTCATTTTGTCCGATTTAGGGGGGCGGGAGGTAAAAAAAAACAAAATCCGAAGCTTTGGTTTGGGCTCTCCGTGTTGTTGATGACGTCTGCGGAGCATGTTAGCTCAAGATGCAGGGAGGAGGATCATCTTGCACATCGGGGAGATACAGAACTGAAACCACACGGACACGGGTGTTTCCGGAATGTTCTCTGCTCCTTAAAAAGCTGCCTTTTGGTCAATTCGGAGCGGACTGGAGAGTTTCAAAATCATATAAGTGAAGTGAATTATATTTATATAGCGCTTTTCTCGAGTCACTCAAAGCGCTTTACATAGTGAAACCCAATATCTAAGTTACATTGGCACTGGGAGCAAGTGGGTGAAGTGTCTTGCCCAAGGACACCACGGCAGTGACTAAGATGGTGAAAGTGGGAATCGAACCTGGAACTCTCGAATCCAATCCAATTCACTTTATTTATATAGCACATTTAAACAACAATAACGTTTCCAAAGTGCTGCACAGCCATGTTAAAAACAATATTAAAAAAACAATATTATGCTCCACCCATGATTGAATAAAAACAAAAAAATAAATAAATATAAAACCAATATGAAAAAAACAATATAAAAACAAATATGATTAAAAACTATTTTAAAGGGTAAAATCAATTAAAACAGTAAAATAGAAATCAAAGTTGCTGGCACGGCCACTCTACCAACCGAGCTAAGCACATTTAAACTAAAATGTTTCCAAAGTGCTGCACAACAATATTTAAAAAAATATTCCAATATTATCCTTAGCTCCACCAATGACTGAATAAAAACAAAAAAAACTAATAAATATAAAATCACTGTAAAAACAATATAAAAATAAATATGATTAAAACCAATTAAAACAATACATAGAATAGATTAGATGCAATTAATTAGAATTGCAATTCTGACTTGTATCGATTTTATTTTATTGATTGTAGAAAACTGTTCATGGATTTAGAGTCAAGATCAATTAAAATCACAATTCAGACTGGTATCGATTTTTTCTTTTCTTTCTATTGATTCTAGAAAACTTGTAATTGATTTAGAATTGAGATGAATTACAATCACAATTCGGACTTGAGTCGTTTTTATTGTTATTTTTTTAATAATGACAAAAACAACCGTTAATTTAATATCTAGGTTAATTAAAATCACATATTCGGACTTGTTTTGGATTTTTTATTTATTTTTCTATTGATTCCGAGAAAACTTTTCATTGATTTTGGAATTGCCATGAATTAGAATCACAATTTGGACTAGCATCGATAATTTTTTTTTCTATTGATTCTACAAAAGGTTAGTTTATTTCGAATTAAGATGAATTACAATTGCGATTTGGACTTTTATCTCTTTTTTTTAATTTTTTATATTGATTCTAGAAAATTATTTTCTAGAATCGAGATGAATTAGAATCACAATTCGGCCTTGAGTCCTTTTTTTTTTATAAAAAAAATGTTTTTATTTCAAATCTAAATTAATTTAAATAACAATTCACACTTGCATCGATTATTTATTTACTTTTTTTCATTCTAGAAAACTATTTTCTATAATCGAGATGAATTAGGATTACAATTCGGACTTTATTCCCTTTTTTTTTTAAACTCGAAAAAATCTGTTAATTTGCAATCTAAATTAATTAAAATCACATTTTGGACTTGCATCGATTATTTATTTACTTTTTTATTGATTCTAGAAAACTATTTTCTAGAATCGAGATGAATTAGAATCACAATTCGGTCTTTAGTCCTTTCTTTTCAAATTCGAAAAAATCTGTTAATTTAGAATCTTAATTAATTAAAATCACAAATTCGGACTTGAATCGATTATTTACTTTTTTATTGATTCTAGAAAACTATTTTCTAGAATCGAGATGAATTAGAATTACAATTCGAACTTCAGTCCTTTTTTTTTAAATTACAAAGAAATGTTAATTTAGAATCTAAATGAATTGAAATCACAATTCGGACTTGCATCGATTATTTACTTTTTTATTGATTCTAGAAAACTATTTCTAGAATCGAGATTAACTAGAATTACAATTCGGATTTAAGTCCTTTTTTTAAATTAGAAAGAAATGTTAATTTAGAATCTAAATTAATTAAAATCACATTTCGGACTTGCATCGATTATTTATTTACTTTTTTTATTGATTCTAGGAAACTATTCTCTAGAATCGAGATGAATCAGAACTACAATTCGGACTTTAGTCCTTTTTTTTTAATTAGAAAAAATCTGTTAATTTAGAATCTAAATTAAAATCACAATTCGGACTTGCATCGATTATTTATTTACTTTTTTATTGATTCTAGAAAACTGTTTGCTAGAATCAAGATGAATTAAAATCACAATTTGGCCTTGAGTCCCTTTTGTTTTTAATTTAAAAAAAATTCAATTTCAAATCTAAATGATTCAAAATTACAATTCGGACTTGCATCGATTATTTATTTACTTTTTTATTGATTCTAGAAAACTCTTTTCTAGAATCGAGATGAATTAGAATTACAATTCGACTTTAGTCCTTTTTTTAAGTTAGAAAAAATGTGTTCATTTGGAATCTAAATTAAAATTACAATTCGGAGTTGCATCGATTATTTATTTACATTTTTATTGATTCTAGAAAACTATTTTCTAGAATCGAGATGAATTAGAATTACAATTCGACTTTAGTCCTTTTTTTAAGTTAGAAAAAATGTTTTCATTTGGAATCTAAATTAAAATTACAATTCGGACTTGCATCGATTATTTATTTACTTTTTTATTGATTCTAGAAAACTATTTGCTAGAATCGAGATGAATTTAAATCACAATTCTGCCTTGAGTCCCTTTTGTTTTTAATTTAAAAAAATGTCCATTTCAAATCTAAATGACTTAAAATCACAATTCACACTTGCATCGATTATTTATTTACTTTTTTATTGATTCTAGAAAACTATTTTCTAGAAATGAGATGAATTAGAATTACAATTTTAGTCCTTTTTTTACGTTAGAAAAAATGTTTTCATTTGGAATCTAAATTAAAATTACAATTTGGACTTGCATCGATTATTTATTTACTTTTTTATTGATTCTAGAAAACTTGTCATTAGAATAACGATGCCACCAAGTCCCCCTTTTTTGGAGCTCCTGATTGGCCAAAAGTCACATGGCAGCTGGTGAATGTGTTTGTTTGTCAGTTGATTTTTGGAACACACCCAGGAGGAGGAAACTTGTGCAACTATCCGTGTTCGTGTGGAAAATAGACCCGCCCTAAAAAAAAACAAATAAAAAAGAAAAAAAACACCTGAAAGTTGCATTTGCCGCACAAATGTAAAAGAAGATCAAAATCAGCGGCTTTTATTGTTTGCAGTCATCCAGGCTTTGGTACGTGTTTTTTTTTTTTTTTTGGGGGGGATTGTGTGAAAGTTTCTGATATGCGCACAAAAAAAAGAAGAAAAACAAGCCGAGATGGACGGGATTGTGTGTGTGTCATCTTTTTTCTATATTTCCAAAAACGCCTTATTGTTACTGTAACACGATGAAGACATTAATGTTGTATTATGATGATTTATTTTGCTTTACATAATTTCTTTTTGGAACAGAGGTGTTGTATGGCTTTTTTTTTTTTAACAACAGCAAGAAGAGAAGTGCTTATTTGCTCACATTATGTTCAAATACATTCTATTTTTTCACCGTAGAGCTCCGTATAACGTGTGTGTGTGTGTGTGTGTGTGTGTGTGTATGTACACACACACACACACACACTTACAGATATTTAACTATAAAAATATATCCAAACTTAGTTTCAATATTTTCTCATTTTATTCCCGGCCCTTTGCTTATGTTTAGAGATATAATACTTTCTTTTTCTTTTTTCTTTTTTTTATATTTCTAATTTTAGCATTTTATATTTGTAACACTTTAGTCTGGCCCGCTCTGCTCCTCATCCTGGTTCCGATGAGGACTTTTTAAAAAAAACTAACTTTGTAGACATGAGTATTGGTTTTATTAGTAGCAGCCTCGCAGTAACCGGTCCGCAGATGATCTAACAACTCAAAAATGATATTATATTTTTGTCTTTACCTGTATCGGCGCGATTTGACATGCTATACTTTGTATGATCATGTACAGACTGTATAACCCCCTTTTTTTAAAAGAAAATCTATATGTACTTTTTTTTTTTCAATTTTTTTTACACTTGTATTACTTTCCAACATACTGTGGTAATTCATTTTTTGGGGTCAGAAATACACAACAATCTACATGTAAATAAACAAATATATAGATTATATGTATTTGTAAATCATTTCACCCTGAAGATCTCAAACGGTACAAAAGATTTACACATCGCCAACTTGTTCTTCTGGAAAGAACATGTACAGTAGGGAAGGGATTCATATGACCCCATTCCTGAGGTCTTGTGTGAGAGGAAGAGGCTGCTGAAAATGATGGAAAGCGGCACTCTATATAGCAACTGTGGTAAATGTTGGAATTGCCACAAAACACATTTCAAGATATTCAACACTCTACTGCTGTCTGGCGGCTAAAGTGGAGAGTGCACCCCCCCCTCCCACCCAATTCGTCACATTTCATGTATCTGGTAAACCGCGGCGAATGGGGCTGTAGAAATCCCCTCCCTACTGTCAAAAATACTGCTACTTTTTGCCTTTTTTTTTGGTATTTTTTGTTGTTTCCCCTTTGCAAAAAGACAAAGTTTCCATTCATGAGGTCATAAAAAAAGAATTTTGATTCTCGTCAAATTTTCCTCGCAAAATGGATGCAAACGACGACGCCACGGGAATGGCGTGAAACAAGTCCGGGGGGTGGGGGGACACAGACACAACTGAAAACATTTTGGGAATAAGTTGGGACATGTTTCATGGAGAAAGACAAGAATCCTCTTTGGAGGCTTTGTGGGAGCGCTGATTGCCAAAAAGGGAGTCTTTGGAAAGCTCGGACATTTCCTGCTCGGCGCCGACACCTGCCGCCAGTGGTTGGAAAGCGTGGCAGAGAAAACCACTAACAAGGACGAAAAGAGCGCAGAGACTACATAACGACCGAATGAACACAAACGAGCTTTCATTTGTTTGAGGGCTGTCACTTTCAAACTGTTACATCCAACTGGTTGCTTTAAAGCCACTGTGTATGTAGATATGTTGACTTTGTATTAAAGAAATGTTGTCTGAAAAAAAAGCTGCCAATTGTGCCTTCTTTTTTTTTTTGGAGTCCAGCAGATGGAGGATGACCTTATGAAACCGCAACAGTGTCAATACAGGTAGTGAGTGTGCCTTACGATCACTACTTAGCGTTAGTTAATTACTGGTAGGTATGCGTTTGTAACAGACGCCATCGAGTGTGGCCATGTGATAGTCTATCCATCCATCCATTTTCTACCGCTTGTCCCTTTTGAGGTTGCGGGGGGGTGCTGGAGCCTATTTCCGCTGCATTCAGGCGGAAGGCGGGGT
Organism: Nerophis ophidion; assembly: GCF_033978795.1. Taxonomy (NCBI): domain Eukaryota; kingdom Metazoa; phylum Chordata; class Actinopteri; order Syngnathiformes; family Syngnathidae; genus Nerophis; species Nerophis ophidion. Next base: position 16,070,725 of record NC_084632.1, on the reverse strand, counting down.
ACACCCTGGACAAGTCGCCACCTCATCGCAGGGCCAACACAGATAGACAGACAACAATCACATTTACATTCAGTCAAGGGGAGAACATGCAAACTCCACACAGAAAAATCTCGATTGATATTCTAAAATTCGGTGGGTGTGGCTTAAATTTGGTGACCACAGATGAGGCGCTAGCTGTCCAAAGTCGGAACCCAAGGGATTAAACAACTTTGACACTGTTACAAACATGCGGCACACTGTGAACCCACACCAAACAAGAATGACAAACACATTTTGGGAGAACATCCGCACCATGACACAACATAAACACAACAAAACAAATACCCCAGGCTTCACGGTGGCAGAGGGGTTAGTGCGTCTGCCTCACAATACGAAGGTCCTGCAGTCCTGGGTTCAAATCCAGGCTCACGATCTTTCTGTGTGGAGTTTGCATGTCCTCCCCGTGAATGCGTGGGTTCCCTCCGGGTACTCCGGCTTCCTCCCACTTCCAAAGACATGCACCTGGGGATAGGTTGATTGGCAACACTAAATTGGCCCTAGTGTGTGAATGTGAGTGTGAATGTTGTCTGTCTATCTGTGTTGGCCCTGCGATGAGGTGGCGACTTGTCAAGGGTGTACCCCGCCTTCCGCCCGATTGTAGCTGAGATAGGCGCCAGCGCCCCCCGCGACCCCAAAAGGGAATAAACGGTAGAAATATGGATGGATGGAACAAATACCCCGAATGGCTTGCAGCACTAACTCTTCCGGAACGCTACAATATACACCCCCGCTACTGCCTAATGCTTGCAGCATTGCACATTCACATTCAGTCAAGGGGAGAACATGCAAACTCCACACAGAAAAATCTCAATTGATATTCTAAAGTTCGGTGGGTGTGGCTTAAATTTGGTGACCACAGATGAGGCGCTAGCTGTCCAAAGTCAGAACCCAAGGTGGACCACTCATCCGTGCATCAGTTGGGGACGTTTCTGTGCTGCTGACCTGTCTCCGCTCAAGATGATCCCCTGCTGGCCCCGCTATGGACTGGACTCTCACACTCTTATGTTAGATCAGGGGACTCAGACACATTATTTTGCGGCCCCCACCTTAATATATGAAAGTTTAATGTTAGTGCGGCCCGTAAGTTTTATATGAATGTCGCTTGACAGCGTGTGCGGAGCTGAAGGAATCTACCAATTACGGTGTGGTATATGGCTCTCGAGGGCCGAACATTGACGTAATTTTGGTGATTCAAGCAGAGAAACGTTTTGCTGCTTTTCCACTCAACCAAAATGGCTTTTTCAACGTTCTGGGTGGCCTACCCCTGCATTAGTGGAAAAGCGGCAAATGAGTGAAAGCGACAGAAACTTTGCCATGGAGACAAGAGTTTTCTTACGTGCCCGGCTGCAGTCACACCGCGACACCTGTCTGTCAATAATAACGGTCCCCGATAAACTGGACCAATTCAAACCGTTATTTGTTTTTTTGCCTCACACATTGTTGCTGGCTGGAGAAATCGAATTATTAGTGTTATTACTTATGACAGATGTATTTACTTAATTCTCATTGTAATTTATTTTTGGATTTTATTTTGTGTTGAAAATAAAAACAAAGACATTTAAGAATATTTTCTTTAAGAAAACTTTTCTCGTGGCCCAGCCTCACCCAGACTCTGCATCCAGTGGCCCCCAGGTGAATTGAGTTTGAGACCCCTGTGTTAGATCCACTATGGACCGGACTCTCACAATATTATGTTAGATCCACTATGGACTGGACTCTAGCAATATTATGCTAGTTCCACTATGGTAAACTATGGCCCGCGGGCCATATACGGCCCGTTGAAGGTTTCAATCCGCCCGCGGAACTTGTCCAAATTATAGAATTTTATTTTTTTACAAAAAACTCTTATTAATGTTAAGGTTTTTGCCTCCTGTATGCGTTTTCATCGCTTAACTATCATTAAGGAGGAGCCACCCATTAAATTAAGTTGTTAAATTAGATTTCCTATTATTATCGTCGGTAAACCTCGTTCGTGTCACCGTATCCCTGTAATACCGCGTTTCCCCACTACATGGCGCTCATTGACCTTTTTGGCCTGTGGGATATTACTTCCTTCTTCTCTTTAGCTTTGTCCTGTGAGCCCCTCTGTAAAAATGAGCATATCAAAGCAAAGAAAAGTGGACAGTGAGTGCCGAGTATTTAATGCAGAGTGGACAAGGAAATATTTGTTTACTGAAGTCCGATCAAAGGCTGTGTGTCTGATATGCCAAGAAACTGTCGCGGTTAACAAAGAGTACAAACTCAGCCGCCACTTTGCTACAGAAGATGCTAACTTTGTTTGGCTCGACCCACGTCTGTTAGCAGACATTCAGCGTCAGGAACATCAACAAATCCCGTCACAGATCCAGGTTGACTGACCAGCATCTCGGAGCTATCCTGAGAATTTCCACAACCAAACTCGCTCCAGACTTTGATGCATTGGCCGAAAAGGGGGATCAACAACACTGTTCTCACTGAAACTGTGAGTTTCTCTGCTGTTATTCTGTGATAATCAAAAGTAAATAATTCAAGTAAATAAAATGTATACTCAGAATTTATCTACTGTGTTTATTCTTAATCAAATGAAATTAATGCATTTGAAAAAAAAACTGTACAATGAGCCTTGCTGCCTACTCATGACAGGTTACATGTTTGTAGGCCAAATCCTCTCATGTAATGGCTTTTACATGTCATTTATACAGGTGCTGTTCATATTATTAGAATATCATCAAAAAGTTGATTTATTTCAGTAATTATATTCAGAACGTGAAACTTACATATATCAATTCATTGCAGCCCTTTGAGACACTAGTGATTTAGGGCTATATAAGTAAACATTGATTGATTGATTGATTACACACATAGTGATATATTTGAAATGTTTATTTCTTTAAATTTTGATGATTAGTACTGACAATTACTGAAAATCCCAAATTCAGTATCTCAGAAAATTTGAATATTAGTTATGACTAGTACCAAAAAATATTTTTTAGAAATGTGGGCCAACTGAAAAGTATGAACATGGAAAGTTTCAGCATGTACGGCAATCAATATTTAGTTGCAGCTCCTTTTGCCTGAATTGCTGCAGCAATACGGCGTGGCATGGAGTCCACCAGTCTGTTGCACTCCTCAGGTGTTATGAGAGCCCAGGTTGCTTTAATAGTGGCCTTCAGCTCTTCAGCATTGTTGGGTCTGGCATCTTCCGCTTCACAATACCCCATAGGTTTTCTATGGGGTTAAGGTCAGGTGAGTTTGCAGGCCAATCAAGAACAGGGATACCATGCTCCTTAAACCAGGTACTGGTAGATTTGGCACTGTGTGCAGGTGCCAAGTCATGTTGGAAAATGAAATCTTCACCTCCACAAAATTGGTCCGCGGCAGGCAGCATAAAGTGTTCTAAAACTTCCTGGTAGACTGCTGCATTGACCCTAGACCTCAGGAAACACAGTGGACCAACACCAGCAGATGACATGGCACCCCAGACCATTACCGGTTGTGGAAATTTGACACTGGACTTCAGGCAACGTGGATTCTGTGCCTCTCCTGTCTTCCTCCAGACTCTGGGACCTTGATTTCCAAAGGAGATACAAAATTTACTTTCATCTGAAAACATAACTTTGGACCATTCAGCAGCAGTCCAGTCCTTTTTGTCTTGAGCCCAGGCGAGACGCTTTTTACGTTGTCTCTTATTCAAGAGTGGCTTTACACAAGGAATGTGACAGCTGAAGCCCATATCTTGCATACGTCGGTGCGTGGTGGTTCTTGAAGCACTGACTCCAGCTGCAGTCCACTCTTTGTGGATCTCCCCCACATTTTTTAATTGGTTTTGTTTGACAGTCCTCTCCAGGGCGCGGTTATCCCTGTTGCTTGTACACTTTTTTCTACCACATCTTTGTCTTCCCTTTGCCTCTCTATTAATGTGCTTGGACACAGAGCTCTGGGAAGATCCAACCTCTTTGGCAATGACCTTTTGTGACTTGCCCTCCTTCTTTAAAGTATCAATGGTCATCTTTTGGACAGTTGTCAAGTCAGCAGTCTTCCCCATGATTGTGTGTCATACAGAATCAAAACGAGAGACCATTTAAAGGCTATTCCAGGTGTTTTGAGTTAGTTAGCTAATTAGAGTGTGGCACCAGGTGTCTTCAATATCCGACCTTTTCACCATATTCTAATTTTCTGAGATGTTAAATTTAGGGTTTTCATTGTTTGTCAGCTATAATCATCTCCTTTTTGGCAAAAAAACACTTGAAATGTTTCAGTCTGTTTAGAATGAATGTATACATTCTACAAGTTTGACTTTCTAAATGGAATTAATGAAATAAATCAACTTTTTCATGATATTCTAATAATATGACCAGCACCTGTATTATTTCACACAAACACTCCATCCATCTGTTCCTGTTCCTGTCAAATCTTAGAACCCAATGTGGCCCTCCTGGCAAAAGGTTTGCCCACCCCTGGTCCAGTCCATAGTGGATCTAACATAATATTGTGAGAGTCCAGTCCATAGTGGATCTAACATAATATTGTGAGAGTCCAGTCCATAGTGGATCTAACATAATATTGTGAGAGTCCAGTCCATAGTGGATCTAACATAATATTGTGAGAGTCCAGTCCATAGTGGATCTAACATAATATTGTGAGAGTCCAGTCCATCGTGGATCTAACATAATAGAGGGAGTCCAGTCCATAGTGGATCTAACAATATTGTGAGAGTCCAGTCCATAGTGGATCTAACATAATATTGTGAGAGTCCGGTCCATAGTGGATCTAACATAATATTGTGAGAGTCCAGTCCATAGTGGATCTAGCATAATATTGTAAGAGTCCAGTCCATAGTGGATCTAGCATAATATTGTGAGAGTCCAGTCCACAGTGGATCTAACATACAATTATGAGAGTCCAGTCCATAGTGGATCTAACATAATATTGTGAGAGTCCGGTCCATAGTGGATCTAACATAATATTGTGAGAGTCCAGTGGATCTAGCAAAATATTGTAAGAGTCCAGTCCATAGTGGATCTAGCATAATATTGTGAGAGTCCAGTCCATAGTGGATCTAGAATAATATTGTGAGAGTCCGGACTATAGTGGATCTAGCATTATAGTGTGAGAGTCTGGTCCATAGTGGATCTAACATAATATTGTGAGAGTCCGGTCTATATTGGATCTAGCATAATAGTGTGAGAGTCCGGTCCATAGTGGATCTAACATAATAGTGTGAGAGTCCGGTCCATAGTGGATCTAACATGACAGTGTGAGTGTCCAGTCCATAGTGGATCTAACATAATAGTGTGAGAGTCCAGTCCATAGTGGATCTAGCATAATATCATGAGAGTCCGGTCCATAGTGGATCTAACGTAATACTGTGCGAGTCCAGTCCATAGTCCATAGTGGATCTAACTTAATAGTGTGAGAGTCCAGTCCATTATGGATCTAACTTAATATTGTGAGAGTCCGGTCCATAGTAGATCTAACTTAATACTGTAAGAGTCCAGTCCATAGTGGATCGAACATAATAGTGTGAGAATCCGATCCATAGTGGATCTAACATAATATTGTGAGAGTCCAGTCCATAGTGGATCGAACATAATATTGTGAGAGTCCAGTCCATATTGGATCTAACATAATAGTGTGAGAGTCCAGTCCATAGTAGATCTAGCATAATATCGTAAGAGTCCAGTCCATTGTGGATCCAACATAATAGTGTGAGAGTCCGGTCCATAGTGGATCTAGCATAATATTGTGAGAGTCCAGTCCATAGCGGATCTAACATAATAGTGTGAGAGTCCAGTCCATAGTGGATCTAACATAATTGTGTGAGAGTCTGGTCCATAGTGGACCTCGCATAATAAAGTAAGAGTCCGGTCCATAGTGGATCTAACATAATAGTGTGAGAGTCCAGTCCATAGTGGATCTAGCATAGTAGTGTGAGAGTCCGGTCCATAGTGGATCTAGCATAGTAGTGTGAGAGTCCAGTCCATAGTGGATCTAACATAATAGTGTTAGAGTCCAGTCCATAGTGGATCTAACATAATTGTGTGAGAGTCTGGTCCATAGTGGACCTCGCATAATAAAGTAAGAGTCCGGTCCATAGTGGATCTAACATAATAGTGTGAGAGTCCGGTCTATAATGGATCTAACATAATATTATGAGAGTCCGGTCCATAGTGGATCTAACATAATATTATGAGAGTCCAGTCCATAGTGGATCTGACTTAATATTGTGAGAGTCCAGTCCATAGTGGAGCTAACATAATAGTGTGAGAGTCCGATCCATAGTGGATCTAGCATAATATTGTGAGAGTCCAGTCCATAGTGGAGCTAACATAATAGTGTGAGAGTCCGATCCATAGTGGATCTAGCATAATACTGTGAAAGTCTGGTCCATAGTGGATCTAGCATAATATTATGAGAGTCTGGTCCATAGTGGATCCAACATATTACGAGAGTCTGGTCCATAGTGGATCTAACATAATAGTGTGAGAGTCTGGTCCATAGTGGATCTAACATAATAGTGTGAGAGTCTGGTCTATAGTGGATCCAACATAATATTATGAGAGTCTGGTCCATAGTGGATCTAACATAATAGTGTGAGAGTCCAGTCCATAGTGGATCTAACTTAATAGTGTGAGAGTCCAGTCCATTATGGATCTAACTTAATATTGTGAGAGTCCGGTCCATAGTAGATCTAACTTAATACTGTAAGAGTCCAGTCCATAGTGGATCGAACATAATAGTGTGAGAATCCGATCCATAGTGGATCTAACATAATATTGTGAGAGTCCAGTCCATAGTGGATCGAACATAATATTGTGAGAGTCCAGTCCATAATGGATCTAACATAATAGTGTGAGAGTCCAGTCCATAGTAGATCTAGCATAATATCGTAAGAGTCCAGTCCATTGTGGATCCAACATAATAGTGTGAGAGTCCGGTCCATAGTGGATCTAGCATAATATTGTGAGAGTCCAGTCCATAGCGGATCTAACATAATAGTGTGAGAGTCCAGTCCATAGTGGATCTAGCATAGTAGTGTGAGAGTCCGGTCCATAGTGGATCTAGCATAGTAGTGTGAGAGTCCAGTCCATAGTGGATCTAACATAATAGTGTTAGAGTCTAGTCCATAGTGGATCTAACATAATTGTGTGAGAGTCTGGTCCATAGTGGACCTCGCATAATAAAGTAAGAGTCCGGTCCATAGTGGATCTAACATAATAGTGTGAGAGTCCGGTCTATAATGGATCTAACATAATATTATGAGAGTCCGGTCCATAGTGGATCTAACATAATATTATGAGAGTCCAGTCCATAGTGGATCTGACTTAATATTGTGAGAGTCCAGTCCATAGTGGAGCTAACATAATAGTGTGAGAGTCCGATCCATAGTGGATCTAGCATAATATTGTGAAAGTCTGGTCCATAGTGGATCTAGCATAATATTATGAGAGTCTGGTCCATAGTGGATCTAACATATTACGAGAGTCTGGTCCATAGTGGATCTAACATAATAGTGTGAGAGTCTGGTCCATAGTGGATCTAACATAATAGTGTGAGAGTCTGGTCTATAGTGGATCCAACATAATATTATGAGAGTCTGGTCCATAGTGGATCTAACATAATAGTGTGAGAGTCCAGTCCATAGTGGATCTAACATAATAGTGTGAGAGTCCAGTCCATAGTGGATCACACATAATCAGTATTTTCACATAAAAGTGTTTTATTGTGAGGCATTCAAAGCCACAAAAGGCAAGGGTCCATCAGACCCACAAACGCTGGCAGACTAACAACAATATAAACATCACACAAGGGTTTAGAGGTTTAGCTAAACTCCCCCTGATTAGACTTGAGCCTTTACGCAACCTGTCAAGTTTTCTTGTGATTTTTCCGCAGCTTCTCAAGCTTCCTCATCGTTGAATCTATTTTCTGCTTGATACACAAAATGCAAGATCTTGATGCCTGGAAAGCAAACATCTTCCACGGAAGAATGTGCGTTGGCAACATGCAGGACATCTGACCAAGCAAACAGATGGTGAACTTTTTATGTTATTAGATTGTCTGATTAGCTGCCGCCTACATTTACCCAGCCGCCTCTTGACAAACACTCCCGTGTTTCCTTAAGCCCTCCTTCAAGCTGGATAAATGCCACGCACGGCGGCTGATAAGGATGTCCCTTCGCCTCTTCATATTTGCTCTCTCGTCCGTCCTCCAGAGGGACGGCGGTCGCATGTCTGATTACTCGGAAGCGCCGTGGGGAACAAACAAAGTGCCTGTTTTGTGTGAAACTGACGCTTCAGCCAACTTCTCCGGCAGCATCAATGGTAGGGATGTGCGGATCCAGACGGAAATATCGATAACTTCGATCTTTATGCTCTAATATCCGTCCTCAAATCAAAATATCGATTCTTTTCATACTTTAGTTTTCCACCTTGCTGAAAAGTCAAAGTATGCAGGGGCCATATATTTTTTTTTTATTTAAAAAAAATAGCTCAAACAGAAATTGTTTTTTTCTGTATTAATGGTGACTAAGTATATTTTTATATTCATATTCTCTTCTAGTGTTGTAACGATAACAATATTTTGGTACCGGTACTAAAATTGTTTCGATGCTTTTTGGTACTTTTCTAAATATAGAGGACCACAAAAAATTGCATAATTGGCTTTATGTGAACAAAATATCTCATACATTGAACGTATGTTTTTTATTGCAGTTAAAACCTTAAATAAAATAGTGAACATACAAGACAACTTGTCTTTTAGTAGTAAGTGAACAAAGGCTCTTAATTTAGTTTGCTGACATATGCAGTGACATATTGTGTCATTTATCATTCTAAGGGCGCAGTGGAAGAGTGGCCGTGCGCAACCCGAGGGTCCCTGGTTCAAATCCCACCTAGTACCAACCTCGTCACGTCCGTTGTGTCCTGAGCAAGACACTTCACCCTTGCTCCTGATGGGTGCTGGTTGGCGCCTTGCATGGCAGCTCCCTCCATCAGTGTGTGAATGTGTGTGTGAATGGGTAAATGTGGAAGCAGTGTCAAAGCGCTTTGAGTACCTTGAAGGTAGAAAAGCGCTATACAAGTACAACCCATTTATCATTTAAATAAAATAGTAAACATACAAGACAACTTTTCTTTTAGTAGTAAGTAAACAAAGGATCCTAATTTAGTCTGCTGACATATGCAGTGACATATTGTGTCATTTATCATTCTATTATTTTAGTCAGCATTATTAAAGGGGAACATTATCACAATTTCAAAAGGGTTAAAAACAATAAAAATCAGTTCTCAGTGGCTTGTTTTATTTTTATTTTTTTTTCAAAATTTTACTGGTCCCGGAATATCCCTAAATAAAGCTTTAAAGTGCCTTATTTTCGCTATCTTCGAAACCACTATCCATTTCCCTGTGACGTCATACAGGGCTGCCAATACAAACAACATGGCGGTTACCGCAGCAAGATATAGCGACATTAGCTCGGATTCAGACTCGGATTTCAGCGGCTTAAACGATTCAACAGATTACGCATGTATTGAAACAGATGGTCGGAGTATGGAGGCGGAGAGCAAAAACGAAATTGAAGAAGAAATTGAAGCTATTCGGCCATAGCGTGGGTGTACCTAACGAAGTGGCCCATAGCATGGCTGCCTTATTAGCATCGCCGGTAAAATGTGCAGACCAAACGATCAGGACTTTCGCATCTTGTGACACTGGAGCAACTTAAATCCGTCGATTGGTAAGTGTTTGTTTCGCATTAAATGTGGGTATCTAGTTTCAAATGTACATACAGCTAGCGTAAATAGCATGTTAGCATCGATTAGCATAGCATGTTAGCATCGATTAGCTGGCAGTCATGCCGTGACCAAATATGTCTGATTAGCACATAAGTCAACAACATCAACAAAACTCACCTTTGTGATTTCGTTGACTTAATCGTTGCAAATGCATCTGCAGGTTATCCATACATCTCTGTGCCATGTCTGTCTTAGCATCGCCAGTCAAATGTGCAGACACTCAGGCACATTCAATGGGGGTCTGGCGGCAGATTTCTTGCCAGTGGTGCAACTTGAATCCCTCCCTGTTAGTGTTGTTACACCCTCCGACAACACACTGACGAGGCATGATGTCTCCAAGGTTCCAAAAAATAGTCGAAAAAATGGAAAATAGCAGAGCTGAGACCCGGTGTTTGTAATGTGAAAATGAATATGGCGGGTGTGTTACCTCGGTGACGTCACGTTCTGACGTCGTCGCTAAAAGACCGATAAACAGAAAGGCGTTTAATTTGCCAAAATTCACTCATTTAGAGTTTGATAATCGGTTAAAAAAATACATGGTCTTTTTTCTGCAACATCAAGGTATATATTGACGCTTGCATAGGTTTGGTGATAATGTTCCCCTTGAAGGACAAGTGGTAGGAAATACATTTTTGGCAGGCATTCACATTTTGGCACAACACTGGCTGCAAATTGGTTCGTTCACCACTTTCACAGGAATCAACCGATTACCACAGTACCATCATACGTGCCAACCCTCTGGATTTTCACAGAAAACTCCCGAATTTCAGTGCTCCCGAAAATCTCCCAGGGCAACCATTCTTACGAATTTCTCCCGATTTACACTCAAACAACAATATTGGGGGCCTGCCTTAAAGGCACTCCCTTAGCATGCCGGCCCGATCATATAATATCTACAGCTTTTCACACACACGAGTGAATACCACGCATACTTGGTCAACAGCCATACTGGTCACACTGAGGGTGGCCGTATAAACAACTTTAACACTGTTACTAATATGCGTCACACTTTGAACCCACATTAAACAAGAATGACAAAGACATTTCAGGAGAACATCCACACCGTAACACAACATAAACACAACAGAATAAATACCCAGAAACCCTTGCAGCACTAACTCTTCCTGGACCCTTCAATATATGAAAATATTCATGTTTATTATGGTTGTTGTAATTTGTCAAATTATTCATAAGTCAGCATTATCAAATGTTTTATGAACTTACTTAACTTTGTTTAAAGGATGAGTCTATTTAATTTTAATATTAGGAGATTCCACTGTTTTTGATAAGGGGTGCCTAAACTTTTTCCACTAAGGGTTTCATACTGAAAAGTCAAGAAGAAAAATGTATTTATTTAAAGACAAAACTTTGTGTTATAGGTGACTAAGTATATTATTATTGACTACAATATTAAAATGTCAGCTTTTTCTTATTACAATCCAATTTGTTGTTCTTTTTTTTTTTTTTTTTTTTTTACCATTGTTTTTGAGAAAAATATGGTATTGTTTGAAAATACACAGCATCTTAAATTTTGGCAGACACCTTAGGTATATTTGCACAAAGTATCGGTATGCGATCGTATCGCTGATACCGGCCTGCATCAGAATCAGAAAAGTTTTTATTGCCATTGTTTGAGAACTGAGTCACAAACTAGACATTTTACCTGGTGCAATCGTGCAACATAAAACACATCTACAGACCCCGTTTCCATGAGTTGGGAAATTGTTTTGGATGTAAATATAAACGGAATACAATGATTTGCAAATCCTTTTCAACCCATATTCAGTTGAATGCACTACAAAGACAACATATTTGATGTTCAAACTCATAAACTTTATTTTTTTTTGCTAATAATAATCAATTTAGAATTTCATGGCTGCAACACCTGCCAAAGTAGTTGGGAAAGGGCATGTTCACCACTGTGTTACATCACCTTTTCTTTTAACAACACTCAATAAACGTTCGAGAACTGTGGAAACTAAGTGGAGTTATATCCAATTATTGTTTTATGTATAGCTTCAGTCGTTCAACAGTCCGGGTCTCTGCTGTCGTATTTTACGCTTCATAATGCGCCACACATTTTCCATGGGAGACAGGTCTGGACTGCAGGCGGGCCAGGAAAGTACCCGCACTCTTTTTTTTTTACGAAGCCATGCTGTTGTAACACTGGCTTGGCATTGTCTTGCTGAAATAAGCAGGGGCGTCCATGAAAAAGGCGGCACATAGATGGCAGCCTATGTTGTTCCAAAACCTGTATGTACCTTTCAGCATTAATGGTGCCTTCACAGATGTGTAAGTCACCCATGCCTTGGGCAATAATGCACCCCCATATCATCACAGATGCTGGCTTTTGAACTTTGCGTTGATAACAGTCTGGATGGTTTGCTTCCCCTTTGGTCCGAATGACACAATGTCGAATATTCCCAAAAACAATTTGAAATGTGGACTTGTCAGACCACAGAACACTTTTCCACTTTGCATCAGTCCATCTTAGATGATCTCGGGCCCAGAGAAGCCGGCGGCGTTTTTGGATGTTGTTGATAAATGGCTTTTGCTTTGCATAGTAGAGCTTTAACTTGCACTTACAGATGTAGCGACCAACTGTATTTAGTGACAGTGGTTTTCTGAAGTGTTCCTGAGCCCATGTGGTGATATCCTTTAAAGATTGATGACGGTTTTTGATACAATGCTGTTTGAGGGATCGAAGGTCACAGTCATTCAATGTTGATTTCCGGCCATGCCGCTCACGTGGAGTGATTTTTCCAGATTGTCTGAACCTTTTGATGATATCATGGACCGTAGATGTTGAAATCCCTAAATTTCTTGCAATTGCACTTTGAGAAACGTTGTTCTTAAACTGTTTGACTATTTGTTCACGCAGTTGTGGACAAAGGGATGTACCTCGCCCCATCCTTTCTTATGAAAGACTGATCATTTTGTGGGAAGCTGTTTTTATACCCAATCATGGCACCCACCTGTTCCCAATTAGCCTGCACACCTGTGGGATGTTCCAAATAAGTGTTTGATGAGCATTTCTCAACTTTATCAGTATTTATTGCCACCTGTAGATGGCTTCCTGCCGCCATCGTGTGGGTTGCGAGGACCAAACAGGAACGACATCGATTCGCACAGGTTTGACTCTTTATTTTTCAATAAGTTGATCGCAGTGTCGGTCGGTCGCTCTTTCAGCTCCACCTCCGCTGCTCGCACCGGGCTCCTTTTCCGTCGCCGCGTCTTTCTTGTGCTGGTCTCGGTCGCTCCGTGGCTCTCCGTGGTTTTCGCTCGTCTGATCGCTTGCCTGGTTGTCTCCTACTACTTCCGCGCCGAGTGTTCCTCGTTCGCCCCTTTTATGCTGCAGAAGAAGATGATGGGATTGAGAACAGGTGTGTAGTTTACGCACCTGACTGGGCTGGCTGCAGCATCGCTCCGAGTGCGCCCCGCCTCTCCTCTCTGCTGCATGCTCCGCCTCCTGGCCTCCATCTTGGGTAGGACAGCCATAACTCCTAGCCCGCTGTCGGCTTGTCGGCTCAGTCTCTCCACACCACCTTTCCCAACTTCTTTGTCACATGTTGCTGGCATCTAATTCCGAAGTTAGTGATTTGTTGCCAAAAAAAAAAGTTTATCAGTTTGAACATCAAATATTGTTGTCTTTGTAGCATATTCAACTGAATATGGGTTGAAAATATTCTGTTTAAATTTACATCTAACACAATTCCCCAACTCATATGGAAACAGGTTTTGTAACACAGAATAGAATAACATGAGCTGTAACTGAGCTATCAGATCTATAAATCGCCGATACCACCTTGAATTTGACTTGGTATCAGATCGGAAAGGAAATCAGTGTTATCACACATCCCAAGTCATTGGCGGAGGGCTACAAGTATGCAGACTTACAGCCTATTTCAAGGCTGACGTTACTCATTTTCTGCTCACGGCGCCGACTTTGGGTCCGGAGTGAATTAGGGCGGCGGTTCAAGACAGCAGCTCATTAGGACCCAGCTAAGCAAGCAATCAACGAATCGATGTGACAGTGGACCCAAAAGCCACAGAAATGTGTAATAAATGGCGAAGCGATAAATTGGATTATCCACAGCCCCGTGGCCAAGTTCTTTTTGTCGCCGATGACGAATCAATCCAATCAAGCGCCGGATAAAAAAAAAAGTCAAAAAGGAGCGGGGAAAAAGGTCGGCCATGGAGGTTATCTGTCGCAGACCGGCCTTGTTAAGGTTGTTTTTTTTGTCCCAGAGCTCGTTTCCATGCGATATTCAAAGCTGTGAAATATTCCTGCCGCACCATTAGGCCTTTATGAGCACGTTTTATTATAAGAGATGTACCGACATTTCTCAGCGCAAATGGTGTCACTCGGGCGTCACGCCTCATGCCTGCTGATTCGCCCAGGACCCTTGGCACGCTAGAACGAGCACTCGTACGCAGAGTAATGCGGACGCAGCAGCGGGAGTTGATCGCGGGCTTTGGCGGGGATCTGAGTGTGCTTCCACCTGCCTTTTCACAGGAAGCGAAGAAGCAGGAAAAGAATATACGATAGAATAACATGGCTAAAAGTATAAAGTCAAAATAATTATTTGAGTAAGTAATGCGTAGAAAAAAAAATACTCAAGCATTAACTTCTGATTTACAGTGGGGCAAAAAAGTGTTTAGTCAGCCACCGATTGTGCAAGTTCTCCCACTTAAAATGATGACATAGGTCTGTAGATTTCATCATAGGTACACTTCAACTGTGAGAGACAGAATGTGAAAAAAAAATCCAGGAATTCACATTGTAGGAATTTTAAAGAATTTTTTTGAAAATTATGTTTGACAATAAGTGTTTGGTGAACCATTCAAATGATGGAAGGAGGTTTTGGCTCAAAATCTCACGATACATGGCCCCATTCATTCTTTCCTTAACACGGATCAATCGTCCTGTCCCCTTAGCAGAAAAACAGCCCCAAAAGCATGATGTTTCCACCCCCATGCTTCACAGTAGGTATGGTATTCTTGGGCTGCAACTCAGTATTCTTCTTCCTCCAAACACGACGAGTTGAGTTTATACCAAAATGGATACATGGATGATACAGCAGAGGATTGGGAGAATGTCATGTGGTCAGATGAAACCAAAATAGAACTTTTTAGTATAAACTCAACTCGTCATGTTTGGAGGAACCATTTTGGAGGAACCATTTTTTAAGTAATATAGAAACGTAACAAAGCTGGTATCCATTTTATGGAGAAATTTAGTTAATCATTGAACTGGCACCCAATGTTATTAAAAAATACTGTATTTTTTGGAGTATAAGTTGCTCCGGAGTATAAGTCACACCTGCCGAAAATGCATATTTAAGAAGGAAAAAACATATATAAGTCGCATTTTTGGGGGAAATTTTTTTGATAAAACAAAACAGCAGGAATAGACATTTGAAAGGCAATTTAAAATAAATAAAGAATAGTGAACAACAGACTGAATAAGTGTACGTTATATCAGTGGTCCCCAACCACCGGGCCGTGGCCCGATAAGTACCGGGCCGCAGAAGAATTTTTTAAAATTATTATTATAAAAAAAAAAAAAAAAAAAATATTTTTATTAAATCAACATAAAAAACACAATATACACTTTCAATTAGTGCACCAACCACAAAAACCTCCCTTTTTCATGACAAAAACGTCCCTTTTTCATGACAAAGGAAAAAAAAAAAAAAAAAAGGATTTTAGGATTTTTAAACACATATACCTTTTTACCTTTTAAATCCCTTCCTCTTCTTTCCTGACAATTTAAATCAATGTTCAAGTAAATATTTTTTTTTATTGTAAAGAATAATAAATACATTTTTATTTAATTCTTCATTTTAGCTTCTGTTTTTTCAACGAAGAATATTTGTGAAATATTTCTTCAAACTTATTATGATTAAAATTCAAAAAAATAAATGTAGAAAATGTGTAGAATCAAATTTAAATCTTATTTCAAAGTCTTTTGAATTTCTTTCAAAATTTTTGTTCTGGAAAATGTAGAAGAAATAATGATTTGTCTTTGTTGGAAATATAGCTTGGTCCAATTTGTTATATATTCTAACAAAGTGCAGATTTGATTTTAACCCATTTAAAACATGTCATCAAAATTCTAAAAATAATCTTAGTCAGGAAAAATTACTAATGATGTTCCATAAAAATGTTTTTATTTTTTTCAAAAACTTTCAAATTAGTTAGTTTTTGTATAAAAAAAAATTCTGTTGAATTTTGAATTTTAAATAGTCGAAATTGAAGATAAACTGTGTTTCCAAATTTTGCTTTAATTTTTTCCATGTTTTCTCCTCTTTTAAACCGTTCAATTAAGTGTTTTTTCATCATTTATTCTCTGTAAAAAAAACTTCTGTAAAAGGAAAAAATATGTACGACGGAATGACAGACAGAAATACCCTTTTTTTTTTTTATATATATTTATCTGTTTCTTAAAATATTTGATGTGAGAAATCATTAAGATGATCAGTGTTTCCACAAAGATAAATATTAGCTGGAAACAGTGAGGTATATGTGTAGCAATTAGGGACGCAACTAACAAATATTTTGATCGTGGATTAGTCAACGATTATCTTAACGATTTGTCGATTCATCAGATAATAAAGCGTACACACATATATATAATGGCTCTAATTTTCCATGGACCTCTAAACGCAGCTTAAGTTATTTTAGGCATGTGCCTACGGACAACAAAGATGACTAATTCATTCATAAATATTTATTTATACTGCAACTGTGCTGCTCATTCAGCTGTTACAGAAATTAAAATGACTAATAAAATGTTGTCCATTTAAAAGAAAGGTTAGAAAAAGTGCTAAAAAAAATAACCTTGTTTATGTATTTAAAAAAAAAAAAAGTTAAAACAGCAGCAAACAAACAACAAAAACACA
This sequence comes from Nerophis ophidion, assembly GCF_033978795.1. Taxonomy (NCBI): domain Eukaryota; kingdom Metazoa; phylum Chordata; class Actinopteri; order Syngnathiformes; family Syngnathidae; genus Nerophis; species Nerophis ophidion. Next base: position 16,054,014 of record NC_084632.1, on the reverse strand, counting down.
TTTACAAAAGCCAAAACCAGTGAAGTTGGCACATTGTGTGAATGGTAAATAAAAACAGAATACAATGATGAGCAAAACCGTTTCAACTTGTATTCAATTGAATAGACTGCAAAGACTAGATATTTAATGTTCGAACTGAGAAACTGAATTATTTTTTTTGCAAAAAATCATTAACTTAGAATTTAATGGCAGCAACACATTGCAACAACGTTGGCACAGGGACATTTTTACCAGTGTGTACACATGGCCTTTCCTTTTAACAACACTCAGTAAACATTTGGGAACTGAGGAGACCAATTTTTGAAGCTTTTCAGGTGGAATTCTTTCCCAGTCTTTCTTGATGTACAGTTGTTCAACAGTCCGGAGTCTCCTTTGTCGTAATTTAGGCTTCATAATGCGCCACATTTTTTCAATTGGAAACAGGTCTGGACTACCTACAGGCCAGTCTATGGCCTATATGTACAAACGTACCTTTCAGCATTAAAGGGGGACATTATCACCGAACCTATGCAAGCGTGAATATATACCTTGATGTTGCAGAAAAAAGACCATGTATTTTTTTAACCGATTTCCGAACTCTAAATGGGTGAATTTTGGCAAATTAAACGCCTTTCTGTGTATCGGTCTTTTAGCGATGACGTCAGAACGTGACGTCACCGAGGTAACACACCCGCCATATTCATTTTCAACACATTACAAACACCGGGTCTCAGCTCTGTTATTTTCCGTTTTTTTTCGACTATTTTTTGGAACCTTGGAGACATCATGCCTCGTCGGTGTGTTGTCGGAGGGTGTAACAACACTAACAGGGAGGGATTCAAGTTGCACCACTGGCAAGAAATCTGCCGCCAGACCCCCATTGAATGTACCAGAGTGTCTTCACATTTGACCGGCGATGCTAATACAGAGATGTATGGATAACCTGCAGATGCATTTGCAACGATAAAGTCAACGAAATCACAAAGGTGAGTTTTGTTGATGTTGTTGACTTATGTGCTAATCAGACATATTTGGTCACGGCATGACTGCCAGCTAATCGATGCTATCATGCTACGCTAATCGATGCTAACATGCCATTTACGCTAGCTGTATGTACATTTGAAACTAGATACCCACATTTAATGCGAAACAAACACTTACCAATCGACGGATTTAAATTGCTCCAGTGTCACAAGATGCGAAAGTCCTGATCGTTTGGTCTGCACATTTTACCGGCGATGCTAATAAGGCAGCCATGCTATGGGCCATTTCATTAGGTACACCCATGCTATGGCCGAATAGCGTCAATAGCTATTCCCTCAATAGCTTCAATTTCTTCTTCAATTTTGTTTTCGCTATCTGCCTCCATACTCCGACCATCTGTTTCAATACATGCGTAATCTGTTGAATCGCTTAAGCCGCTGAAATCCGAGTCTGAATCCGAGCTAATGTCGCTATATCTTGCTGAGGTAACCGCCATGTTGTTTGTATTGGCAGCACTGTATGACGTCACAGGGAAATGGATAGTGGTTTCGAAAATAAGGCACTTTAAAGCTTTATTTAGGGATATTCCGGGACCGGTAAAATTTGGAAAAAAACTTTAAAAAATCCAACAAGCCACTGGGAACTGACTTTTATTGTTTTTAACCCTTTTGAAATTGTGACAATGTTCCCATTTAACGATGCCTGCAGAGGGCAGTAAAGCTACAATTTAGGTTTAATTGTGTTAGACCACATATGTGCAATGTAGTTTTGTCCCGATACGAATATTTTCGTACCGGTACCAAAATTATTTCAGTAATTTTCGGTACTTTTCTAAATAAAGAGAACCACAAAAAATTGCATTATTGGCTTTATTTTAACAAAATATCTTGGGTACATCAAACATATGTTTCTAATTGCAAATTTGTCCTTAAATAAAATAGTGAACATACAAGACAACATGTATTTTATTAGTGAGTAAACAAACAAAGGTTCCTAATTTAGTCTGCTGACATATGCAGTAACATATTGTGTCTTTTATCATTCTATTATTTTGTCAACATTATTAAGGACAAGTGGTAGAAAATTAATTGTTAATATACTTATCAATTTACTGTTAATATCTGCTTAATTTCTGTTTTAACATGTTCTATCTACACTTCTGTTAAAATGTAATAATTTATTCTTCTGATTAATACTTTGCATTAGTTTTGGACGATACCACAAATTTTGGTATCAGTCCGATACCAAATAGTTATAGGATAATACATTGGTCATATTCAAAGTCCTCATGTGTCCAGGGACATATTTCCTGAGTTAATAAACATAAAATAAATTTAAAAAAAAAACGAAAGAAGATGCTGTGATGCCAAAAAATAGACGTATTTAGATACGCTATTGTACATGGTATCATTACAGTGGATGTTAGGTGTAGATCCACCACTGGAGTTTGTTTACATTTTGACGCCGGTGAGCTACGGTGTGTAGTGAAGCATGTTTAGCTATTCCTCATCCTGCAGGGATGATACTTGTAAGAAACGTACTTTATTTCTCGCCATAGAGACCAGGATTAGTGATTTAGAAGTAGCTAAAACACTGCAGACGGCAGATGGACGTTAGCCGCTTGCTAGCTAGCCATGTCTTAAAGCACCTCTTCCTGAGGGCGTTTCAGTGTTATGACTTCACCTTTAGTGTTAGTTTTTAAGCCAAAATGCATCCGTTGTCCCTTTTCTGTCTACACACTGTGTCTGCTTCTAAGTACTCAGTGATTGTGCGCTACTGAACATGCTCGTAAACCATCAGTGACATGACGTGACGATGACGGGGGTGCAGGACCGGTTCTTTTTAGAAGCGGTATCGTACCGAATATGATTCATTAGTATCGCGGTACTATACTAATACCGGTACACCGTACAACCCTAGTGCAATGTTTGCTGTGTATTAACATTAAACCTTATATTTTACTTATGTAGCATTCAAAACGGACGTTATCCGTTTGTAATGTTTTTGTTTTCAGTTTTACAAACATAAATATAGGAATACGTATAAAGAAATAAAACTGAGGAAGAAAAATCAACAAAACTGAGCTTCTGTTTTTTTATGCTGTTAACTATCTGTCGAGCTGCACACGCAGGGAAAAAGTTGCGAGGGCAGAATAATGAATTTATTGACAGTGCAGTGTGAAAGCTGATGTGTTTACTTTGTAGATAAGTAAACACAATCTCAAAGAAATAGAACCTGTGTGGATGCACTTTCTAAAGAAACATCCAAATTTGGATGTCCCGCCCTTGAGAGCTTGGGCTCTTTAAACTGTAGCCCTCTTCATCGTGTAGTTGAATAGTCCTGTCTTAGAAGCTTAGCACTGGATAGTTTGTTGCACTTTGTTCTCAAATTGGAGCCGGTGTTCTGGCAAGACATGCACCCTCCTGTAATTCATGCAACTCCAGGAATATGGAGTGAGTGTGCATCCATTTTCGAAGGAATCTTTCCCGTGAGTACAATCTTTAAACATGTAAATTAGGGGACAGCGTGGCGCGGTTGGGAGAGTGGCCGTGCTAGCAACCTCAGGGTTCCTGGTTCAATCCCCGCCTTCCACCACCCTCGTCACATCCGTCGTGTCCTTGAGCGAGACACTTCACTCTTGCTCCTGAACATCACAGGACTTTAAAAGCCCTCTCCATCCGAGAGGAGGATGTATGCCGGCAGTTCTTGAAGCTGAACACACGGAAGGCCCCCGGGCCGGATGGTGTCTCCCCCTCCACCCTCAGACACTGCGCGGATCAGCTGGCTCCTGTCTTCACTGACATTTTTAACACCTCTCTGGAGCTATGCCCTGTGCCGTCCTGCTTTAAGACCTCCACCATTGTCCCTGTACCCAAGAAAGCACGGATCGCAGGAGTCAATGACTACAAGCCGGTTGCGCTGACGTCTGTGGTCATGAAGTCCTTTGAGCGCTTGGTCCTGCCCCACCTCAAGGACATCACAGCCCCTCTCGTGGACCCACTGCAGTTCGCCTACAGAGCCAACAGGTCTGTGGATGATGCAGTGAACCTGGCCCTCCACTTCATCCTGGAGCATCTGGACTCCCCAGGAACCTACGCCAGGATTCTGTTTGTGGACTTCCGCTCTGCCTTCAACACCATCCTCCCTGGACTTCTACGAGACAAGCTCTACCAGCTCAGCGTGCCCGACTCCCTCTGCAGTTGGATTTATGACTTCCTGACAGACCGAAGAAAGCACGTGCGGCTGGGGCAGATTGTCTCGGACAGTTGAACCACTGACACTGGTACCCCTGAGGGCTGTGTACTTTCCCCCTGGCTCTTCTCCTTTTATACAAACTGCAGCACCTCCAGTCACCAGTCGGTAAAGCTGCTGAAGTTTGGGGATGACACTAACCTCATCGGGCTCATCTCAGATGGCGATGAGTCCGCCTACAGGACAGAGGTGGACCGGCTGGCGTCCTGGTGCAGCCTCAACAACCTGGAGCTGAATGTCCAGAAAACAGTGGAGATGATCATGGTCTTCAGGAAAGTCACATCCCCCCTCAAACTGATTGACTCTCCCACCCCTATCTCCATTGTGGACTCCATCTGTTTCTTGGGCACCACCATCACCCAGGACCTCAAGTGGGAGCAGACCATCAGCTCCCTCATCAAGAAGGCCCAGGATGAATGTACTTCCTGCGGCAGTTGAGGAAACTTAAGGTGCCGACCAAGATGCTGGTGCAGTTTTATTCAGCCATCCTCGAGTCCATCCTCACCTCCTCCGTCACCGTCTGGTTCCCCGGCGCCACAGTCCAGGACAAGCATTGACTGCAGTGCATCGTACGTGCTGCTGAGAAGGTGATTGACTGCAAGCTCCCATCCCTCTAGGACCTGTTCTCCTCCAGGACCAGGAGGTGTGTGGGTCGGTTCACAGCCGACTCTTCTCACCCTACGGTCCATCCAGACCCACACTTCCTGCCACCTGAACAGATTTTCCCCCCTCGGCCATCAGACATTTGAACAAGAACAGGATCTGATAGCTCACTTACAGCTCATCTTATTACCTATTCTGTCTTATATGTCTTCTATGTTGCACGATTGCACCAAGAAAAATTCCTAGTTTGTGAACCTGTTCTCAAACAATGGCAATAAAAACTATTCTGGTTCTGATTCTGATTCTGATGGGTCGCGGTTAGGGCCTTGCATGGCAGCTCCCACCATCAGTGTATGAATGTGTATGTGGAAATAGTGTCAAAGCGGATGGTCTCCTGCTGGCCCCACTATGGACTGGACTCTCACTATTATGTTAGATCCATTATGGACTGGACTTTCACTATTATGTTTGATCCTCTATGGACTGGACTCTCACTATTATGTTAGATCCACTATGGACTGGACTCTCACTATTATGTTGGATCCAATATGGACTGGACTTTCACTATTATGTTAGATCCACTATGGACTGGACTCTCACTATTATGTTAGATCCATTATGGACTTGACTCTCACCATTATGTCGGATCCATTATGGACTGGACTTTCACTATTTTGTTAGATCCACTATGGACTGGACTCTCACTATGATGTTGGATCCATTATGGACTTGACTCTCACTATTATGTTGGATCCATTATGGACTGGACTTTTGTTATTATGTTAGATCCATTATGGACTGGACTTTCACTATTATGTTAGATCCATTATGTACTGGACTTTCACTATTATGTTAGATCAACTATGGACTGGACTCTCACCATTATGTTAGATCCACTATGGACTGGACTCTCACTGTTATGTTAGAGCCACTATGGACTTGACTCTCACTATTATGTTGGATCCAATATGGACTGGACTCTCACTATTATGTTAGATCCACTATGGACTGGACTCTCACTATTATGTTGGATCCATTATGGACTTGACTCTAACTATTATGTTAGATCCAATATGGACTGGACTCTCACTATTATGTTAGATCCATTATGGACTGGACTCTCACTATTATGTTAGATCCACTAATGACTGGACTCTCGCCATTATGTCAGATCCATTATGGACTGGACTTTCACTATTTTGTTAGATCCACTATGAACTGGACTCTCACTATTATGTTAGATCCATTATGGACTTGACTCTCACTATTATGTTGGATCCATTATGGACTGGACTTTCACTATTTTGTTAGATCCACTATGAACTGGACTCTCACTATTATGTTAGATCCATTATGGACTTGACTCTCACTATTATGTTAGATCCATTATGGACTGGACTTTCACTATTATGTTAGATCCAATATGGACTGGACTCTCACTATTATGTTGGATCCATTATGGACTGGACTTTCACTATTATGTTAGATCCAATATGGACTGGACTCTCACTATTATGTTGGATCCATTATGGACTGGACTTTCACTATTATGTTAGATCAACTATGGACTGGACTCTCACCATTATGTTAGATCCACTATGGACTGGACTCTCACTGTTATGTCAGAGCCACTATGGACTGGACTGTCACTATTATGTTACAGCCACTATGGACTGGATTTTCACTATTATGTCTGATCCACTATGGACTGGACTATCACTATTATGTTAGATCCACTATGGACTGGACTGTCACTATTATGTTAGATCCACTATGGACTGGACTCTCACTATTATGTTAGATCCACTATGGAATGGACTCTCACTATTATGTTAGATGCACTACGGACTGGACTCTCACTATTATGTTAGAGCCACTATGGACTGGACTTTCACTATTATGTTAGAGCCACAATGGACTGGACTTTCACAATATTTTGTCAGACCCACTCGACGTTCATTGCATCCGGTCTCCTCTATCTGCGGTCCTCTCCAAGGTTTCTCATAGTCACTCTCATCGACGTCTCACTGGATTGTGAGGTTTTTTTTGCCCTTATGTGGGCACTGATCCGAGGATGTCGTTGTGGCTCGTGCAGCCCTTTGAGACACTTGTGATTTAGGGCTTATATAAATAAACATTGATTGACTTGAGTACCTGCAAGGTAAAAAAGCGCTTTACAAGTATAACCCAGTTAACCATTTATTTATAAACACTGGAAAACCGCTGCGGTACAGATTTGTAAAAAAAAAAAAAAAAAAAGCAAATACCAGCCCTCACTGTGAAAGCGTGGAGGATAAGGTACTAAACAAAATGATGATCAATATCAGAATAACTCCCACCGATATAAATGGCAAATGTAAATGAGCCTGATCCAAATCTTATCTTAAATCTGCTTCCTGTGAGTTTCCTTGATAAAAAAAAACCCAACAACAAATAATATAACAAGCCAGTCTTTTGAATTGCTTCCTAACATTTGGTTCCCTGCAAAGATCCAGATCCAGTTCTATATCTGTCGTCAGACCTCTATAAGGTCACAACGCTTCCCTTCAAAATGTGTTCCTCAGGAAAGACTTTGCTGCCATCTGCAGGACTCTGCGACCAATGCCTGCCCTTTAATAACCAATCATGAGCTATTTCCACTCAATTTCACACAAAGGACATATTGAACTGTGTTATATTCTGCAGACACGCTGGCCTGAATGCTGATTTCACTGCTGCGGGTCATGCTTTGCGACGCTGCAGCAGATCCACTCATGCACGCCGGTCAACATGCACGTTAGAGCCACGTTTCCAATCCGGCTTCGGCCACATTTATACCCAACAAAAATTAAAGTTTTTCGGCGTGGAAGTGTCTTTAACGGTTAGACTCCCTGCATGGCCTGGGGCTTGTCTGTGTGAAACATCTGCCAGCAATAAACGGTGGCATTCTAAAAGTGTGCTGCGCCATGACTCCTGTGTTTATGTCCTCATGCTGTTATTTCCCGTCATCTGTCTTATGTTCCCCGAGCCCTTGCAGCATCTCTGTCCAGCGAGAGTGCTGCGGCTGACAGATTGCTGTCATTAAAAAAAAAAAAGGAAGAAGGGCTCCTTGTCTCTCGTGTGGGCCCTGAATTGTCCCTTTGGCTTTTTGTCCTCTGGCTGCATATTTTTATCTGTTTACATCTGACTCTCGCCTATGCCTCAGATTTTACTCCAGGGACGGTCCACGAGTAAATATTCACATTACACAGCATTATTACCAGGCCTCTATCAAAAAAAAGTATGTATTTGCTAGAAACAGCTCTTTGCGTGCTGTTCTACAACACTGCACACACCAATATTTAAAGGGGAACATTATTACCAGACCTATGTAAGCGTCAATATATACCTTGATGTTGCAGAAAAAAAGACCATATATTTTTTTAACTGATTTCCGAACTCTAAATGGATGAATTTTGGCGAATGAAACGCCTTTCTATTTCTATTCGATCTCAAACACATTACAAACATCGAGTCTTATCAGCTCTGTTATTTTCCGTTTTTTTGACTGTTTTCCGTACCTTGGAGACATCATGCCTCGTCGGTGTGTTGTCGGAAGATGTAACAACACGATCAGGGATGGATTCAAGTTGACTTACGAGGAGTGTGCATCGATTAGCACAGCATGCTAATCGATGCTAACATGCTATTTAGGCTATCTGTATGTACATTCGTAGCTATATTTGCATCCAGCCTTTCTCTCCACCCACATTTAATGCCAAACAAACACTTACCAATCAACATATTTAAGTGGCTCCAGTGTCACAAGATGCGAAAGTCCCGATCGTTTAGTCTGCACATTTTACCGGCGATGCTAAAGCAGACAAGGCACAGAGATGTATGGATATCCTGCAGATGCATTTCCAACGATAAAGTAAACAAAATCACAAAGGTGAGTTTTGTTGATGTTATTGACTTATGTGCTAATCAGACATATTTGGTCACGGCATGACTGCTAGCTAATCGATGCTAACATGCTATTTAGGCTATCTGTATGTACATTTGTAGCTATATTTGCATCCAGCCTTTCTTTCCACCCACATTTAATGCCAAACAAACACTTACCAATCGACAGATTTAAGTTGCTCCAGTGTCACAAGATGCGAAAGTCCCGATCGTTTAGTCTGCACATTTTACCCGTGATGCTAAGGCAGACATGGCACAGAGATGTATGGATATCCTGCAGATGCATTTCCAACGATAAAGTCAACGAAATCACAAAGGTGAGTTTTGTTGATGTTATTGACTTATGTGCTAATCAGACATATTTGGTCACGGCATGACTGCTAGCTAATCGATGCTAACATGCTATTTAGGCTATCTGTATGTACATTTGTAGCTATATTTGCATCCAGCCTTTCTTTCCACCCACATTTAATGTCAAACAAACACTTACCAATCGACAGATTTAAGTTGCTCCAGTGTCACAAGATGCGAAAGTCCCGATCGTTTGGTCTGCACATTTTACCGGCGATGCTAAGGCAGACATGGCACAGAGATGTATGGATATCGTGCAGATGCATTTCCAACGATAAAGTCAACGAAATCACAAAGGTGAGTTTTGTTGATGTTATTGAGTTATGTGCTAATCAGACATATTTGGTCACGGCATGACTGCTAGCTAATCGATGCTAACATTCTATTTAGGCTATCTGTATGTACATTTGTAGCTATATTTGCATCCAGCCTTTCTTTCCACCCACATTTAATGCCAAACAAACACTTACCAATCGACAGATTTAAGTTGCTCCAGTGTCACAAGATGCGAAAGTCCCGATCGTTTGGTCTGCACATTTTACCGGCGATGCTAAGGCAGACATGGCACAGAGATGTATGGATAACCTGCAGATGCATTTCCAACGATAAAGTCAACAAAATCACAAAGGTGAGTTTTGTTGATGTTATTGACTTATGTGCTAATCAGACATATTTGGTCACGGCATGACTGCCAGCTAATTGATGCTAACATGCTATTTAGGTTAGCTGTATATACATTCGTAGCTATATTTGCATCCAGCCTTTCTCTCCACCCACATTTAATGCCAAACAAACACTTACCAATCGACGGATTTAAGTTGCTCCAGTGTCACAAGATACGAAAGTCCCGATCGTTTGGTCTGCACATTTTACCGGCGATGCTAAGGCAGACATGGCCCAGAGATGTATGGACATCCTGCGACACTCAATCGAAGGCGATCGCCGAATAGCGTCAATAGCTATTCGCTCAATAGCTTCAGTTTCTTCTTCAATTTCGTTTTCGCTATCTGCCTCCATAATCCAAAGATCCGTTTCAATACATGGGTAATCTGTTGAATCGCTTAAGCCGCTGAAATCCGAATGTCGCTATATCTTGCTGTGCTATCCGCCATGTTGGCATCACTAAATGACATCACAGGAAAATGAATGATGGATTTAAAGATAGCGAAAATCAGGCACTTTAAAGCCTTTTTTCGGGATATTCCATGATGGGTAAAATTTTGAAAAAAACTTCGAAAAATAAAATAAGCCACTGGGAACAGATTTTTATTGGTTTCATCCCTTCAGAAATTGTGATAATGTTCCCCTTTAAATGTTTTTTTTTTTTATTATTCTGCGACATGTTTGAACTTTTCAAAGAATTAGAGCCCAAAGTCAAAAGGGAAGATAAAGATGTGTAAAAAGTTAACATAGCACTGTATACATCTTGTCAGGCTTGCCCCTGACAATTTGTCTGTTTTAGTTTTTCCCTCTGCATTTGTCTTTGTTTCCTCTGTGTGTGTGTGTGTGTGTAGTGTTTCCTGTTAGCGCTCTTATTTTGTCTGTTTCCTGTTTTTTTCCCGCCTGAGCGCTGTTTCCCCTCAGCTGCGGCTGATTGGCACCTGGCCACACCTGGCGTCAATCAGCCCGCGTCTATGTGAGTCTGTTTTTGTCCTCCAGTCAGTTGCAGGATTATTGTCATGTTTATGTTGCTCTTGTCGTTGCTACCTGTCATGTATTATCGCTCCTGTTATGTCGTACTGTTTCATGTTTTTGAAGCTTAGCGGTAGGCTATATTTGTTAAAGCAGATGACTTTTAGCTGTGTCTGTGTGTGTGTGTGTGTGTGCAGCATTCATATTTCCTTAAAACCTGTGACGTCTTGCGTACACGTCATCATTACACAACGTTTTCAAGACAAAACTCCCGGGAAATAAAAAATTGTAATTTAGTAAACTAAAAAGGCCGTATTGGCATGTGTTGCAATGTTAATATTTCATCATTGATATATAAACTATCAGACTGCAAGGTGGGTAGTAGTGGGTTTCAGTAGGCCTTTAATGTTGGAGAACACCTGCTCACATACATATGTGGATCTAAAGCTCAACAAGACTCCAAGTGCATACTTTTTCATGTTCACATAAGAGTCTAGCGTTCCGAGTTTGTCTGGTTTGAGGAGGTTTTCAATATCTCACCATTTGTGATTCTGAGCAAGAACGGCCTTCTGGCGTGAAACATCTTCAAGGTCCGCGGTCAGGCGCTTTAACTTGAACACCCACATGTCCTGCAGCAGCTGGCGGCTGGATGTGCGCGGCCGTGGGCGTGTCCCAAAGTTTGACAAACAGAGCGCAAGGATGAGGGCGCATTGTAGCCGTGACAAACTGAGCCGCATCAGAGCGATCAAAGAGCCGCATGCGGCTCCGGAGCCGCGGGTTGCCGACCCCTGTTCTAAAACGATAATTTTTTTTTGTTCTGTGTTTAATGCCCAAGCAACATAGCATTTTTGAATTGGCTTTAAATTTGGGGAGGATATTTTTTTTTTTCAAATAAAAAGGCTAATTAGCGTTTATGTTTTAAAACTGTATTGGTGGTGACGAACCCCAAGATGCAGAGATGACGGACTTGGTACATGAAAATATGGTTTTAATGTTTGAAAAAAAGGCAAGAAAACCAGGAAACAGCAAATGTCTGACCTGGATAGGTTCTTGTGGGCAGGTGCACATACCTGCCCAAATCTGACCTGGGATCAGTTATTAGTTATTATGGGCAGGTGCACATCTGACCTGGGATCAGTTATTAGTTATTATGGCCATGTTCCAATCTGACCTGGGACAGTTATTATGGCCATGTTAAAATCTGACCTGGGATCAGTTATTATATCCATGTCCAAATCTGACCTAGGATCAGTTATTAGTTATTATGGATATGTCCAAATCTGACCTGGGACAGTTATTATGGCCATGTTTAAATCTGACCTGGGATCAGTTATTAGTTATTATGGCCATGTCCAAATCTCACCTGGGATCAGTTATTAGTTATTATGGGCAGGTGCACATCTGACCTGGGATCAGTTATTAGTTATTATGGCCATGTTCAAATCTGACCTGGGACATATATTATGGCCATGTCCAAATCTCACCTGGGATCAGTTATTAGTTATTATGGATATGTCCAAATCTGACCTGGGATCAGTTATTAGTTATTATGGCCATGTCCAAATCTCACCTGGGATCAGTCATTAGTTATTATGGCCATGTCCAAATCTGACCTGAGATCAGTTATTAGTTATTATGGATATGTCCTAATCTGACCTGGGATCAGTTATTAGTTATTATGGCCATGTCCAAATCTAAACTGAGAACAGTTATTAGTTATTATGGATATGTCCATATCTGACCTGGGATCAGTTATTAGTTATAATGGCCATGTCCAAATCTGACCTGAGATCAGTTATTATGGCCATGTCCAAATCTGACCTGGGATCAGTTATTAGTTATTATGGATATGTCCAAATCTGACCTGAGATCAGTTATTAGTTATCATGGATATGTCCACATCTGACCTGGGATCAGTTATCAGTTATTATGGCCATGTTCAAATCTGACCTGGGACAGTTATTAATTATTATGGCCATGTCAAAATCTGACCTGAGATCAGTTATTAATTATTATGGATATGTCCACATCTGACCTGGGATCAGTTATTAGTTATTATGGCCATGTCCAAATCTAAACTGAGAACAGTTATTAGTTATTATGGATATGTCCATATCTGACCTGGGATCAGTTATTAGTTATAATGGCCATGTCCAAATCTGACCTGAGATCAGTTATTATGGCCATGTCCAAATCTGACCTGGGATCAGTTATTAGTTATTATGGATATGTCCAAATCTGACCTGAGATCAGTTATTAGTTATCATGGATATGTCCACATCTGACCTTGGATCAGTTATTAGTTATTATGGATATGTCCAAATCTGACCTGAGATCAGTTATTAGTTATCATGGATATGTCCACATCTGACCTGGGATCAGTCATTAGTTATTATGGCCATGTCCAATTATATGACCTGGGATCAGTCATCAGTTATTATGGCCATGTCCAAATCTGACCTGAGATCAGTTATTATGGCCATGTCCAAATCTGACCTGAGATTAGTTATTATGGCCATGTCCAAATCTGACCTGGGATCAGTTATTGGTTATTATGGATACGTCCACATCTGACCTGGGATCAGTTATCAGTTATTATGGCCATGTTCAAATCTGACCTGGGACAGTTATTAATTATTATGGCCATGTCAAAATCTGACCTGAGATCAGTTATTAATTATTATGGATATGTCCACATCTGACCTGGGTTCAGTTATTAGTTATGATGGATATGTCCAAATCTGACCTGGGACAGTTATTATGGCCATGTTCAAATCTGACCTGGGATCAGTTATTAGTTATTATGGCCATGTCCAAATCTAAACTGAGAACAGTTATTAGTTATTATGGATATGTCCATATCTGACCTGGGATCAGTTATTAGTTATAATGGCCATGTCCAAATCTGACCTGAGATCAGTTATTATGGCCATGTCCAAATCTGACCTGGGATCAGTTATTAGTTATTATGGATATGTCCAAATCTGACCTGAGATCAGTTATTAATTATTATGGATATGTCCACATCTGACCTGGGTTCAGTTATTAGTTATGATGGATATGTCCAAATCTGACCTTGGATCAGTTATCAGTTATTATGGCCATGTTCAAATCTGACCTGGGACAGTTATTAATTATTATGGCCATGTCAAAATCTGACCTGAGATCACTTATTAATTATTATGGATATGTCCACATCTGACCTGGGTTCAGTTATTAGTTATGATGGATATGTCCAAATCTGACCTGGGACAGTTATTATGGCCATGTTCAAATCTGACCTGGGATCAGTTATTAGTTATTATGGCCATGTCCAAATCTAAACTGAGAACAGTTATTAGTTATTATGGATATGTCCATATCTGACCTGGGATCAGTTATTAGTTATAATGGCCATGTCCAAATCTGACCTGAGATCAGTTATTATGGCCATGTCCAAATCTGACCTGGGATCAGTTATTAGTTATTATGGATATGTCCAAATCTGACCTGAGATCAGTTATTAGTTATCATGGATATGTCCACATCTGACCTGGGATCAGTTATTAGTTATTATGGATATGTCCAAATCTGACCTGAGATCAGTTATTAGTTATCATGGATATGTCCACATCTGACCTGGGATCAGTCATTAGTTATTATGGCCATGTCCAATTATATGACCTGGGATCAGTCATCAGTTATTATGGCCATGTCCAAATCTGACCTGAGATCAGTTATTATGGCCATGTCCAAATCTGACCTGAGATCAGTTATTGGTTATTATGGATACGTCCACATCTGACCTGGGATCAGTTATCAGTTATTATGGCCATGTTCAAATCTGACCTGGGACAGTTATTAATTATTATGGCCATGTCAAAATCTGACCTGAGATCAGTTATTAATTATTATGGATATGTCCACATCTGACCTGGGTTCAGTTATTAGTTATTATGGATATGTCCAAATCTGACCTGGGACAGTTATTATGGCCATGTCCAAATCTGACCTGGGATCAGTTATTGGTTATTATGGATACGTCCACATCTGACCTGGGATCAGTTATCAGTTATTATGGCCATGTTCAAATCTGACCTGGGACAGTTATTAATTATTATGGCCATGTCAAAATCTGACCTGAGATCAGTTATTAATTATTATGGATATGTCCACATCTGACCTGGGTTCAGTTATTAGTTATTATGGATACGTCCAAATCTGACCTGGGACAGTTATAATGGCCATGTTCAAATCTGACCTGGGATCAGTTATTAGTTATTATGGCCATGTCCAAATCTGACCTGAGATCAGTTATTAGTTATTATGGCCGTGTCCAAATCTGACATGGGATCACTTATTATGGCCAAGTCCACATCTGACCTGGTATCAGTTATTAGTTATTATGGCCATGTCCAAATCTGACCTGAGATCAATTATCAGTTATCATGGCCGTGTCCAAATCTGACCTGAGATCAGTTATTATGGCCATGTCCACATCTGATCTGGGATCAGTTATTATGGCCATGTCCAAATCTGACCTTGGATCAGTTAATATAGGCACCAGGTAGCCTGTAAGGACCAGATGAGTAGCCCGCTGGCCTGTTCTAAAAATAGCTCAAATAGCAGCACTTACCAGTGAGCTGCCTCTATTTTTTTAATTTTATTTATTTACTAGCAAGCTGGTCTTGCTTTGCTCGACATTTTTTACTCTAACGAGACAAAACTCAAATAGAATTTAAAAATCCAAGAAAATATTTAAAAGACTTTTTCTTCACTTGTTTAAATAAACTCGTTTATTTTTTTACTTTGCTTCTTATAACATTTCGAAAGACAATTTTAGAGAAAAAATACAACCTTAAAAATGATTTTAGGATTTTTAAACACATTTACCTTTTTACCTTTTAAATTCCTTCCTCTTCTTTCCTGACAATTTAAATCAATGTTAATTTTTTTTATTTTTAATTGCAAAGAATAATAAATATATTTTAATTTATTTTTTCATTTCAGCTTCTGTTTTTTCGACGAAGAATATTTGTGAAATATTTCTTCAAACTTACTATGATTAAAATTCAAAAACATTATTCTGGCAAATCTAGAAAATCTGTAGAATCAAATTTAAATCTTATTTCAAAGTCTTTTGAATTTCTTTTAAAATTTTTGTTTTGGAAAATATAGAAGAAATAATGATTTGTTGTTGTTTGAAATATAGCTTGGTCCAATTTGTTATATATTTTAACAAAGTGCAGATTGGATTTTAACCTATTTAAAACATGTCATCAAATTTCTACAATTAATCTTAAGCAGTAAAAATTACTAATGATGTTCCATAAATTATTATTATTTTTTTTTTTTAAAGATTCGAATTAGCTAGTTTTTCTATTAATTTTTTTCGGTTGAATTTTGAATTTTAAAGAGTCGAAATTGAACATAAACTATGTTGCAAAATTGTATTTTAATTTTTTTCGTGTTTTCTCCTCTTTTAAACTGTTCAAATAAGTGTTTTTTTCATCATTTATTCTCTACAAAAAACCTTCCGTAGAAGGAAAAAAAAATGTATGATGGAATGACATAGAGAAATACCCATTTTTTTTATAGAAATATAAATGTTTTTATTAAAGGTGAATTGAGCGAATTGGCTATTTCTGGCAATTTATTTAAGTGTGTATCAAACTGGTAGCCCTTCGCATTAATCAGTACCCAAGAAGTAGCTCTTGGTTTCAAAAAGGTTGATGACCCCTGCCCTAAGTGCTTAGCCACACTAAGTGCTTAACCCTAACCCTGTGCTGCAGACAGAAGTCCTCATGGATGTCATCCATGACCGAGACATGACTTCTTCATATAAAAAAACTAAGGCTGAGTGGAGGAAGTTCAGGCTTGCACATTAATCTTCAGTTCCAGTAAATGTTGGATTAGCCCGTTTGTTCAGGTCTTGGTGTCCTAATACTATGTCACAGCACTTTTTTGCATATATTGTTTATTGTTCTGCAGGTAACATAACTGTTTGCACTATCATTTGTCCATTCAGCCTCTCAATGATGGAAGATCCACTTTGTTCATGTCTCGACGCACTATTATTATTATGTTCTAGCACTTTCTAGTGTACCATAACTGTTTGCATAGTCTTTCAGCCTTTTGATGATGACCAGCAATTGTATTTTTTTATGTTACTGTGCACCTTGAATATGATAGATGTGAAAAGAAATTGGATTCATATCTTCATTTAAGCAAGTGACATTTACTGGTCTGTTAGTCAGGATTACTGATTGTAAACATGAATATGATCTATGAATTCCACAGCATGTGGTATTTTAAGAATTTTGGGGAAATTATCCTACATAATGAGAAATATATTTTTAACTGTTGCCTTTCCATTAAGAAAAATAAACTAGTTTTTAGTATAATTTGTTGATTTCAAGAAATGGAATGCCTACTGCATGTTATTATGTCAGGATAATGACATATTGAGAAGTATTCTCAATATGTTGAGAAATAATAAACTATTTTTTGGTATACATTTGCTGGTTTCAAGAAGTGTTTTGCCTAGTGCATGTTATTATGTCAAGATAATGACACTAGCATTTGCTTAATTTAAGAATATTTTTCAACGAATTAAGAAAAAAAGTCTCTTTTTTTTCTATCAAAAAAGTGCACTTGTTATTAGTGAGAATATACTTATTTTAAAATATTTCTGGGTTCATTGAGGTTGGATAATTTTACTTATTTTGGAAAATTTTGACAAGTGAAATTTTCTTGTTCTATTGGCAGATAATTTTGCTTAATTCAAGTAAAATACCATTCATTTTTGTATTTTTTTTTTCTTGTTTTTGAACACTGACTTTTTGCAGTGTATCTGTGTTGGCTCTGCGATGAGGTAGCGACTTGTCAAAGGTGTAAGCCGCCTTCTGCCCGGTAACAGTTCGAGACGCTACCTCAGTAGAAGCATTTAAGTCTCACCTTAAAACTCATTTTCATACTCTAGCCTTTAAATAGACCTCCTTTTTAGACCAGTTGATCTGCCGCATTTTTTCTTTTTCTCCTCTGTCCCCCCTTCCCTTGTGGAGGGGGTCCGGTCCAATGACCATGGATGAAGTACTGGCTGTCCAGAGTCGGGATCCAGGATGGGCCGCTCGTCTGGACCCAGGATGGACCGCTCGCCTGTGTATCGGTTGGGGACATCTCTACGCTGCTGATACGTACTCATATAGTAATCCACTTGTTATTAGTGAGAATATACTTATTTTAAGGTATTTTTGGGTTCATTGAGGTTAGCTAATTTGACCTGTTTTGGAAAGTCTTGACAAGCCCAATTTTCTTGTTCTATTGGCAGATAATTTTGCTTAGTTCAAATAAAATACCGCAAATTTTTGTATTTTTTTTTTTTGTTTTTGAACACTGACTTTTTGCAGTGTATCTGTGTTGGCTCTGCGATGAGGTGGCGACTTGTCCAGGGTGTACACCGCCTTCTGCCCGAATGCAGCTGAGATAGGCTCCAACGACACCCTGCGACCCCCGAAGGGACAAGCAGTAGAAAATGGATGGATGGATGTGTTATTTTCAATGAAACAATAGAAAATACGTACTCATACACTGCAAAAAGTCAGTGTTCAAAAACAAGAAAAAAAAAATACAAAAATGAGGCGTATTTTACTTGAACTCAGCAAAATTATCTGCCAATAGAACAACAAAATTTGCTGGGTGTGTTTTGGACACTTGGACAAAAATAGTTTCAAGCATATTTTACTCAAAATAGGTCATAAAATGTCGGAAACAAGCTTTAATATCTTACTGAGATCATTTAGGAGAAAAACCCTTAAAACAAGTAAAAGACTCTAACATAAAATCTGTTTAGTGAGAAGAATTATCTTACCAGACAGAAAATAAGCAAATATCACCCTTATTTGAGATATTTAATCTTACTTAGATTTCAGTTTTTGCAGTGTATAGTAATGCACTTGTTATTAGTGAAAATATACTTATTTTAAGGTATTTTTGGGTTCATTGAGGTTAGCTAATTTTACTTGTTTTGGAAAGTCTTGACAAGCCAAATGTTCTATTTCTATTGGCAGATCATTTTGCTTAGTTCAAATAAAATACCTCTAATTTTTTATTTTTTTTTTCTTGTTTTTGAACACTGACTCTTTGCAGTGTAGAATGTTTAATCTGTTCGGGATGCCGAGCGGAACAGCATCCAGATTTATAGACAAATCACGCACCTATGGACAACTATGCACATATCCCTACACGGTATGATACCTCACAAAGCAAAGGATTGCTGCAGCCTCAGAAGTAAAAAAAAAAAAGTGCAGTTTTTCCCATTAAGAATTTTAAACCGGATAAAGATTGTTTCAGACTCAAGGAAAAAAAGCCTTTAAAAAGTTCCCCTTGAGCAGTCTTTATATTTGGTCGTATGTCTTGAGAAAACTGTGATTCTCACAGCTCATTAGCAGGTTGGTCTCAAATGTTGGCTAAAATACTTTGCAAATTGAGGGATAATAGCTTGGTAGTTGGGGAAAGCGCAAGAATGATGGAGGAGAATAAAACCTGACAGAGTTGTCCGCACCATCACGCACACTAGTGAATTATTCAATAATAATTATGGACACATGAAACGGCCAGCGGCAGGAGCATTAGGGCTCCCCTGTAAACATGTCCATTTGGACACAATTAAATCACATTCCGGCAGAGTTAGCATGTGTTAGATGCTGAGAAATTGGATTTAGGCTGAAAATGATTATGAGTGCCATGGTGAGCTCTGTAATAGGACTCTGGCATCGACCTGAGCCGATATTGTATAATGCATGCATAGCCAAGCAATCAGATCTAATCCACGATGGAATAAAGCACTCAAAACTTCTGCTCCTCTTCTGCGAGAAGTATACCAAGCCACGATCACACGCAGAGTCGATTATTGACTTTCATTGGATCGCCCCTCGCAAGTTTTGTAACGATAAACAGCCTCTCTTTTTGCACTGTTCTCCAAAATCTAAACATCCATCCATTTTCTACCGCGTATTCCCTTTTGGGGTCGCGGGGGGCGCTGGTGCCTATGTCAGCTACAATCGGGCGGAAGGCGGGGTAAGCCCTGGACCAGGGGTCACCAACGCGGTGCCCGCGGGCACAGGTCGCCCGTAAGGACCTGATGAGTAGCCCGCTGGCCTGTTCTAAAAATAGCTCAAATAGCAGCACTTACCAGTGAGCTGCCTCTATTTTTAAATTTTTTTTATTTATTTACTAGCAAGCTGGTCTCGCTTTGCTCGACATTTTTAATTCTAAGAGAGACAAAACTCAAACAGAATTTGAAAATCCAAGAAAATATTTTAAAGACTTGTTCTTCACTTGTTTAAATAAATTCCTTTATTTTTTACTTTGCTTCTTATAACTTTCAGAAAGACAATTTTAGAGAAAAAATACAACCTTAAAAATGATTTTAGGATTTTTAAACACATGTACCTTGTTACCTTTTAAATTCCTTCCTCTTCTTTCCTGACAATTGAAATTAATGTTAATTTTTTTTTTAATTGTAAAGAATAATAAATACATGTTAATTTATTTCTTAATTTTAGCTTCTGTTTTTTCGACAAAGAATATTTGTGAAATATTTCTTCAAACTTATGATTAAAATTCAAAAAAATTATTCTGGCAAATCTAGAAAATCTGTAGAATCAAATTTAAATCTTATTTCAAATTCTTTTGAATTTCTTTTAAAATTTTTGTTCTGGAAAATCTAGACGAAATAATGATTTGTCTTTGTTAGAAATATAGCTTGGTCCAATTTTTTATATATTATAACAAAGTGCAGATTGGATTTTAACCTATTTAAAGCATGTCATTAAAATTCTGAAATTAATATTAAGCAGGAAAAATTACTAATGATGTTCCATAAATTATTATTATTATTTTTTTTTAAAGATTTGAATTAGCTAGTTTTTGTAGTAATTTTTTTTTGGGTTGAATTTTGAATTTTAAAGAGTCGAAAATGAAGATAAACTATGTTTCAAAATTGTATTTTCATTTTTTTCGTGTTTTCTCCTCTTTTAAACCGTTCAAATAAGTGTTTTTTCATCATTTATTCTCTACAAAAACCTTCCGTAGAAGGAAAAAAAATGTACGACGGAATGACATACAGAAATACCCATTTTTTAATTTATATAGATTTATTTATTAAAGGTGAATTGAGCGAATTAGCTATTTCTGGCAATTTATTTAAGTGTG
This sequence comes from Nerophis ophidion, assembly GCF_033978795.1. Classification (NCBI taxonomy): domain Eukaryota; kingdom Metazoa; phylum Chordata; class Actinopteri; order Syngnathiformes; family Syngnathidae; genus Nerophis; species Nerophis ophidion. Next base: position 16,033,095 of record NC_084632.1, on the reverse strand, counting down.
TATCAAACTGGTAGCCCTTCACCTTAATCAGTACCCAAGAAGTAGCTCTTGGTTTCAAAAAGGTTGGTGACCCCTGCCCTGGACTGATTGATTGATTGAAACTTTTATTAATAGATTGCACAGTGCAGTACATATTCCGTACAATTGACCACTAAATGGTAACACCCGAATACGTTTTCAACTTCTTTAAATCGGGGTCCACGTTAATCAATTCATGGTAATTCGTGGACAAGTCGCCACCTCATCGCAGGGCCAACACAGATAGACAGACAACATTCACACTCACATTCACACACTAGGGCCAATTTAATGTTGCCAATCAACCTATCCCCAGGTGCATGTCTTTGGAATGGAAATGCCAAACTGCACTCTCAACTCTTTTGAAAAAATCTTCTCGGCAAGAAGCAGTGGTTTGAGGGAACCTGCCTGTCATGACGTAAAGTTTGAACTGGAAGGTGCCTGTTGGTGCTTTCCATCGAGGCATGCAAGTTATGTATTTAGAACTGTGATCAAAGGGCATCTGCTGATTGGTCTGAGCATTGCTTTGATGTATCGAATAGTTCGGAAGACGATGGCAGCCTTTCAAGGAGTCCAAAGGCAGCTTGTCGCAATGGACGGCATGGGTAGAGCTGTGTTTATGTCACTCGCATCATCCAGAGGCTTTCTGAAATGCAAAGATTGATCAACTTGAGACTAAGAATGTACCGAGATCAGACGAACCATTGGAATGCGTCTGCTCGTCTGGAAAATAACAATCCTTAGACAATTCAACTCTCTGCAAATTGCCTTGGTGAGGCCGTTCCGTAAACATCCCATCGGGAACATCACAGTGATAGCTGCTCTGAATCCGTCCCTCTTCTTCCACCCCTCCTGGGGAGTTAAAGTCTAAGCGCTGTGTTTGTAGAGCAACTCCAGGCCGAGCAACACGCATGAACTGCCACACACAGATATGCACACAAACCCTCCACCGCCACCCGACGCCTTTGCCACTGCTTATTCCCTTGAGGTGTGACAGATGGATGGAGCAGCGCCAGAAGGACTGCAGCTTAATTTCGGATTCCCTACTCCCACTCCCCTCCTGTTGCAAGTCTCGTGGTTTCTGTCTCGGAACATGAGTGTATGTGCTTATCAAATTTTTTTCCCGGGTTTAAGTGCTGCACAATTAATTGAACTTGAATCCCCATCACGATTAAATAAGGGTGATCTTCGGTGATATCAACATTTCCAAAACAGGCCCTGCTGCATTTTAAATCAAGCACTTTCAAAGCCAAAGAGGCATAAAAGCAACAGCGCCTCGTCCTGAAGCCCCCGCAAAGCCCTGCTTGTCTTCTACAGCGACCCATGTTGCTAAATAGGGCTTTCAGACACTTTTCCGTCCAGTAGCAACATATCTCGCTGGTGTTTTAGCGGGACATGCTCCTCTTTGGAATTCATGCATCCGCTGCATCAGAGCATGTGTATGAATCCAGGTGACTCGGAAATGCAATTAGGCATGTTTTACACCAATTGGAGACGTGCGGGCCACCCGCGAAACAAGGCTGTTTTTTAGGACCGTGAAAATAACAAAAATGGATAAATAGAACTAGAGATGTTTGATAATAGCGGGCTGCCGATATTATCGGCCGATAAATGCTTTAAATATATCAGAATATATCAGTTTCAGTTCGGAAATTATCGGTTTCAAAGAGTAAAATGTATGACTTTTTAAAACGCCGCATGTTAACCTTTACGCTCCTTTAATCCAATGCAGTAATGTTGCCTGAGGCCGAGCCAATCAGTGGACTTGATACTAAACAGTGTGCTCTGATTGGATCTAATAAACAATACTACTGCAGTATTGATATTTTTAGTTAATTTAGTCATTTTTAGGCTTCAAAATGCTTGATTTAGGCCAAAAATACGGCGAATTTCCTTCCAAAAAATATAGATTAAAGCTAAAAAGTTTGAAGCGTGATGTGGCAAGGGACGACTGTACCTGTAATATTGGTTAAAAATTAGAGATGTCCGATAATATCGGCAGCTCGATATTATCGGCCGATAAATGCTTTAAACTGTAATATCGGAAATTATCGGTATTGGTTTCAAAAACTATAATTCATGACTTTTTAAAACGCTGCTGTACGTAGTGGTACACGCACGTAGGGAGAAGTACAGAGCGCCAATAAACCTCAAAGGCACTGCCTTTGCGTGCCGGCCCAATCACATAATATCTACGGCTCTACACACATACAAGCGAATACTTGGTCAACAGCCATACAGGTCATTGATTGATTGATTGATACTTTTATTTGTAGATTGCACAGTTCAGTACATATTCCGTACAATCAACCACTAAATGGTGACACCCGAATAAGTTTTTCAACTTGTTTAAGTCGGGGTCCACGTTAATCAATTCATGGTATGGTCACACTGAGGGTGACCGTATAAACAATTCAACACTGTTTCAAATATGCGCCACACTGTGAACCCACACCAAACAAGAATCACAAACACATTTCGGGGGACCATCCGTACCGTAACACAACAAAAACACAACAGAACAAATACCCAGAACCCCTTGCAGCACTAACTCTTCAAGGACACTACAATAGACCCCCCCAGCTACCTCCTACCCCGCCCACCTCAGCCTCCTCATGTTCTCTCAGGTAGAGCATGTCCCAAATTCCAAGCTGCTGTTTTGAGGCATGTTAAAAAAGATGATTAACTTGTGATTTCAATAATAAATATGGTAGTGCCATGTTGGCATTTTTTTTCCATAACTTGAGTTCATTTATTGTCTGTCTATCTATGTTGGCCCTGCGATGAGGTGGCGACTTGTCCAGGGTGTACACCGCCTCCCGCCCATGTGCAGCTGAGATAGGCAGCAGAAACCCCCGCAACCCCGGACGGGACAAGCGGTAGGAAAATGGATGGATGGATGGAGTTGATTTATTTTGGAAAACCTTGTTACATTGTTTAATTTATCCATCGGGGCATCACAATAAAATTAGGCATAATAATGTGTTAATTCCACGGCAAATCGGTTGATATCGGGATCGGTAATTAAGAGTTGGACAATATCGGCAAAAAAAGCCATTATCGAACATCTCTAAAATAGAACTAAAGGCATTATGTAATGAGAAAAATATGGAATGTTTGTACTGATAATGAACAAAAACGGTGGGAGAGGGGTTAGTGCGTCTGCCTCACAATACGAAGGTCCTGCAGTCCTGGGTTCAAATCCAGGCTCGGGATCTTTCTGTGTGGAGTTTGCATGTTCTCCCCGTGAATGCGTGGGTTCCCTCCGGTTACTCCGGCTTCCTCCCACTTCCAAAGACATGCACCTGGGGATAGGTTGATTGGCAACACTAAATTGGCCCTAGTGTGTGAATGTGAGTGTGAATGTTGTCTGTCTATCTGTGTTGGCCTTGCGATGAGGTGGCGACTTGTCCAGGGTGTACCCCGCCTTCCGCCCGATTGTAGCTGAGATAGGCGCCAGCGCCCCCCGCGACCCCAAAAGGGGACAAGCGGTAGAAAATGGATGGATGGATGAACAAAAACACAATGATTTTTGTTCAAACATATGGATAGCCTTTCCTTAGACTTTCATTTCAAATGACATGATGTCCCATTACCATTCATTTTATCTAACATAATGAATAATTGTGATTAATAATTGTGATTTAAATCGTGATTAAAGAAATAGTCGTGCCGCCCTACAGAATTGAATTCGACAAGCAAAACCAATAGTGTAAAATATAAATACCAACAAGTAGGAACATACTTCATGACAGACTTTTCTGGGACAAACGGACCTTGTGAGCACATCTGTTTCCAGCAGGTACACAAGAAAGCTTTTAGACAGACATTTCCTGGCAAACAAATTTAATATGCTTATGCTCTGAAATAGGAAACTGTCTTCACTGCATGCATGGTGACTTTTGTCACAGGTGTGACCCTCAAGCGGAGTTCACACTAAGTTCACTCTGCCTTTTTCCCCCCTCGTTCTCAGTTTGATGCTGCTCGATATTTTTACAGCTCATTAAACTACAAACGAAGCAACGTGCCTGAGGCTGCTTTTTGTTGATGTGTACATTAGATATAAATAAATAAACATTTTATTTCTTCACCCCATGAATTCGACGGTATCCCTGCATGCATATGTTATTTTATGTTTCAACTGCTACCTTTCACACTCTGATGGCCATTCAGTGCCTCCAGGCTCGTTTACAGCCTTGACTTACATATACCACTTGATTTGTGGCTTCACGGTGGCAGAGGGGTTAGTGCGTCTGCCTCACAATACGAAGTTCCTGCAGTCCTGGGTTCAAATCCAGGCTCGGGATCTTTCTGTGTGGAGTTTGCATGTTCTCCCTGTGAATGCGTGGGTTCCCTCCGGGTACTCCGGCTTCCTCCCACTTCCAAAGACATGCACCTGGGGATAGGTTGATTGGCAACACTAAATTGGCCCTAGTGTGTGAATGTGAGTGTGAATGTTGTCTGTCTATCTGTGTTGGCCCTGCGATGAGGTGGTGACTTGTCCAGGGTGTACCCTGCCTTCCGCCCGATTGTAGCTGAGATAGGCGCCAGCGCCCCCCGCGACCCCAAAAGGGAATAAGCGGTAGAAAATGGATGGGTGGAAATGCCATATTGCATAAACATGTTATTGTGCCCCACACCAACAGAGGGTGGTGTACTGCCAGACATTTGAGACATAAATTGATGTTGAAAGGCAAATAAACCTGATAACCATTAAGGGTGGGCGATACTTGGAAATTTGGTATCAAACCTAATATCAAGCTAATGGTGATACTTTTGACAGGAAATGTCATCATCGAGTGAACAATTTAATGAATGTGTCTTTAGTTGAAGACTATATAATAATTATTATTTTATGCAACTTACAAATGTTTGTTTTTTTTAAACTATATTAAACCCTATTATCATTAATTATTGCTTAAAGGCCTACTGAAACCCACTACTACCGACCACTACTACCGACCACGCAGTCTGATAGTTTATATATCAATGATGAAATATTAACATTGCAACATAGCCCAATACGGCCTTTTTAGTTTACTAAATTACATTTTTAAATTTCCCGCCGAGTTTCTTGTTGAAAACGTCGCGGAATGATGATGCGTGCGCGTGACGTCTCGGGTTCTAGCGAACATATTAGCCCAGCACCACTTACGGCTAAAAGTCGTCTCTTTTCATCGCATAATTACACAGTATTTTGGACATCTGTGTTGCTGAATCTTTTACAATTTGTTCAATTAATAATGGAGACTATAAATAAGAATGCTGTTGGTGGATTGCAGCTGCCTTTAGCACCGAGACACAGCCGGTGTTTCTTTGTTGTGAAGCTTTAACACAGAGCGGTCAAGCGAACATGTTTCTCTACGTCAACCAGCAAGTTTTTGGATGGGAAAATTGTGATATTAAGTCAGCTCTTACCGGAGACTTCAGTGGATTATGGGACCTCCTCCTGTAGCTGTCAAAAAGGCATCTGTGATCTTGGCTCCTCCATTGGCTTCTCTCTGAGACACTGGCGTTCACCGCAGCCATCCGACTTTCAGGTTTGACTTTAGAATCTCACTAAAACACTATTGAAACAATAAGCAGATAAGGGATTTCCCAGAAAGATCCTAGTAAATGTGTGTAATTACATCTGAAACGCTACCACTGCCGCCGCCCGGAGCCGTCACTTCTTCTTTTTTTTTTTTTTTTTTTTAATGCCTCACCCTAACTTTCCTCATCCGCAAATCTTTCATCCTCACTCAAATTAATGGGGAAAATTGTCGCTTTCTCGGTCCGAATAACTCTTACTGCTGGAGGCTCACATTATAAACAATGTGAGGAGCCCTCACATCGGTGACGTCACGTGCACATCGTCTGCTACTTCCGCTAAAGGCAAGGCTTTTTTATTAGCGACCAAAAGTTGCAAACTTTATCGTCGATGTTCTCTACTAAATCCTTTCAGAAAAAATAACGCAATATCGCGAAATTATCAAGTATGACACATAGAATGGACCTGCTATCCCCGTTTGAATAAGAAAATCTCATTTCAGTAGGCCTTTAATTGTTTGTGGTCTGATCGTGGTAAAGGAATTGCCCCAAAGTGGGAATCATTCATTGTAAATAAAATATTTTCAAAACCGGAGGGAAAAAAAATCAACATTCAAAATATTTTTTTAGCATTATAACAGTCGTGTAAACATGAAACAACACCCACATGTTAACTTTTACGCTCCTTTAATCCAATGCAGTAATGTTGGCTGAGGCTGAACCAATCAGTGGACTTGAAACTGTACAGCGTGCTCTGATTGGCTCTAATGACCAATACCACTGCAGTATTGATATTTTTAGTTGATTTAGTCATTTGTAAGCTTCAAAATGCTTGACTTGAGACAAAAATATGGAGAATTTCCTTTAAAAAAAATCTAGATTGAAGCTAAAAACTTTGAAACGCGATGTGGCGAGGGACGATTGTACCTATAATATAAAACATTATATATAATGTAAAAACACCATTAAGATAAAAATAACCATTAAGATAAAAATAACTCATTAGTATAAGAGAAAAAAAATCTTATTAATCCATTAAATGATTCTATAAATCATACAAAGTCAACCCGTCGTGTTTGGAGGAAGAAGAATACTGAGTTACATCCCAAGAACACCATACCTACTATGAAGCATGGGGGTGGAAACATCACGCTTTGGGGCTGTTTTTCTGCTAAGGGGACAGGATAATTGATCCGTGTTTAGGAAAAAATGAATGGGGCCATGTATCATGAGATTTTGAGCCAACACCGCCTTCCATCAGTGAGAGCTTTGAATGGTTGACCAAATACTTATTTTCCACCATAATTTACAAATAAATTCTTTAAAATTCCTACAATGTGAATTCCTGGATTTTTTTTCACATTCTGTCTCTCACAGTTGAAGTGTACCTATGATGAAAATTACAGACCTCTGTCATCATTTTAAGTGGGAGAACATGCACAATCGGTGGCTGACTAAATACTTTTTTGCCCCACTAAGTACTGTTAGAGCACATTCAATAATATTGCAATATGAACGTATTCATTTTGGTCAATTTTGGATTACCGTGACATGACATTTTCATATCCTTACATCCTTATAAAGTCAGGTTTGCTGTAAAGCTTTTATGTTCATGCATTCCTACTCAATAAAAAAAAAAAAAACTCCCCATCATAAATGATTTACATCCCTTTGATTTTAGAAGTCCTGGTTTACATCTTCACTAATGTCTAACACAGACATGCAAGCCATACGTATACAGACATACTCTAAATGCCGATGTAACATAAAACAGACATGATGAAGGCTCATTTTCCGATAGGGATGATTAGAAATGTGTTTATAGCAGCTATTTTTAATCGCCTGTTTGTATCATTTTGTACTTAGACCGCAAAATTAGGATGCTGATGTGTCCCTTCACCCGTCAAATTAAGACAAGTGTACTCCTTAGGACTATTTATGAATATCTAATAGTTGCTTTGAATGTTTTCACAGTGTAGCACATTCTTGCCTGAAATAGTGTGTTGTGTCTTCCCAAAGTCCTTCCCCTTTTGGAGGGAGCTCAAGGAAGCGTGACTCAGGGTAAAGATGAGTATCTGAGCTGCTGGGAGCTGAGTTGCAGCGCAAGGGAGAGACGAGCGGGGATGTGGAAGGGTTATGGTTAAGACTTCAACTTTTGTCTCTCCTGTATCATATTGCACGCACTCACTTTCTTCTCTGATTATTGGTATTAGATCCATGACTGTAGCAAGAGCAGACTGACGTCTGGATGGGAGACTCCAAGTCAGCTTCCAAAACCACCTGGAATGGTAAGAAACACCAACTTATAACTTTATTTACATACAAAATGCATGGCAGTTTTCTAGTGTTGATTTGAGGGGACTGCAGTCATTGCATTTCCATGGGGGACAATCATAAATACTAAGATGATATGTGTGTTTTTAAAAGTTTAGAGGGAAAAAACATTGACTTGGATAATACACAACTGTTAATTATTGCATTAAAGTGGTAATGCACAACTGTTAATTATTCAAATAAAGTGATAATAATTATCACTATAATGTGCATTATGTAAATATTTAAGAATGCATAGTTGCAGTATAACCTTTGGGTAACCAGTGTTATTTATTTTATTTTTTAATTTTTACAAAAAATCTGTGCAAAATAAGTTGACGAATGTCCTCCACAGAGGACACTGGTTTTCAGGAGAATATCTGAGTGTATGCGTTGGTTTTGGAGACATTTTTTTTAACACTGAGAAGCTCCAGTATAGACGGTCACATGGGACAACATCTAATAAGTAAGTAATACTTTGTTTAAATGTAATTGGAATTAAGTACATAAATGCTTTATTAAAAGGGTCAGAAATTAATTTCATGTAAGATTACATTTGATTATTTAGTCGTTTAATTCATTACTTCGGATACATTATTTTATTATTTAATGAATTATTGAATTCAATATTTTATTATGTCAATATTTAAATATGTTATCCATCCATCCATGTTCTTCCGCTTATCCGAGGTCGGGTGGCGGGGGCAGCAGCCTAAGCAGGGAAGCCCAGACTTCTCTCTCCCCCAGCCATTTCGTCCAGTTCGTCCATAGTCTTCCCAACGTGTCCTGGGTCTTCCCCGTGGCCTCTTACCGGTCGGACGTGCCCTAAACACTTCCCTAGGGAGGTGTTCGGGTGGCCCGAACCACCTCATCTGGCTCCTCTCGATGTGGAGGAGCAGCGGCTTTACTTTGAGTTCCTCCCGAATGACAGAGCTTCTCACCCTATTTCTAAGGGAGAGCCCCGCCGCCCGGCAGAGGAAGCTCTTTTGGGTCGCTTGTACCTGTGATCTTGTCCTTTTGGTCATGACTCAAAGCTCATGACCATAGGTGAGGATGGGAACGTAGATCGACTGGTAAATTGAGAGCTTTGCCTTCCGGCTCAGCTCCTTCTTCACCACAACGGATCGGTACAACGTCCGCATTACTGAAGACGCCGCACCGATCCGCCTGTCGATCTCACGATCCACTCTTCCCTCACTCGTGAACAAGACTCCGGGGTGCTTGAACTCCTCCACTTGGGGCAGGGTCTCCTCCTCAACCCGGAGATGGCATTCCACCCTTTTCCGGGCGAGAACCATGGACTCGGACTTAGAGGTGCTGATTCCCATTGTGTTATCATTTAATTAAATATTGATTTCAATATGTACTATTTCAATATGTACTTAATTATTTCAGAATGTAATTATTTATTGACTTTTTTCGTATTTAATTATTAATTTGATTATTTTGTTATTTAATTAATTATTTCAGATTTAATACATTATTTTTCTCATATAATTTAATATTTAATACTTTTTATAATTTAATGAAATATTGATTTCAATTTTGTATTATTTCAAAAATGTACTTAATTATTTAATGTTCTAATGATTTATCTATATATTTCATGAATAGTGCATCAGATCTGTTAAACTCAATTATCAAAGTCAGTGGGCGGGTCCTAACACCTGATTGGTTTCCGCAGCCTAGAAGTAATGGTTGAAATCTCGGTCTGAAAGTGCGTAAATAACTCAGACAACTTCAATAAATCCCTCTCCCTTAAAGGCCTACTGAAACCCACTACTACCCACCACGCAGTCTGATAGTTTATATATCAATGATGAAATATTAACGTTGCAACACATGCCAATACGGCCTTTTTAGTTTACTAAATTGCAATTTTAAATTTCCCGGGAGTTTTTTCTTGAAAACGTCGCGTAATGATGACGTGTACGCGTGACGTCACGGGCTGTTAGGAAATCTGAGCGCTGCACACACACACAGCTAAAAGTCTTCTGCTTTAACGGCATAATTACACAGTATTTTGGAGATCTGTGTTGCTGAATCTTTTGCAATTTGTTCAATTAATATTGGAGAAGTCAAAGTAGAAAGATGGAGTTGGGAAGCTTTAGCCTTTAGCCACACAAACACACGGTGATTCCTTGTTTAAAATTCCTAGAGGTGAAACTTTACTTTGGATCAGAGCGGTCAAGCGAACATGGATCCTGACCGAATGTCAACCAGCAGGTTTCGGTGAGAAAATTGTGGTAAAAAGTCGCTACTTACTTTAGATCAGCTGAGCTTGCGCCGTCCATAAAGCTGCCGTCGACTTCGCTGAGACATTGGTGTCAAGACATCCGTGGACACACACCTCCGACTATCAGGTACTGTTAAACTCACTAAAACACTAGCAACACAATAGAAAGATAAGGGATTTCCCAGAATTATCCAGTAAATGTGTCTAAAAACATCTGAATCCGTCCCAATGCAATCGTGTTTTTTTTTAACTCGTTTGTTTTTTGTTTTTTTTTTCTAGTCCGTCGCTATCAATGTCCTCAAAAACGAATCTTTCATCCTCGCTCAAATTAATGCGGAAATTGTCGTTTTCTCGGTCCGAATAGCACTTTTTGTTGGCGGCTCCCATTAAAAACAATGTGAAGATGTGAGGAGCCATCAACATGTGACGTCATCGTCTGCGACTTCCGGTAGAGGCAGGGCTTTTCTCTTAGCACCGAAAGTTGCGAACTTTATCGTGGATGTTCTCTACTAAATCCTTTCAGCAAAAATATGGCAATATCGCAAAATGATCAAGTATGACACATAGAATGGACCTGCTATCCCCGTTTAAATAAGAAAATCTCATTTCAGTAGGCCTTTAACTCAGCATGTCTTGATTCCACACACTCCGCAGGGTCTAAAATGTCTACCACCAACAACCTGAAAAAGTACAAGTTTATCCATTTGCTTCCATGTTTTGAAAGACTTCCATAGGTCAGAGGAACGCAGTCATTGGATTAGATTTGTTTTAGCCCCGCCCTCTGACTGTGACGGCTGAGTTTATTATATAAAATGTAAATCATAAAGTTAAAGTACCAATGATTGTCACACACACACTCGGTGTGGCGAAATTATCCTCTGGATTTGCCCTCGGAGGTGAGGTGAGGGGAGCAGTGAGCATCAGCGGTGGCCGCGCCCGGGAATCATTTTTGGTGATTCAACCCCCAATTCCAACCCTTGATGCTGAGTGCCAAGCAGGGGAGTAATGGGTCCCATTTTAATAGTCTTTGGTATGACTCGGCCGGGGTTTGAACTCACGACCTACCGATCTCAGGGCGGACACTCTAACCAAAATCATGAAACTTAATTAAATCATACAATAATTAATTAATTTAATCGTAACTCAATTAGTTAAATAATTTAAATATTGAAATAATTAATTAAATGATTAAATGTGCTTTTACCTAAGATACATTAATGACACATTTAATAACACATTCATGTATTTCATTTTAATTAATTAATGATACACATAAGTAATTATTCAAATATGTGTTTATTTATTAAATTCAGCCCCATACAACCCTTTATAAAAATGCCTTGTAGCGTCACATTTTGATTGTAATGGATCCTCCAAAGTGAAATTTACCTCAAGTTGTATAGTATTTATAATATAAAGAATTTCAACCCCGACGATTATCGCAAAACGACATAAGCAAGTTACACTAATCTTTGCATCTAATGATTAACTCTTACTTTTTCCAGCTTCAGCCTTTTTCAGGCTTCCTGTTACTCTCAATATCCATTTGCATGTCTGAATATGACAGGCTGTCGTATTGATTTGTAGATAATAGGCACTTTTGGCTAATGGACTACTTGAAAGGTTTTTCATGGCCGCACTTGGCGTCGAGCACCGTCTGTCTCATATTCAAATTTGTTGAGGCAGTAAAGGACCTCATGATGGTGTAGACGGCTTTTATTTCACATACTGTCCCCGGTTTGCTCTTCAAAAAGTATTTTAGGTGTCCCCAGTTAAGGGTATTTTATAATGTATTTATCTAACACCTAATGCAAAAGAAGTAGCTGTGTGTCATGTTTACAGATTCATTTTTTATGTTGCTAGGCAAGAGTTGGACAAAAATAATAATAATAATAATAATAATAATGAATAAGAGGCAATGTGTTGATAAGTGTTTAAATATTTTCTCGATCATTGTATTGTTTGTATTTTTTCTGCTGCCTATTAATTTCCCCGTCAGCCTTATTCATGAATATGTATGCACAGATATTTTCATGAGCAAAATATAAAATGCAGAAAGTCTCTCTTAAAGCAACATGATACAAAACAGTGACAAATAAAAAAAATCTCCAAACGTTTGTACATTTGAGAAACTTTTATTAGGGCAAAAAAAAACGATAATTCATGTTATGTCTGTTGTTATTTTTTCGGTATTGATAATACTATTTTATTCAGTCTTTAAAAGAGTTAAAATGTGTTTTGATACTTTTTTCAATAGAAGTGACTCCAAAGGGGAATGAGCGGTAGGAAATGGATGGATGGATGGATGGATGGATTTAAACCAGTGTGGGTGGCACTGAAAGCAGGTGGGTAAAGTGTCTTGCCCGAGGACACAACGGCAGTGACTAGCATGGCGGAAGCGGGAATAGAACCTGGAACCCTCAAGTTGCTGGCACGGCCACTCTACCAACTGAGCTATGTCGGGATTGGTTGTTAGCATTTAGGCTTGCTAGGCAGCCATTAGCGTTCTGGCTGTCTTTTCCAGTAAATTAGCAATATCACCAGCCCGTAAATTAATCAATGTGCAGTTATCATTTATGGTTTTCTATTTTAAAACGGTGTTATTAAAATGTCGGGAGTTTTACCCCAGTTTATCATTGATATCATTAATCGCCATATGTATTTACTATGGACTATTTAAAGGCCTACTGAAACCCACTACTACCGACCACGCAGTCTGATAGTTTATATATCAATGATGAAATATTAACATTGCAACACATGCCAATACGGCCGGTTTAGTTTACTAAATTGCAATTTTAAATTTCCAGGGAGTTTCGTCTTGAAAACGTCGTGTAATGATGACGTGTACGCGTGACGTCATGGACTGTTAGGAAATATGAGCGCTGCACACACACACAGCTAAAAGTCGTCTGCTTTAACCGCATGATTACACAGTATTTTGAACATCTGTGTTGCTGAATCTTTTGCAATTTGTTCAATTAATATTGGAGAAGTCACAGTAGAAAGATGGAGGTGGGAAGCTTTAGCCTTTAGCCACACAAACACACGGTGATTCCTTGTTTAAAATTCCTGGAGGTGAAACTTTACTATGGATCAGAGCGCGGTCAAGCGAACATGAATCACGACAGAATGTCAACCAGCAGGTTTCGGTGAGAAAATTGTGGTTAAAAAGTCGCTTCTTACCGGAGAAAAGATGAGCTTGTGCCGTCCATAAAGCTGCCGTCGACTGCCCTGAGACATTGGCGTCAACACATCCGTAGAGACACCCCTCCGACTATCAGGTACTGTTAAACTCACTAAAACACTAGCAACACAATAGAAAGATAAGGAATTTCCCAGAATTATCCCAGTAAATGTGTCTAAAAACATCGGAATCCATCCCAATGCAATCGCGTTTTTTTTTACTTGTTTTTTTTTTTTTTTTTTTTCTAGTCCGTCGCTATCAATATCCTCAAACACGAATCTTTCATCCTTGCTCAAATTAATGGGGAAATTGTCGTTCTCTCGGTCCGAATAGCACTTTTTGTTGGAGGTACCAATCAAAATCAATGTGAATATGTGAGGAGCCATCAACATGTGATGTCATCGTCTGCGACTTCCGGTAGAGGCAGGGCTTTTCTCTTAGCACCGAAAGTTGCGAACTTTATCGTGGATGTTCTCTACTAAATCCTTTCAGCAAAAATATGGCAGTATCGCGAAATGATCAAGTATGACACATAGAATGGACCTGCTAACCCCGTTTAAATAAGAAATCTCATTTCAGTAGGTCTTTGAAATGGTGTTGCTGTGGTATACTGGATGGAAACGTAGTGGCTGTAGTCGACGTAATTGAGCGTTGTAACGTTAAACAAACATTTAATGTATCAATATTTAACAAATAATTTTTATGATTTCTTTTTCTTTTTCAGGTTGTGAAGGCAAATGAGTTTCTTTGCACTGAAATTGTTCTTCAAAATCTAAAGCGGACATCGCCCACCGGAGCCGGTCACCATGAACGCCTCCGTGTTTCCACCTTCCAATGACACGCCTCTCTGCTACTCCATCAACAGTCCTCCATTCAAGGACGTCCCTAAAGTCGCCTCGGCCTACTTCTCCACAATCTTCAGCCCTTTGGGTCTCATCTCCAATCTCATCGCCTTTCTGGTTCTCCTCAAATCGTTCCGGCAGACCCACAGCAGCTCTCGTTCCTCCTTCCTCATCTTTCTGGGAGGCCTGGTGGTCACGGACTTCATGGGCCTGCTGGTCACAGGATGCATCGTGGTGGGCTTCCACATCACGCACTTCAACTGGCGCGGATTAGACCCCCACTGCCACTTTTGCAACTTTATGGGCATGTCCATGGTCTTTTACGGACTGTGCCCGCTGCTGCTTGGCGCCGCTATGGCCGTGCAGCGCTTCATTGGCATCAATCATCCATTTGCACGAAGCACCAGCATGCCCAAGAGGTGGACGGTCTCCATGTTGTTGCTGGTGTGGTTCACCGCCGGCTGCATGGCGTCGTTGCCCCTGACCGGAATCGGGAGCTACCACTTGCAGATGCCCGGCTCCTGGTGTTTCTTAAACATCAACTCGGCAGGCACTGACCTGGTCTTCTCCCTGCTCTATTCCCTGTTCGGGCTGACGTGCATTGCTGTGTCCTTTGTCTTGAACACGGTCACCGTCGTCACACTGATCAAGGTGTGCTGTGGGCAGGACAAGATGCAACGGCGTCGAGATCAGGAAGTGGAAATGATGGTGCAGCTCATCCTGATCATGGTCATCGCTTCCATCTGCTGGTGTCCTATGCTGGTGAGTCTCTCTATTTGTCTGATTGGATCCTTGCAGAATTCTGTGAAACTCTCAATGTTCCAACTGAACAAGAGTTCTCCCGTCCAAAGGCAAAACCCAGTAACTCAATTTTGGTCAAAACTGAGCTGATAATAATTTTGGAGTTACTCGGTGATAATGCTTTACATTAGTGTATGCGATATTGTAATTTGTTCTGTAAGTAATTTGTTCCGTAAGTAAGCTGCTTACTTACGGAAAAAATTACAATATCGCATACACTAGTTTTGACCAAAATTTAGTTACTGGGTTTTGCCTTTGGACGGGAGAGTCGGAATATTGTTCAATTGTCCAAGGAGAACGAACGATATGCCTATCTTAGTGCTAAAAAATACTTTAGATTAATTGCGATAAATAACAGGCAAAAGTGCAATTGTGTGATGTATGTTTTTATCAATTAGTAAGTTAGGCCAATTTACACTGCAAGTCCTAAAGCCCAATCCCGTAGTGGTTAGTAATGCAGGACATGTCCCGTCTTAGCCCTGAACTACTTTTTTACTGATTTAAATTCCTTTTTTTTTTTTAACACAATCTTACGAGAAATGTCCCATTTTTTAAAGGCCCACTGAAACCCACTACTACCGACCACGCGGTCTGATAGTTTATATATCAATGATGAAATCTTAAAGGGGAACATTATCACAATTTCAGAAGGGTTAAAACCAATACGAATCAGTTCCTCGTGGCTTTTTTTATTTTTCGAAGTTTTTTTTTTTAATTTTACCCATCGTGGAATATCCCGAAAAAAGGCTTTAAAATGCATGATTTTCGCTATCTGTGAAGCCACCGTCCATTTTCCTGTGACATCATCCAGTGATGCCAATACGGATAGCACAGCAAGATACAGTGACATTAGCTCGGATTCAGACTCGGATTTCAGCGGTTTAAGCGATTCAACAGATTATGCATGTATTGAAACGGATGGTTGGAATATGGAGGCAGGTAGCAAAAACAAAATTGAAGAAGGAACTGAAGCTATTGAGCGAATAGCTATTGACGCTATTAAGCCATGTCTGCCTTAGCATCGACGGTAAAATGTGCAGACCAAACGATCAGGACTTTCGCATCTTGTGACACTGGAGCAACTTAAATCCGTCGATTGGTATGTGTTTGTTTGGCATTAAATGTGGGTGGAGGGAAACGCTGGATGCAAACATAGCTACAAATGTACATACAGCTAGCCTAAATAGCATGTTGGCATCGATTAGCTGTCATTCATGCTGCGATCGAATATGTCTGATTAGCACATAATTCAATAACATCAACAAAACTCACCTTTGTGATTTCGTTGTATCTATCGTTGGAAATGCATCTGCAGGATATCCATATATCTCTGTGCCATGTCTGCCTTAGCATCGCTGGTAAAATGTGCACACCAAACGATCGGGACTTTCGCATCTTGTGACACTGGAGCAACTTAAATCCGTCGATTGGAAAGTGTTTTTTTGGCATTAAATGTGGGTGGAGAGAAAGGCTGGATGCAAATATAGCTACAAATGTACATACAGCTAGCCTGAATAGCATGCTAGCATCGATTAGCATGCCGTGCTAATCGATGCACATTCTACGTAAATCAACTTGAGTCCGTCCCTGACCGTGTTGTTACACCCTCCGACAACACACCGACGAGGCGTGATGTCTCCAAGGTACGGAAAAGAGTCGAAAAAACGGAAAATAACAGAGCTGATTTGACTCGATGTTTATAATGTGTTTGAGAAAATGGTGGTTGACTACCTAGGTGACGTCACTTTCTCATCATCTGCTACTTCCGGTAAAGGCTAGTTTTTTTTATTAGCGACCAAAAGTTGCGAACTTTATCGTCGATGTTCTCTACTAAATCCTTTCAGCAAAAATATGGCAAAATCGCGAAATGATCAAATATGACACATAGAATGGACCTGCTATCCCCGTTTAAATAAGAAAATATCATTTCAGTAGGCCTTTAAAATGCAAATGTTAACAGGTAGGATACAGTATATTTATGAAAATAATATTGTTCAGCTTTCGCAAGCAATCTGCAGGTGTTTTCTTTCTTTGACATGCAACAATAGGAATTGTTATTGCGGGTTATGTTGCACACGGACATGTTTGAGTGACGGACCGGAAGTCAGAGTTGACAGAATGCTGTGTCTGTGCACCAGGGCTAATGCTCCATCGTTCTGTTTGTGGAGTCAGAAGACAGAACGAACTGAAACACCTCAAACAGTCCATCGGCAGCTTCTCCATACTTTCATGGATAAAGGTCCATTGTTTGGACATTTTTGACTGTATCGTCAGTCTGTATCGTACAAAGTGGTGGTATGCCTTGCCGGTCACTAAACGGTCGGAAATAATAGTTGTTTCTCTGATTTGGTAGGCTTCGATGGTTTGAAAGGTAAGGCTGAAAAAAAAAAAAACTTGTAACTCAAATTTTTGCTCGCAACTAAGAATTCCTCAAGAGTTCAATTCAGAATTTCAACTTTCTTAGAATTAAATTTGTTTTTGCTTAGTGAAAACTATTACTTTGTTCCTTGTTTCCTCGAGTGTTGGTCAAGAGGAGAAGACTAGATATTTTCCCCATACACAACCGATATCATTTTGAAAATCCCCTGAAAACAACAAGGTGGGGCCCCTTTAAAATGGATAACAAATTTAGTGGTACCTTGACCTACGAGTGCCCCAACTTATTATATGAGCTGCCTGTCGGATTTTTGTCATGCTTTAAATCAGTGGTTCTCAACCTTTTTTCAGTGATGTACAACCTGTGAACATTTTTTTAATTCAAGAACCCTCTAATCAGAGCAAATAATTTTTGGTGGAAAAAAATAGATAAAGAAGTAAAATGCAGCACTATGTCATCAGTTTCTGATTTATTAAATTGTATAACAGTGCTAAATATTGCTTATTGTAGTGGTCTTTCTTGAACTATTTGGAAAAAAAGATATAAAAATCACTAAAAACGTGTTGAAAAATAAACAAGTGATTTAATTATAAATAAAGATTTCTACACATAGAAGTAATCATCAACTTAAAGTGCCCTCTTTGGGAATTGTAATGGAGATCCATCTGAATGCATGAACTTAATTCTAAACATTTCTTGACAAAAAAGAAATCTTTAACATCAATATTTATGGAACATGTCCACAAAAAAATCTAGCTGTCAACACTGAATATTGTTGTGTTTTTTCACAGTTTATGAACTTACTTTCATATTTTGTTGAAGTATTATTCAATAAATATATTTCCAAAGTCTTTTTGAATTGTTGCTATTTTTAGAAAATTTTATAAAAATCTCACGTACCGCTTGGCATACCTTTAAGTACCCCCAAGGGTATGCTTACCCCCATTTGAGAACCACTGCTTTAAAAGTTGTAATTAATTTACATTTGTGATTGTAAATCCACATTTTCATAAGCTTCATAAGAAAATCCTTTGCTTTCATTTTGTCTGAATTTTAGTGTTTATTCCTTCGGACGTGGGAAAGTAGTAAACCAGTGACCACAGTATTAAAAGTATGCCCTCAAGCATCTGAATGGAAAATATTACTGGACATCCCAGAGAAAATTATGACTTTACAATTTCAGATTCAAAACTAAAATGTTTGGAACCCTGTTCACTTACAGGCATAATCCACAGGAAGATCATGTTCCCCTTTTTCAACGTGTGTGAATGAGTGTGAAAAACTGTCTGTGCGTGTGTTTTGTGTTGATAACACTCATGATCAAGCTCCACCTCCTGAGCCCCAACCACTGTTGGTCTATCTTTTCATATCCATCTCTATTTTTATATTACACACACTTTTCTCTCACTGCGGACATTTTACAGCATTGTTTGTGTCAATAGGGGTGGGAAAAATGATCAGTTTTTAGATGCATCACATGGATGATTCTGAACCGATGGACAAATTATTTAAGTATGTTAAATAAAGTAATACAAGATGTGTGGAATGTGGAACGAATGAAAACACATGGAGCAAATCCCCTCCAAAACAGCAAATTTTGAACATTTAGCAAGCCGTTTAAAAAGAAAAACTAAGTTTTTGATAAGATATATTGTTTAAAAATAATACAGTAGAATGTATTTCCAACAACTACTCAACTACACTGTATTTTTTTAAGTATAATAACGTACAGAATTGGACTTCTACGGTATATTCTTCCAGCTGCTTCTCTGTCAAATACACCATCAGCAGCTTTCCCACATATTAATGGATAAACGTCCGATGTTTATATATTAGTCATGGACTAATTTTTCTTAAATATGGTGAAAACTAGCACTGATACGCTCAAATTGCTTTGCCGAGTTGGCGACACACAGTTTTGTTTTTGATGATTTCTTTTTTTAAATGGTAAAATGGTAAATGGTTGTACTTGTATAGCGCTTCTCTACCCCTTTTTAAGGAGCCCGAAGCGCTTTGACAGTATTTCCACATCCACCCATTCACACACTGATGGCGGGAGCTGCCATGCAAGGTGCTAACCAGAACCCATCAGGCGCAAGGGTGAAGTGTCTTGCTCAAGGACACAACGGATGTGACTAGGATGGTAGAAGGTGGGGATTGAAACAGTGACCCTTAGATTGCTGGCACGGCCACTCTCCCAACTTCGCCACGCCGTCCCCTCGTTTAATACATTGAATATCATCCACTTCCTCTTGTCTTCACACTAACTATCTTCCTTCTGTAGTTATGTCGATCTCTCTAGCGAGTAAGACCAGCCGTTTGGCAGGATCTTACGGGGTTCATTGTGACATTTGCTGCGCCAACTAATGGCGGGGATGCTTGTAAATTTGTTTTTTTATTTGCAAATCAAAGGCTGACAATTAGCGGACGGACAGGTCTTACCTCCTCAAAACACTATAAAAGGGGAACATTATCACAATTTCAAAGGGGTTAAAAACAATAAAAATCAGTTCCCAGTGGCTTTTTGTATTTTTTGAAGTTTTTTTCAAAATGTTACCGGTCCCGGAATATCCCTAAATAAAGCTTTAAAGTGCCTTATTTTCGCTATCTTCGAAACCACTATCCATTTCCCTGTGACGTCATACAGGGCTGCCAATACAATCAACATGGCGGTTACCACAGCAAGATATAGCGACATTAGCTCGGATTCAGACTCGGATTTCAGCGGCTTAAGCGATTCAACAGATTCTGCATGTATTGAAACAGATGGTCGGAGTATGGAGACAGATAGCGAAAACGAAATTGAAGAAGAAATTGAAGCTATTGAGCGAATAGCTATTGCACTATTCGGCCGTAGCGTGGGTGTACCTAATTAAGTGGCCCATAGCATGGCTGCCTTATTAGCATCGCCGGTAAAATGTGCAGACCAAACGATCAGGACTTTCGCATCTCGTGACACTGAAGCAACTTAAATCCATCGATTGGTAAGTGTTTGTTTCGCATTAAATGTGGGTATCTAGTTTCAAATGTACATACACCTAGCGTAAATATGATGTTAGCATCGATTAGCATAGCATGTTAGCATCGATTAGCTGGCAGTCATGCTGTGACCAAATATGTCTGATTAGCACATAAGTCAACAACATCAACAGAACTCACCTTTGTGATTTTGTTGACTTAATCGTTGCAAATGCATCTGCAGGTTATCCATACATCTCTGTGCCATGTCTGTCTTAGCATCGCCGGTCAAATGTGAAGACACTCTGGTACATTCAATGGGGGTCTGGCGGCAGATTTCTTGCCAGTGGTGCAACTTGAATCCTTCCCTGTTAGTATTGTTACACCCTCCGACAACACACCGACGAGGCATGATGTCTCCAAGGTTCCGAAAAATAGTCGAAAAAACGGAAAATAACAGAGCTGAGACCCGGTATTTGTAATGTGAAAATGAATATGGCGGGTGTGTTACCTCGGTGACGTAACGTTCTGACGTCATCGCTAAAAGACCGATAAACAGAAAGGCGTTTGATTTGCCAAAATTCACCCATTTAGAGTTCAGAAATCGGTTAAAAAAATACATGGTCTTTTTTCTGCACCATCAAGGTATATATTGACCCTTGCATAGGTTTGGTGATAATGTTCCCCTTTAAGGTGAGGTACCACTGTACGTACATACACCTTTCATGTGTGCATTTACATCTGAAAAGTGGAAATGACCCAATACGTTACATATGTCGAAGAAGCAGCTTTATATACTGTGCATATTGTTAAGAAAAAAATCTAATAATATACAAAATCATATTTAAAATGCAGCAATAATATGTTTAGAATAGAATCCGAGCACCTGAATCGTAAGGTGGCCAAAGATTCCCACTCCTATGTATGACACAGAAAAATGATACAAAATGATACAGTAGCTGTGTCTCAAATTCAAGGGCTGCATCCTTCCAAGGACCCAGCCCATGCGGTCGACAAAGTGTGGGTCCTGGCGAGAGTCCTCCAGCCGCGGCTGGAGTGATATTAATTGGAACACTCTAGCCTACACTTCCTGTGTACCTCAGTTGTCTGCTGCTCAGTCCCCCAAGGTTTACCAATGACGAATTGAAGAGGAGAATGTCCAATAGTTTTTTTGTGTTCTCATGGTCCTTTACCTTGTTCCAGAGGAAGTGGCTAAGAGCTCCCGGCACCGCCGGCGTCTGATTTCCCACATCATGGGAGATGGTTGTCAGGGAGATGTGTCACGTGTTGACAAGTGTTCTAAAGCTCTCATTCCTCATAATTAGTTAGATAGATTTTTATGCTTGTGAATGCTTGTTGGAGTGGGACATGTACCTTTAAAAAACCTGCAGACAATCCAGAATATGTCCCAGAAAGAGTCCTCACGGTATATCCCTACCACAATCTCTTATTTAGCAATTACTTTATTAATATTCGATTCACAATTGATGTCCTTTTCTAATCGTGTCTGTGGAGGGACGGAGCCGACGAGCCGACAGCAGGCTCGGACGAATGGTGGTCCTGCCCAAGATGGCGGCCAGGAGGCGGAGCATGCAGCGGAACAGAGAGGCGGGGTACGCGTAGAGCAACACTGCATCCATCAGAGTCAGGTGCGTACACAACACATCTGCTCTCAATCCCTACATCTTATTCTGCAGCATAAAAGGGGAGAAGAAGGAATAATCAGGGCAGAAGTAGGAGAGGAAACCACAGCTAGAAAACACCACGAAGATGACGAGATCGACCCAGAGCGAGATGAGCCCCCGCGGAAAGGTGCGCCGCGACGAGCAGGAAGGAACGGCGCGCTAGAAATTGGCGCGACCGACTGGCAAGAAAATTCATTCATTGAAATAATAAATGAGAGTCAAACCTGCTACCATGCGTCTTGCATCCTGTTGGTTTCCGTGACCATCGATGCAAGATGCATGGTAGCAGGTTTGACTCTCATTTATTATTTCAATGAATGAGTTTTCTTGCCAGTCGGTCGCGCCAATTTCTCTCATTTATTATTTCAATGAATGAGTTTTCTTGCCAGTCGGTCGCGCCAATTTCTAGCGTGCCGTTCCTTCCTGCTCGTTGCGGCGCACCTTTCGGTGGCCAGTGTCTTCCGCGGGGGCTCATCTCGCTCTGGGTCGATCTCGTCGTCTTCGTGGTCTTTTCTAGCCGTGGTTTCCTCTCCTACTTCTGCCCCGATTGTTCCTCCTTCTCCCCTTTTATGCTGCAGAAGAAGATGTAGGGATTGAGAGCAGGTGTGTTGTGTACGCACCTGACTCTGATGGATGCAGTGTCGCTCCAGGCGTGCCCCGCCTCTCTGCTCCGCTGCATCCTCCGCCTCCTGGCCGCCATCTTGTGCAGGGCCACCGTTTGTCCGAGCCTGCTGTCGGCTCGTCAGCTCCGTCTCCCCACAGTGTCACATTGCTTGGCTTGTAGCCAGTAACAGTAAATATTGTAATAGTATAATATTACTATTATGATATAATTATTTGCAATGAAGGCAGAGGATATTAATCACAACAGCAGTTTCAGTAGATGAGTTTATTAATATATACTTAGTTTTTAAATGATCATCCAAACTGGTATAAATGTGTTTGTGTCATTTATTTTTGCTCCGTTGTTGTCCAAGTCCTCCCTTATTATTCTGCACAGAAAATTAAGCAGAAAAGTTAAACACAAGATCACAATAATCATTGATAGAAGTGAACATTTACAACCCAACACAAGTACAACCCATTCATTCATTCAACATTTTCAAATACAATGCAAATGCACACAAAAAAACAGCAAGAGTCAATATTGGTTCATTGATGCACATGTTTATAGCACTTCCATTTTCCGGCCACCCATTAATAGAACATAATTAACTTAAAAGTGGTTTTAAAAACTAAATTAGAAGATGTCAGGCTACACTTTCAAACGTTGAAAAAAAGCTCAGGGCACGAAGCTGTCTGCAATGGCCAGATATAGAGTGGGGCAAAAAAGCCACCGATTTTGCAAGTTCTCCCACTTAAAATGATGACAGAGGTCTGTAATTTTCATCATAGGTACACTATGGAATTCACATTGTAGGAATTTTAAAGAATTTATTTGTAAATTATGGTGGAAAATAAGTATTTGGTCAACCATTCAACACTCTCACTGATGGAAGGAGGTTTTGGCTCAAAATCTCACGATACATGGCCCCATTCATTCTTTCCTTAACACGGATCAATCGTCCTGTCCCCTTAGCAGAAAAACAGCCCCAAAGCATGATGTTTCCACCCCCATGCTTCACAGTAGGTGTGGTGTTCTTGGGATGCAACTCAGTATTCTTCTTCCTCCAAACACGTCGAGTTGAGTTTATACCAAAAAGTTCTATTTTAGTTACATCTGACCACATGACATTCTCCCAATCCTCTGCTGTATCATCCATGTATCCATTTTGGTATAAACTCAACTCGTCGTGTTTGGAGGAAGAAGAATACTGAGTTACATCCCAAGATCAGCCCTCAGATTATCTGATTGTGCATGAGCTGCTGTAAAACATGGGCAATACCAGTTTCCTCAAAAGGAAAACTAAATTCTGTGGAATTCAGTGTATCCTGTTCAGAGTCGCACAGAACTGGAGTTTATCCCAACCGACCATAGATAATTATCAAACCTAAGATTGGGTTTCCTATAATATATATTTTTTAAATGTAACTATCACGCAAGTGTAGAATGAAGATAACCCCTGCTAAAACAAAACATACAGTGTTTTATCGAAAATATCCCAGAATGCCAAACAAATAAATGTTTATTGTCACATGAACACACACAAATGTACCAATAATTAGTATTGTTGAATACCGGTATTTTGAATCAGTACCAATGTGAAAGGTACTAATGTTTCTATACTGTACTCTCGGCAGGGTTCTTGAGGGTGCATAGGAGTTTGCCCAACCAGTCTACATGTGCTTTGTGGACTTGGAGAAGGCATTCGAGCGTGTCCCTCGGAAGTCCTGTGGGGAGTGCTCATAGAGTATGGGGTACCGGACTGTCTTATGGTGGCGGTCTGCTCCCTGTATGATCAGTGTCAGAGCTTGGTCCGCATTGCTGGCAGTAAGTCGGACACGTTTCTAGTTAGGGTTGGACTGCGCCAAGGCTGTCCTTTGTCACCCATTCTGTTCATAACTTTTATGGACAGAATTTCTAAGCGCAGTCTAGGTGTTGAAGGGTTCCGGTTTGGTGACCGCGGGATTAGGTCTCTGCTTTTTGTAGATGATGTGATCCTGATGGCTTCATCTGACTGGGATCTTCAGCTCTCACTGGATCGGTTCGCAGCCGAGTGTGAAGCGACCGGAATGAGAATCAGAACCTCCAAGTCCGAGTCCATGGTTCTCGCCCGGAAAAGGGTGGAGTGCCATCTCCGGGTTGAGGAGTTCAAGTACCTAGGAGTCTTGTTCACGAGTTGGGGAAGAGTGGATCGTGAGATCGATTAGGCAGATCGGAGCGGCGTCTTCAGTAATGCAGACGTTGTACCGATCTGTTGTGGTGAAGAAGGACCTGAGCCGGAAGACAAAGCTCTCATTTTACCGGTCGATCTACGTTCCGAACCTCACCTATGGTCATGAGCTTTGGGTCATGACCGAAAGGATAAGATCACGGGTACAAGCGTCCGAAATTAGTTTCCTCCGCTGGGTGGCGGGGCTCTCCCTTAGAGATATGGTGAGAAGCTCTGCCATCCGAGAGGAGTTCAAAGTAAAGACGCTGCTCCTCCACATTGAGAGGAGCCAGAGGAGGTGGCTCGGGCATCTGGTCAGGATGCCACCCGAACGCCTCCCTAGCGAGGTGTTTAGGGCACGTCCAACCGGTAGGAGGCCACGGGGAAGACCCAGGACACGTTGGGACCTCGGGATCCCCCGGGAAGAGCTAGACGAAGTGGCTGGGGAGAGGGAAGCTGGGCTTCCCTGCTTAGGCTGCTGCCCCCGCGACCCGACCTCAGATAAGCGGAAGAAGATGGATGGACGGATGAATGGATGGATAGATTTGTGGGTAAACAGACTAGTTTGTTACACGCATTGTTTGGCAATATGATAATTGCGAACATTTTTATCAAAAACATAATCATGCGAAAATCAGGGTTATATTGTAATAACTAATAGAAATAGAACATGAAGGCCAGTATATATTGTTTCAATGTATTATGATGTACAACTTTAAAGTTGACCTATGATGATTTTAAGCTACATTTAAAAGGGGGACCTATTATGCAAAACCAACTTTTGTAACGTATTGGTACCTGTTTTTGTGTATTTTGGATCTGCACAAGTCCCGAAAATTTGAAATAAAACCATGGAGGCATGGCGCAGATATTTATGAAACAATATTGCCTTCCTTCATACTTCTTCCAAAGAAGCCGTTTGGAATTTGCCCATTTGTAATGTTTTTCCAATTGGTTACGTCAGAGGATATATTCGTATATGGTAAAATTTTACCGGGAAAGCTTTGTGCGAGTCCGCCTTTATAATCCGACATTTGTATTTAATAAGTTCCTTTTTTTGTCCGTCCTCTTGTTGTGGGGCAGACTGGCTCGTACATGCACATGCATCCTCCGTTGTTGCAATTTCTAT
This sequence comes from Nerophis ophidion, assembly GCF_033978795.1. NCBI lineage: Eukaryota > Metazoa > Chordata > Actinopteri > Syngnathiformes > Syngnathidae > Nerophis > Nerophis ophidion. Next base: position 16,007,207 of record NC_084632.1, on the reverse strand, counting down.
TACAAAGTAGTTGTAATTTATAGCTGTCTGTAGACGCCATATGGAAACACTAAAATCTACAACATGGCTGACGCAAAGAAAATGCTGTCGTCACAAGACTGCCCAAAAAAACAACCGGAAGAGACGGTTAGAAAATAGTTTGATTATTGTCTGTAAAACATAATTATTGCAAAATGTTGACCAAAGAACCTCCATTACATGTAATGTAGACCACAATAAAGAGTTTTAAATGTAGTAACAAAATCATAATATGACCTTTTAAAACGCTCTTTCTTGTGGTCTAAAAAAAATGTATTTGATATGCGTTTAAGTACATCTTGCATAAATGTTGCTCCATAGTTACCTTCATAACCTGTTTTTTGAGTCTGCCTGCAAGATGTTTGATTCTGGAGGCTTTCCCAGAATGTGAATTAAACATCTCTTTAAAGGGGAACATTATCACAATTTCAGAAGGGTTAAAACCAATAAAAATCAGTTCCCAGTGGCTTATTTTATTTTTCAAAGTTTTTTTCTAAATTTTACCCATCATAGAATATCCCGAAAAAAGGCTTTAAAGTGCCTGATTTTCGCTATCTGTGAAGCCACCTTCCATTTTCCTGTGACGTCATCCAGTGATGCCAATACAAACAACATGGCGGATATAGGGACATTAGCTCGGATTCAGACTCGGATTTCAGCGTCTTAAGCGATTCAACAGATTACGCATGTATTGAAATGGATGGTTGGAGTATGGAGGCAGATAGCGAAAACGAAATCGAAGAAGAAACTGAAGCTATTGAGCGAATAGCTATTGACGCTATTCGGCGATCGCCTTCTAACCAACGGTTGAGTTACGCAGGATATCCGTACATCTCTGTGCCATGTCTGCCTTAGCATCGCCGGTAAAATGTGCAGGAGCAACTTAAATCCGTCGATTGGTAAGTGTTTGTTTGTCATTAAATGTGGGTGGGAGGAAAGGCTGGATGCAAATATAGCTACAAATGTACATACAGCTAGCCTAAATAGCATGTTAGCATCGATTAGCTGGCAGTCATGCCGCGACCAAATATGTCTGATTAGCACATAAGTCAAAAACATTAACAAAACTCACCTTTGTGATTTCGTTGACTTTATCGTTGGAAATGCATCTGCAGGATATCCATACATCTATGTGCCATGTCTGCCTTAGCATCGCGGGTAAAATGTGCAGACCAAACGATTGAGAATTTCACATCTTGTGACACTGGAGCAACTTAAATCCGTCTATTGGTAAGTGTTTGTTTGGCATTAAATGTGGGTGAAGGGAAAGGTTGGATGCAAATATAGCTACAAATGTACATACAGCTAGCCTAAATAGCATGTTAGCATCGATTAGCATGCCGTGCTAATCGATGCACACTCCACATAAGTCAACTTGAATCCGCCCCTGATTGTGTTGTCACACCGTCCAACAACACACCGACGAGGCATGATGTCTCCAAGGTACGGAAAACAGTCGAAAAAACGGAAAATAACAGAGGTGATTTGACTTGGTGTATGTAATGTGTTTGAGAAAATGGCGGATTGACAACCGAGATGACGTCATCTCCGAGTGCGAATAATAGAAAGGCGTTTAAATCACCAAAATTCACCCATTTAGAGTTCGGAAATCTGTTAAAAAATATACGGTCTTTTTTCTGCAACATCAAGGTATATATGGAAGCTTACATAGGTCTGGTGATAATGTTCCCCTTTAAAAGTATCATCATTTATCTTTTGTAAAAAGTACATTGTTTAAATGTATATCTTGAAATTGTCATAGCAATTTTTTTTTTTTATAACACATTGGAAAGGCTTCACGGTGGCAGAAGGGTTAGTGCGTCTGCCTCACAATACGAAGGTCCTGCAGTCCTGGGTTCAAATCCAGGCTCACGATCTTTCTGTGTGGAGTTTGCATGTCCTCCCCGTGAATGCGTGGGTTCCCTCCGGGTACTCCGGCTTCCTCCCACTTCCAAAGACATGCACCTGGGGATAGGTTGATTGGCAACACTAAATTGGCCCTAGTGTGTGAATGTGAGTGTGAATGTTGTCTGTCTATCTGTGTTGGCCCTGCGATGAGGTGGCGACTTGTCCAGGGTGTACCCCGCCTTCCGCCCGATTGTAGCTGAGATAGGCGCCAGCGCCCCCCGCGACCCCAAAAGGGAATAAGCGGTAGAAAATGGATGGATGGAACACATTGGAAAATTAATTTAATATACATCATATTAGATCCACCCGGTACACTTGCACACTCACCGATTTATTTAAACTTTGCATAAAATGTCTTGCTTTTAGCAGAATTTATGTCACTGCATGTCGCACATATATGTTTATATGCACATGTCAAGATTAGAATACAACAAAACCCCTAATAAAAAAAAAAAAACAGGTAGGTTACCTGTTTTTTTATGGCCTGAAGTAAAACAGGAGGAGCGACTGTCCCTTGCATTGGGAGTTTTACTTAAAGGGGAACATTATCACCAGAACTATGTAAGCGTCAATATATACCTTGATGTTGCAGAAAAAAGATCATATGTTTTTTTAACCGATTTCCGAACTCTAAAAGGGTGAATTTGGCGATTTAAACGCCTTTCAATTGTTCACTGTCGGAGTGATGACCTTTCACCCGTGACGTTACAACGGGAAGCAATCCGCCATTTTTTCAAACACATTACATACACCAAGTCAAATCAGCTGTGTTATTTTCCCTTTTTTCAATTGTTTTCCGTACCTTGGAGACATCATGCCTCGTCGGTGTGTTGTCGGAGGGTGAAACATCACGATCAGGGACGGATTCAAGTTGACTTACGTGGAGTGTACATCGATTAGCACGGCATGCTAATCGATGCTGACATGCTATTTAGGCTAGCTGTATGTACATATTGCATCAATATGCTTAATTTGTAGCTATATTTGCATCTAGCCTTTCCCTCCACCCGCATTTAATGCCAAACAAACACTTACCAATCGACGGATTTAAGTTGCACCAGTGTCAAAAGATGCAAAAGTCCCTCGTTTGTTCTGCACATTTTACCGACGATAGCGATGCTACGACAGAGATGTGTGGATATCCTGCGACACTCAAAGCAGATGCATTTCCAACGATAACGTCAAAGAAATCACAAAGGTGAGTTTTGTTGATGTTACAGACTTATGTGCTAATCAGACATATTTGCGCACGGCATGACTGCCAACTAATCGATGGTAACATGCTATTTAGGCTATCTCTATGTACATTTGTAGGTATATTTGCATCCAGCCTTTCCCTCCACCCACATTTAATGCCAAACAAACACTTACCAATCGACGGATTTAAGTTGCTCCAGTGGTCAAAAGATGCAATCGTTGGTTAGAAGGCGATCGCCGAATTCGTCCGCGTTGCCTTTGTGAGTCGTGATATGGCTCAATAGCTTCAGTTTCTTCTTAAATTTCGTTTTCGCTATCTGCCTCCACACTCCAACCATCCATTTCAATACATGCGTAATCTGTTGAATCGCTTAAGCCACTGAAATCCGAGTCTGATTCCGAGCTAATGTCGCTATATCTTTCCGTTCTATCCGCCATGTTTGTTTGTATTGGCATCACGCAGTGACGTCACAGGAAAATGGACGGCTGGATTTACTGATAGCGAAAATCAGGCACTTTAAAGCCTTTTTTCGGGATATTCCATGATGGGTAAAATTTTGAAAAAAACTTCGAAAAATAAAATAAGCCACTGGGAACTGATTTTTATTCGTTTCAACCCTTCTGAAATTGTGATAATGTTCCCCTTTAATGTCCAAATTAGTACTTCCACCTTGTGGATACGTCATGATGTAGCTGATGCAAAACCCAGTAATCAAAAGCAGCCAAAAATGTGTGCGAGCTTACGCTAAAATGTATAAACTTAATGATTTGATGCAAACGAGTATTCAACATTTTAACAACATAAATGACTCAGTAAAGACAAAATTCATCGTAGGTCCCCTTTAAAAAAATCAGTTGTGGCATAAATTGGTTAAGTTTGCTTGTATTTTTTTAAATACAAACTCTCCAGCTTTAGGTTATCTTATAACCCCCATAACCTTTTAAAAATAGTTACCATAGTGAAATGAATGCAAGGATTGTACAATAACCAACACAAAAGAAAGGTGATATTTATACAGTAGGCAAGTCAAGGGGGCTGCTTGTTCTGCAGCCCCTGAGTCCAACCTTGGTTGTGTGACACCTTGCACGGATGAATATTCTGCTGAACTCCTGGGCGGCGGAGCTGGTAAAAGATTACTCGTTTTTGTTCTACATACGCATGGCCACCTGCAATCAGATATTTGATCCCTGGATTTACATCACATGTCAAGTTTCCCCAATAAGGCGAGTAAAAACTGCAAGGTTGCACGACTCACATAGTTTCACCACAAGCGTCTGTCATGCCCATTTAACATCGGGCCGTGAGCTCCAACAGACTAAACAAACTCATCACTTCATACAAATACTCATCCCCTCACCCGGTAAATCACTCTAATATCAGAATCATGTTTCACACTGTAGTGTCATCTTGCTGTGCATGCTGTGCTGCTGTCAATAATTGCTTCCAGTGTCATTTATGCATGGCATGCACACTATTTTATTGTTTTGTTGGAACAACATTTACTAACTGGAGCTAGAGGCACAAGGGCAAACTGTCCTTTTTAATGTTTTATCTACAGAATATGAAATATGAGGCAAGCAGGCTTTTTGTGGCCCTAAAAAAGATGTTGTTTGTGTTCGCGTTAGACGGTGTCTTGTTGTGTAAGTACAAATATCAGAAGAGTAAGTAAAAAAAAAAAAAAGGAAAATTCTTAAGAAATCAGTAGATAAAACAGATATACAATATGTGCAGTGGGGCAAAAAAGTATTTAGTCAGCCACCGATTGTGCAAGTTCTCCCACTTAAAATGATGACAGAGGTCTGTAATTTTCATCATAGGTACATTTCAACTGTGAGGGACAGAATGTGAAAAAAAAATCCAGGACTTCATATTGTAGGAATTTTAAAGAATTATTTGTAAATTATGGTGGAAAATTAGTATTTGGTCAACCATTCAAAGCTCTCACTGATGGAAGGAGGTTTTGGCTCAAAATCTCACGATACATGGCCTTATTCATTCTTTCCTTAACACGGATCAATCGTCCTGTCCCCTTAGCAGAAAAACAGCCCCAAAGCATGTTTCCACCCCCATGCTTCACAGTAGTTGTGGTGTTCTTGGGATGTAACTCAGTATTCTTCTTCCTCCAAACACGATGGTTGAGTTTTTACCAAAACGTTCTATTTTGTTTTCATCTGACCGCATGACATTCTCCCAATCCTCTGCTGTATCATCCATGTATCCATTTTGGTATAAACTCAACTTGTCGTGTTTGGATGAAGAAGAATACTGAGTTGCATCCCAAGAACACCACACCTACTGTGAAGCATGGGGGTGGAAACATCATGCGTTGGGGCTGTTTTTCTGCTAAGGAGACAGGAGGATTGATCCGTGCAAAGGAAAGAATGAATGGGGCCATGTATCGTGAGATTTTGAGTCAAAACTTCCTTCCATCAGTGAGAGCTTTGAATGGTTGACCAAATACTTATTTTCCACCATCATTTACAAATAAATTCTTTAAAATTCATACCATGTGAATTAATGGATTTTTGTTCACATTCTGTCTCTCACAGTTGAAGTGTACCCATGACGAAAATTACAGACCTCTGTCATCATTTTAAGTGGGAGAACTTGCACAATCGGTGGCTGACTAAATACTTTTTTGCCCTACTGTATATGTTTATATAAAACATTGTCAAAATGTGGTCTTCTTTAAAGAAAGGACAGATGAAAGCTGTCAACTATTGGGTTGTAATCATCATTCAGTATATGCTCTTGAGCTTACGAGAGATTTATTCATCCGGTTTATTAATATTATTTATGATATTTTCTTGATGCTAACAGATATCACCAAAGACGTTATAATGTGTCGAATAAAGCACTTGCTTTTCCTGCAAAACAACTACTTTTAGTTACTGTTATGAAAATCACCAGCAAAAATACGGTATATTGAACCAAAAATCACAATATTTATTACTAGGACTTAACATGACGTTAATTTATTTGTACAAACAGGTATTGGGAGTTAAATTTAAGCATAGCAACCACAAAATAACACAAACTAATGTGATGTCTTGTTCTTTCTTTACGTGTAGTTCTGTTCTTAAATACTACTAATGAAGAAGAGAATTAACTCGATCGCATCACAAGTTCCTCAAGCAAATAAAATTTTACAAAGTGATCTCTGCAGACACGGGCATGGTCCAATTGTATTCCATAAGATGATGAAATTGATATTTTAAGAGCCATTTCCTTCGACACACTTTTGTTTTTTCTCTGACTTTATTAGTTTTATGAACCACTTCTTTCGGGAATCAAACGGGGCCTGTAACACGGCAGTAAAACTGCTGAACAAACAAAACAGAAAAGTCAATGATGTCGTTATTCATAATTTATGAGATGAAAAAGATTTTCATGTTTCATCAATAAGGTTCACAATGTTTATCAGAATTCTTCTTCCTTGTACTTTGTCAACACTTTGATTTTAAACAATTTCTTAATATCATTTTGGTACATTGGTTTATTTGCTTAATCCATTCCATAATTTAGCTGTTAGCAAAGAAAAATCCATTGATTAACTTCACCTTCTTCGTATGAGCCGCAGGGTTCAAAGCTTGGGGAAAAAAGTCTTATAGTCCAAAAAATACAGTAACATAAAAATAAAAAATAAGAAATATTCATAATTATTGCAGCCATACAGAACTTGGACAATGTGCAAAAAAAAAAAACTTGATTGTGTTTTAATGTTGACGCCCATAATTTATGAATGCAACCTTGCTTGCCAAAACTCTCATTGAGGCATAATGAGGAAGTGTTGTGTTTGTGGCTCCTCGCTATCGCTGCATCACTAGCGGTTTTATGAGGCCTGCTGTTGGTGAGTTAAGGTCTGCAAAGAAGTTTAAAAAGGGCCTCAGACTCTGTTGGGACGCCAAATTACTTACAAGACGTCACTTGTACGATTTCACCGCCAAGCTGCGACCGCATTTATTTGGCAAGGATTTGTTTTCTTTCGGTCTGGTCACTAACGTTTACGTTGGCAATGGTCCTATTATGGTACGGGGTTTTGGCACAAATCCCTTCTTTTAAGGAGGAGTTTTTCGCCCTACCAAGTTAAAAGCTGACCAATGGGTGGCAGTATGACATGACACAACTGTGTTCGCTGTAGGGACTGCAACTTAAACATTAGGACCATGGCTGTCCAATACGATGTCGATATTGAAGCATAAGGGGCTGTTTGCAACATTTACACTTTCTAATGTATCTTATGCAGTATATTCTGCCCTCTTACAGTGTTTAGACCAGTGGTCCCCAAACTTTTTGACTCGGGGGCCGCATTGGGTTAAAAATGTTGGTCGGGGGCCAAGATATAGATATATATATATATATATATATATATATATATATATATATATATATATATATATATATATATATATATATATATATATATATATATATATATATATATATATATACATATATATATATATATATATATATATATATATATATATATATATATATATATGTATTTATATATATATATATATATATATATACACATGTGTGTGTGCATATGTATATATATATATATATATATGTATATATATATATATATTTATATATTTATATATATATATGTATATAGACATGTGTGTGTGCATATATATATATATATATGTATATATATATACTGTATATATATATATTTATATATATTTATATATATATGTATATACACGTGTGTGTGCATATATATATATATATTTATATATATATATGTATATACACATGTGTGTGTGCATATATATATATATATATATATATTGTATATATATATATATATACTGTATATATATACACATGTGTGTGTGTGTGCATATATATATATATATATATATGTGTGTGTATATATATAGATGTGTGTATATATATATACATATATATAGATGTGTGTGTATATATATATATCCATATATATACATTTACACACATATATATATATATATATATATATATGTATATATATACATATTCCTCATGCACTAATTGACTGAAAGAGTGCACACTTGCTGTGCCACGAGCGCAGTGTCACGTTATCGATGGGAAAATAAATAATATATATATATATATATATATATATATATATATATATAGATGTGTGTGTATATATATATATATATATAGATGTGTATATATATATATATATATATATACTGTATATATATACACATGTGTGTGTGTGTGCATATATATATATATATATATATATATATATATATATATATATATATATATATATATATATATATATAGATGTGTGTGTATATATATATATATATATAGATGTGTATATATATATATATATATATATACATACATCCATATATATATATATATAGATATGTGTGTATATATATATCCATATATATACATATACACACATCTATATATGTATATATATATATATATATATATATATATATATATATATATATATATATATATATATTCCTCATGCACTAATTGACTGAAATAGTGCACACTTGCTGTGCCACAAGCGCAGTGTCACGTTATCGATGGGAAAATAAATTATATATAGATATGTGTGTATATATATATCCATATATATACATATACACACATCTATATATATATATATATATATATATATATATATATATATATATACATATATATATATATATATATATATACATATATATATATATATATATACATATATATATATATATATATATATATATATATATATTCCTCATGCACTAATTGACTGAAAGAGTGCACACTTGCTGTGCCACAAGCGCAGTGTCACGTTATCGATGGGAAAATAAATTATATATATATATATATATATACGCTAAAATGTATAAACCTAATGATTTGATGCTAACGACTATTTAACATTTTAACAACATAAATAAGTCAGTAAAGACAAAATTCATCAAAGGTCCCCTTTAAAAAAATCAGTTTTGGCATAAATTGATAAAGGTTGCTTGTATTTTTTTTAAAATACAAACTGTCCAGCTTTAGGTTATCTTATAACCCCCATAACCTTTTAAAAATACTTACCATTGTGAAATGAATGCAAGGATTGTACAATAACCAACACAAAAGAAAGGTGATATTTATACAGTAGGCAAGTCAAGGGGGCTGCTTGTTCTGCAGCCCCTGAGTCCAACCTTGGTTGTGTGACACCTTGCACAGATGAATATTCTGCTGAACTCCTGGGCGGCGGAGCCGGTAAAATATGACTCGTTTTTGTTCTACATACGCATGGCCACCTGCAATCAGATATTTGATCCCTGGATTTACATCACATGTCAAGTTTCCCCAATAAGGCGAGTAAAAACTGCAAGGTTGCACGACTCACATAGTTTCACCATAAGCGTCCGTCATGCCCATTTAACATCGGGCCGTGAGCTCCAACAGACTAAACAAACTCATCACTTCATACTAATACTCATCCCCTCACCCAGTAAATCACTCTAATATCAGAATCATGTTTCACACTGTAGTGTCATCTTGCTGTGCATGCTGTGCTGCTGTCAATAATTGCTTCCAGTGTCATTTATGCATGGCATGCACACTATTTTATTCTTTTGTTGGAATAACATTTACCAACTGGAGCGCCTAAAAGAGGTACAAGGGCAAAATAAAAGTATACAACTCTCCTTTTTAATGTTTCATCTACAGAATATGATAAAACCAGACTATCTCTGAATCTCAGTAAAACTAAAATAATGCTATTCGGTAACAGTAGAGAAGAGCATCAGACACAAATACAAATAGACGGAGTAGATATTGAAAGGGTAAAATAAACCAGATTTTTGGGAGTATTAATAGATGATGAAATTAACTGGAAAGCTCATATACAAAACATACAACATAAGGTGGGAAAAACATTTCAATAATTAATAAATTAAATAATGTCCTGGGCCAAAAATCACTTTATATTCTCCACTGCTTGCTAGTGTTAACATATCTGAGTTATTGTGTAGAATTATGGGGAAATGACTACAAATGTGTGCTACATTCGTTAACTGTGTTAAAAAAAAGATCAATTAGAATAATACATAATGTTGAATATAGATAATATACAAACCCTTTATTTATTTATTGAGTCAAAAATATTAAAGATCGATGATTTGGTAAAATTACAAACAGCTAAAATGATGTACAAAGCAAATTATAACCTGATACCAAAGAATGTACAACAATTATTCTCAACTAAAGAGGAGAAATATAACCTTAGAGGAAAATCTAATTTAAAACATTTGTATGCACGTACAACGCTTAAAACCTTTAGCACATCAGTATGTGGAATTAAATTATGGAATGGATAAAGTAGAGAAGTTAAATATTGTACTGATATGATCCAGTTTAAGAGGCTGTACAAAGTACAAAGAAGAAGAATTATGAAAAACACTTTCAACCTTATTGAAAATAAGATATTCTTCATCTCGGTATGTTGGTAATGACTGAATTAATTAATTACATGTTACAGAACTGTTGTATTACTTATTCAAAGTAGATGCATTTCCAACGATAAAGTCAACGAAATTACAAAGGTGAGTTTTGTTGATGTTATTGACTTATGTGCTAATCAGACATATTTGCGCACGGCCTGACTGCAAGCTAATCGATGCTAACATGCTATTTAGGCTAGCTGTATGTACATATTGCATCATTATGCCTCATTTGTAGCTATATTTGCATCCAGCTTTTTCCTCCACCCACATTTAATGCCAAACAAATACATACCAATCGACGGATTCAAGTTGCACCAGTGGTCAAAAGATGCAATCGTTGGTTAGAAGGCGATCGCCGAATTCGTCCTTGTTGCCGTTGTCTGTCGTGATATGGCTCAATAGCTTCAGTTTCTTCTTCAATTTTGTTTTCGCTATCTGCCTCCACACTCCAACCATCCGTTTCAATACATGCGTAATCTGTTGAATCGCTTAAGGCGCTGAAATCTGAGTCTGAATCCGAGCTAATGTCGCTATATCTTTCTGTTCTATCCGCCATGTTTGTTTGTATTGGCATCACGCAGTGACGTCACAGGAAAATGGACGGGTGGATATAGCGATGGTGAAAATCAGGCACTTTGAAGCAGTTTTTCGGGATATTGCATGATGGGTAAAATTTTAAAAAAAACTTTGAAAAATAAAATAAGCCACTGGAAACTGATTTTTATTGGTTTTAACCCTTCTGAAATTGTGATAATGTTCCCCTTTAAATATCATTTCCTTTCATTTATTCAACCTTGACTTACTCTGCTTGATTTCCACCCATATTTATATCCGTCCCATTGACTTTGCTTACCTCTGGTTCCAGGTCTTTATTGCACAAACTGTGCTGAGTGGACGTCCTCTACAGGTCTACTACCTTCTGGTGTGGCTACGCTTTGCCTCCTGGAACCAGATCCTGGACCCCTGGGTCTATATCCTGTTTCGCCGGTCGGTGTTACAGAGAATCTACCCCCGAATGGACTGGTCCCGGTGGTCCATGGTCACCTTAAACCGATCTCTCAGGGACAGCATTACCAGGTTCAGGGGCTCTTCTTCCCTTGGAAGGCCTCTTAGAGCAGAGAAAACGGAACAGACCGAAAAAATTAACAACACGTACCACACACCAAGCCGCATCTTTCTCGAAGATGCGTAAGCTTGACTTGACTTGATTGAGGACCTGTTTTTGGAATGGCTGGGTTATATTTAGGATGTAATGTTTTGCAGTATTAACATCCCAGGATCCAAGCATGCAGCAATGTGAAGGAATGCAAATGCACTAATCACTTACATACGCTAAAAGACAAACAGGCAACTCATTCTGTCCGACCGCCAAATTTGTCATCTAGCCATTTTGGGACGGAAAAAAATCACTAAACTAAAAGGAAGTTGTATGTCGATTTCTCTTTTCAAATTTGATGCTAAGCAGGAAGCGCCATGCACTTAACATGCATGCTGCTCCATTGGAAACTTGGACCAGAGGGCTTTGCTGCCCCACCAAAAGAACAAGGAGAGTTGGCAATAGGGGTGTCCTGATTCAACATTGATATAGATCCGATATCAGCAGAAAATTGAGTAAAGTGGAACATCGAGTTAAGAACTTAATTGGTTATTGAACAGGGTTTGTAAATAGAAAAGTGCATATATTGTAGCAAATGTAGCCATAAGAATTGATTGATTGATTGATTGATTGAAACTTTTATTAGTAGATTGCACAGTACAGTACATATTCTGTACAATTGACCACTAAATAGTAACACCCGAATAAGTTTTTCAACTTGTTTAAGTCCACTTAAATCAATTTATGGTAAACTATGAAACAATGTAAACATGAATAATGGGTTCCAGCCTCAAGAAAAAAAAAATCCATATTTTAGTCAAGGTTTATACACTTTACGGCACTGTACATCAAACTATAATAACAAGACAGTGATAGATAAAATTACTATTTAATAAAACTAAATAAACTAAAACAATGAGCTGAATTGTCCTCCTACTCAGCCGCCAAACAGACATGCACACACACCGCCACTAGCCCTGTGGTGTAGCTCACAGTTTGAAAGCCTAAACTCCTTAACTGTAACATCCAGGTCGCTACAACGATTATGAATAAAAAATAAATTCACCTGACCTTGCTGGGTAATTTTCTTGGCGCTTAGTGGAATAAAAGGGTAGCGATGAGGCGATGTCGACAACGCTGTTGATCCTACTTGTATGTTTCAATCCACACATCACATGTCCATTGCTTTCTTTGGACTCATTGTGTCATAACAAGACAGTGATGGATCAACCTACTATCTGATAACAAAACTAAAACAACACGCCTAATTGTCCTTTTACACAGCCGCCAAACAGACATGCACACACACCGCCACTAGCACTGTGGTTTACTCACAGTTTGAAAGCCTAAACTCCTTAACTGTAACATGCAGGTCGCTACAATGATTATGAATAATAAAATTAATTCACCTGACCGTGCTGGGTAATTTTCTTGGAGCTTAGTAGAATAAAAGGGTAGCGATGAGGCGATGTCGACAACGCTGTTGATCCTACTTGTATGTTTCAATCCACACATCACATGTCCATTGCTTTCTTTGGACTCATTGTGTCATAAGAAGACAGTGATGGATCAACCTACAATCTGATAACAAAACTAAAACAACAAGCCTAATTGTCCTACACAGCCGCCAAACAGACATGCGCAGACTCCGCCACTAACCCTGTGGTGCACTCACAGTTTGAAAGCCTAAACTCCTTAACTGTAACATCCAGGTCGCTACAATGATTATGAATAAAAAAATAAATTCACCTGACCTTGCTGGGTAATTTTCTTGGCGGTTAGTGGAATAAAAGGGTAAGGATGAGGCATTGTCGACAACGCTGTTGATACTACTTGTACCATGCAGCACATGTTCATTGCTTTCTTTGTACTCATTGTGTCATAACAAGACAGTGATGGAAGACCTTACTATTTGATAAAACAACTAAGACAACAAGTTGAATTGTCCTCCTACTCAGCCACCAAACAGACATGCACACACACCGCCACTAGCCCTGTGGTTTACTCACAGTTTGAAAGCCTAAACTCCTTAACTGTAACATCCAGGTCGCTACAACGATTATGAATAAAAAAATAAATTCACCTGACCTTGCTGGGTAATTTTCTTGGCGGTTAGTGGAATAAAAGGGTAGCGATGAGGCGATGTCGACAACGCTGTTGATCCTACTTGTATGTTTCAATCCACACATCACATGTCCATTGCTTTTTTTGGACTCATTGTGTCATAACAAGACAGTGATGGATCAAACTACTATCGGATAACAAAACTAAAACAACACGCCTAATTGTCCTTTTACACAGCCGCCAAACAGACATGCACACACACCGCCACTAGCCCTGTGGTGCACTCACAGTTTGAAAGCCTAAACTCCTTAACTGTAACATGCAGGTCGCTACAATGATTATGAATATAAAATTAAATCACCTTACCTTGCTGGGTAATTTTCTTGGCACTTAGTGGAATAAAAGGGTAAGGACGAGGCAGTGTCGACAACGCTGTTGGTACTACTTGTATGTTTTAAACCACCATTGCTTTCTTTGGACTCATATTGTGTTAGCAAAAGTAGAAAAACAATGTAAAAATGCTAGAAACACTTAAAAGTACACAAAGTAGTGACTAGTTAAGTAACTAATGACAACGTTGCTATGTTGACGAAGTAAGCAGGAGAATGATATGCCCGCCCACAACGGTTCTGCTGCTGGGCACACAATAGTTGGATGAAACGGGGGTACACTGAAACAAATAAATTTTGTCCGTCTGTGGTTCATAAATTCAAAAATGTTGTGTACAGAGGGGTTCGTAAATCGAGGGTCCACTGTGTTGGATTAATACAACTTGCATCTAAGACATCGATCGCAAGCTGCCGGGCGTTCGCAGAGGGTGTTTTTGGGTAAAAGCAAGGCATTAGGAAATACACCTCATACCTTCTGTGTCATCCATCTTCACTAAGATGTCACATTTGTCTTTTGATTGACATGTACGGCGACAAAGGGTTTTGTGAAATGAACGCAAGCTGGTGCGAGCTCAGAAGAAAAAAAGACAGGCATGGAATTTGAGAAGCTTCTGTAATATATATACAGATCATATATTTTACATAATTGTTTGTCTCTTTTGTATATATATTCTTGTCTTCACAATTAAGTGCTGCTCTATTCTGCCTGCGCTAACAAAATAAGTGTCTCAGAAAACTAGCTTAGTCAAGCTAGCTAGCGACAGAGTTAGCCTGGAATGTATTTCTTCTTGTCGGAGTTAGTTTGTGACGAACCCCAAGATGCAGAGAAGGAGGCGGGCATTTTGCAGGTAAACATGTTTAACATGTTTAAAATACTAGAACAAGAACAAAGGGGGCACAACAAAAAGCGCGCACAAGGCGGATAACAAAACTAAAAGAGCTAGCATGGGAGCTAGAAAATAGGGCTTAGCATGGAGGCTAGCATAAACAGAAGGGCCTAGCGGGGAAGCTAGCGGGTAGCAAACAGGAAAAAAGAAGTCTTTACTTGTAGAATGAAAACAAAACGGAAGCAGGGAACAAAAGACAGTAAGCTACAAACAGATACCGAAATATAGCTTACCGCTACGCTGCAATGACACGACATGAAGCGACACGACAGAGCGACAATACGGAACTCGACAATAATCCAGCACTGACTGGAGGACAAAAGCAGGTAAAAATAGGGGCGGGCTGATTGACACCAGGTGTGGACAGGTGCCAATCAGCAGCAGCTGAGGGGAAACAGCACTCAGGGAAAAAGACAGGAAACCAACAAAATAAGAGCGCTGACAGGAACTAAAGACAGGAAATACTACACACACAGAGGAAAAAACTAAGACACAACCAAACTGTCAGGGTTGCAAGCCTGACAATTCTAAAGAGTATAAAAACAAGTTTGGCAGCTGGACAAATAGAAAATGAAAAACTTACCAGGTTCTTCTGGTATGGGAATTGGGGGAGGACTTTGTTTCCTCCTCCAAGTTGTGGAACTTATCAGCAACTAATGTACATCCTGTCTGAGTCCAATGAACGCAAGTCATCAGAGTAAGGTAATACAATACACACCAACATGTACGCCATAAACTTGGAATAATTTTAATATACCTTTAATTTCATGATCATGGTAAAGGGGACCCTACGATGAACTTAATTTACGTTTAAAACACTTTTAGATCGGTGGTGTCCAAAGTGCGGTTTGGGGGCCAATTTTGGCCCATAACTCCTTTTTTATTGACCCTCGGCAGATCGTAAATATTACATTTATTATTATCATCGAGATGTTATTAGTAATGCTGTCAAACGATATTGAAAAATTTACAATAACAAGATCTGATAGCTCAGTTACAGCTCATGTTATTCTATTCTGTGTTATATGTCTTTTATCTTGCACGATTGCGCCAGGTAAAATTCCTAGTTGGTGAACCCGTTCTCAAACAATGGCAATAAAAACTTTTCTGGTTCTGATTCTGAAAAAAAAAATCAGATTGGTCAAACTTTTGAATTTGTTACAAGTAGTATAAACTCGCTTGCATGATTTCAGTTAACGTGACCATTTCAATTAAACTAAAAAATACCTCAATACTTGGTCACAAATGCAATTTAAATAAATTCCGTCATTAATCTGCGTATATACATTTTATGTGATTATAATCGCATTTATTACCTACCTTTAAAATTAAAATTGAAACATTCTAAAATGTTTTATATATATGTATATTATATATATATATATATATATATATATATATATATATATATATATATATATATATATATATATATATATATATATATATATATATATCCTACCTTATTTTGTGTTTTCACAAACCTCATAGGCTACAAGAAGATAGCAGCTACACAACAGCTAAACATACCATAGCACACAAGCTAAACATGAAGGCTGCGAATCTTTTGGCACCACACGATTTGATTCCATTCAATTCTTGGTGTAACGATTCAATTCAGAATCAGTTCTCGATTCAAAATGATTCTCGGATTAAAATCAATGCTTATTTTTTAATAACATTGAGTGCTAGTTCTATGATGAACGACATTCCTCCATGAAATAGATAGACAGTCTGATACATTTCTATATTACTTAAAATAAAACAGATTTTGTTAAATAAAATTCTAAACAAACATGTAATAAAGTGGCTGGACAGGACAGACTAAAAAATCAATGTTTTTATTTATTTATTTTTTAATCGATTAAAGATCGCTACAAATAAGAATCGTGATGCATTCGAAAATCGTTTTCTTTTTTTTTTTCAGTCTAAAACAGCACATTTGTCAATATAAAAAGTATTAAATAATTGCACATTACTTACACATTAAAAGTCTCCAAGACAGAAGTGTATTAGAAAGTATCCAGTAACAAATGTGTCTGCATCCTTTAACGTCTGCATCATGAGCTTTACTTGATGAATTAATGTGGCCACGAGGTATCACCAAAACAAATTGCCACTCTACTTCATTTTAAAGACGGCATAAGTCCATTACAAACGGTTGATAATAAATTGGTTAGTGTTTTTCATACGTACCATAGTTTTGCTGAATAACATTCCACACTACAAAATAACAAAAGTGTGTATGATTCGTGCTGATATGATATCGTGTCAATATCGTATTGGACGATACTTTACCATTCAAGGTTCAAATGTCTGGAAAAAGATGTATCTGGACACCCCTAATTGGCCGTAACACAATCAAATAAAGTCAGAAAACACTAATTAGCGACACATATGGCTCATTGTTCTGTATTAAATAGAAGTAGGTTTCCTACACAATGGATCCAGCTTATTATAAAGCCCTCTTTGCAAAGTTGCCACTGTACTACTGTAAGCATATAAAGTATTTATATCAACCAATATCAAGTTGCTATTTCCTGTTGCAAGTATGCACGATTGTCATAAATGCATTTAATAAATGTGAATGTAGCATGACCAATGTTAGGGAAACACAGGCTCATACTGTATGCATGTTTTCTTCCAATACCCATGTATTTTTGTGACTGAATATGCTATATTCGGACCTAATGTTCTCATTTCATATCGCATTCAGCTAAGTGTTATTTCTCCAGCTGACTTTCTTTGTGGTTCAGAATTTGCCGACCGTGAAAATGTCTATATCAGGGGTCACCAAAGCGGTGCCCGCGGGCACCAGGTAGCCTATAAGGACCAGATGAGTAGCCCACTGGCCTGTTCTAAAAATAGCTCAAATAGCAGCACTTACCAGTGAGCGGCCTCTATTTTTTAAATTGTATTTATTTACTAGCTAGCTGGTCTCGCTTTGCTCAACATTTTTAATTCTAAGAGAGACAAAACTCAAATAGAATTTGAAAATCCAAGAAAATATTTTAAAGACTTGGTCTTCACTTGTTTAATTAAATTCATTTATTTTTTTAACTTTGCGTCTTATAACTTTCAGAAAGACAATTTTAGAGAAAAAATACAACCTTAAAAATGATTTTAGGATTTTTAAACACATACCGGTATACCTTTTTACCTTATAAATTCCTTCCTCTTCTTTCCTGACAATTTAAATCAATGTTCAAGTATTTTTTATTTTTTATTGTAAAGAATAATAAATACATTTTAATTTAATTCTTCATTTTAGCTTCTATTTTTTTAATGAAGAATATTTGTGAAATATTTTTTCAAACTTATTATGATTAAATTAAAAAAAAAACTATTCTGGCAAATCTATAAAATCTGTAGAATCAAATTGAAATCTTATTTCAAAGTATTTTGAATTTCTTTTAAAATTGTTGCTCTTGAAAATCTAGAAGAAATAATGATTATAAAGCTTGGTCTAATTTGTTATGTATTCTAACAAAGTGCAGATTGGATTTTAACCTATTTAAAACATGTCATCAAAATTCTAAAATTAATCCTAATCAGGAAAAATTACTAACGATGTTCCATAAATTATTTTTTAAAATTTTTCAGAAAGATTCGAATTAGCTAGTTTTTCTCAATTTTTTGGTTGAATTTTGAATTTTAAAGAGTCGAAATTGAAGATAAACTATGTTTCAAAATTTAATTTTCATTTTTTTTTCGTGTTTTCTCCTCTTTTAAACCGTTAAATTAAGTGTTTTTTCATCATTCATTCTCTACAAAAAAACCTTCCATAAAAGGAAAAAAAATGTACGACGGAATTAAAGACAGAAATACCAATTTTCTTTTATCTATAGATTTATTTATTAAAGGTAAATTGAGCAAATTGGCTATTTCTGGCAATTTATTTAAGTGTGTATCAAACTGGTAGCCCTTCGCATTAATCAGTACCCAAGAAGTAGCTCTTGGTTTCAAAAAGGTTGGTGACCCCTGCTCTATATTGTGCCACTAAAAGAGACTTAGTACCTTTGGCGTTAATATCTCAGAAAACATGCCTTTGGCCGAGGAAATATGTGTGTTGGAAGTGGTAAACAGCTTTTTGTGGCACGTTATATTAACCCGATAAATCCCTGTGTGAGGGTTCAGACAGGGAAGATTTAGGTCTGTCGTTACCTGCAAACAGCCCTGTGTTTTGGAGACTATAAATAATTTCCATGATCTCAAATAACGAGATTTGTAAGAGAGCTGAGCACTGTTAAGCCACACTAGAATTGCAAACCACGTTTGTGGAGAATACTGCTGTTATACTGTGTTATGTCCGACTCCAAGTAGAGCTGTGTATTGCAGTGCATGTACTAAGTGATGTCGCTGCCTATTAAAGACCGCACACTGAGATCATTCCGTTTGTTTGTGTCCGTGAAATGCATAAACTGATATCAAGTGTTTTATTCTGGATTTGAGATGTGTTTGAGTTCACTCACATACAAAGTGTCTCGGCATGTACCCAAATACAAATTTCATACCACTGTTATTGTGACCAAATTGATCACAGGTATCATTATTATCAAGGTCTTATTGAATACACTCAAAAATCAATCAATCAATCAATCAATCAATGTTTACTTATACAGCCCTAAATCACTAGTGTCTCAAAGGGCTGCACAAACCACTACGACATCCTCGGTAGGCCCACATAAGGGCAAGGAAAACTCACACCCAGTGGGACGTCGGTGACAATAATGACTATGAGAACCTTGGAGAGGAGGAAAGCAATGGATGTCGAGCGGGTCTAACATGATACTGTGAAAGTTCAATCCATAATGGATCCAACACAGTCGCGAGAGTCCAGTCCAAAGTGGATCCAACACAACAGCGAGAGTCCCGTTCACAGCGGAGCCAGCAGGAAACCATCCCAAGCGGAGGCGGATCAGCAGCGCAGAGATGTCCCCAGCCGATACACAGGCAAGCAGTACATGGCCACCAGATCGGACCGGACCCCCTCCACAAGGGAGAGTGGGACATAGAAGAAATAGAAAAGAAACGGCAGATCAACTGGTCTAAAAAGGGAGTGTCTTTAAAGGCTAGAGTATACAAATGAGTTTTAAGGTGAGACTTAAATGCTTCTACTGAGGTGGCATCTCGAACTGTTACCGGGAGGGCATTCCAGAGTACTGGAGCCCGAACGGAAAACGCTCTATAGCCCGCAGACTTTTTTGGGGCTTTGGGAATCACTAATAAGTCGGAGTCCTTTGAACGCAGATTTCTTGCCAGGACATATGGTACAATACAATCGGCAAGATAGGATGGAGCTAGACCGTGTAGTATTTTATACGTAAGTAGTAAAACCTTAAAGTCACATCTTAAGTGCACAGGAAGCCAGTGCAGGTGAGCCAGTACAGGCGTAATGTGATCAAACTTTTTTGTTCTTGTCAAAAGTCTAGCAGCCGCATTTTGTACCAACTGTAATCTTTTAATGCTAGACATGGGGAGACCCGAAAATAATACGTTACAGTAGTTGAGGCGAGACGTAACAAACGCATGGATAATGATCTCAGCGTCTTTAGTGGACAGAATGGAGCGAATTTTAGCGATATTACGGAGATGAAAGAAGGCCGTTTTTGGTAACACTTTTAATGTGTGACTCAAAGGAGAGAGTTGGGTCGAAGATAATACCCAGATTCTTTACCGTGTCGCCTTGTTTAATTGTTTGGTTGTCAAATGTTAGAGTTGTATTATTAAATAGAGTTCGGTGTCTAGCAGGACCGATAATCAGCATTTCCGTTTTTTGGGCGTTGAGTTACAAAAAGTTAGCGGACTTGACCAACTTTAGATAGACTTAGAAAGCCCACTTTCATGTTTTGTGTTTTTATTATGAGTTTTCTAACGGGTGTTGTGGCATCCTATTCTACTCAGCGGTCCTTGAAAGCACCGTAATAACACCTCGGTCTCGTATTCCTCTGAAATGTAAATGTAAATGTGTTATACTTTTATAGCGCTTTTCTGCCTTTTTAAGGACCCGAAGCACTTTGACACTATTTCCACATTCACCCATTCACACACACATTCACACACTGATGGCGGGTGAGTATAAATATAACACTCTGTGCTAAGATAACGTGCACAATTGAATAGCTTAGTTGCTCAGACATAAATGTGTTTATATAAATTTAGATTGTATATGTTGTTTCTTAATGGGGAAAGACATTATTGTCTCATGTATTCATGTTAACATTTAAGCTAACGAGCTAGCATCGATCAGTCCAAGAGTTTATCGAAGTAAATGTTTTTTGATCAATTTGATTCAAAACACTGTTAATACTAACTATCAGGAGTGTTACTGCGGTTAACATTATTACCGTTTATAATTACATCCATGTATGTGTCGAAGTAAATCTTCAGCGGAAAACTGATGTCAAAGAGTCAAAAAGTTATAGGTAACAATAAAGACGATTACCGGCATCATGATAAACCGCGGTAAAATTTTAGACGGTTTAAAAGTAAAAAATGTTAAATAATTGTATCTAAGTTAACACAAAACTTTGTGTTACATTGACTTCAGCTCGCCCTGCGAGAGGACATAAGCTGTCTTTGATCCGACCAAGCAAAAGGCTTGTAAAACTCCACTGTGTAGGATGGGGAGCGACATGAAGGCGTCGGTTTCTTTGATATATTGTAATCCAAAGGAAGATTTTGTCTTTACCCGCTATCTACAAAGCGGAGAGGAGGAACTGTTTTACAACCTTTTCTTTGAACTGTTTTGTAATCAAAGGCGATGGCTGTTTACGACCCCCCTCCCATAGAAACAGCTATTACCACGTAATCAGGGAAAGTCCAAATAAAAGAGTTTGCGTACAATCTTTCGTCAGAGCGTGGTGGAACTGTACAAAGAGTGAAGACCAGACATTTCTCCTCAATTGAGCTAAATTGAATTCTGTCTCTGTTTAATTCCTTGTTTCTTGTCTTGTTTAATAGATGTCATCAGTGTTTGAACCTGACACCATGATTGATTGCTGCACAAACTCAGACATTCTGCTTATTTCATTCTGGTAATCGCTTCTAAGCTTAAATGCTAACATGAATACAACAGACATCACCTTCTTACCCCATTACAAACGTCATACCCCAATCTAAACTTATACAAACAATGCTGTCTGAACAACTAAGCTATTTAAATATGCACAATGAACCAACAGGCTGTACTCTATTGGCACAACAGGAAGTGACTTACTGACAGATTTGGTAGCTCTGTAAATTGGTCGGGACAATCGTTGAGAAACACTTACCGTATTTCCTTGAATTGCCGCAGGGCATATAGTATGTGCCTGCCTTGAATTACTGCCGGGTCAAACTCGCTTCGCAAAATAATTAGCGCATGCTTAGTATTACCGCCTGGTCAAACTCGTGACGTCACGAGTGACACTTCCCCTGTCATCATTTTCAAAATGTAGGAGGCTGATTTCAATACCGGTAATTTGAAATCACATAAAGGGAAGAAGATTAAGAGCTATTCAGTAGGATTTAAGGTCCAGGCTTACATGACACTCAATTTTTTACTGCATGCCTTTGGTAAGTGCCGGAGTGAGAAGAGGTTTTAAAATAATTAGCGCATGCTTACTTTTACCGCATGCCTTTAGTAAGCGCAGGAGTGAGAAGAGGTTTTAAATTAATTAGCGCCCCAGCAGCAATTCAAGGAAATACCATATATTTGACAATTAAAACAGAAGATGGTAAACATATTTGAACACTCAAATCAAAATATTATGGCTTGTAAGAAGTTGGAAAATACTTAATATTCATTCTGCCAAAGAGTGTGTTAATAATTGTTTTTATTACAACTCGGTTCAACAATTTTTTGTGGGTATAAGTAATTTTTGAGCACATGCATGATAATAAGGATAACCGTGATCCTATTTTCACCACGATAATGATAACTATGATCTTTTTTTTAAACATGATAATAATAACCATGATCATGCTTTTTTTTTTACAGTTATATGACATTTTTATATCGTTAAATCCCTAATTACACATCACAAATAACATGGTATTACTCCTATTTTCCCATTGTAGAGATTGACAAACCTATAGTATGTTGCTGAAGGACACAAAACAATGTTAAAAATACAGTTGGAATATTTTTACTCTCTGAAGAGCTTCTTGCTGCTTCTTCAATACACAAATATACCATTTTTTTTTAATAGAATTTTGAGTTTTATTTCTCTAATTCTCCAGGAGCCTTAAACTAAACATTCTCAATCATTGCTTGTCATCAGCAACAACAACAACAACAACAAAGCTTTACTTTAGCTTATCAGACTTCCTGATTGAGATCACTTTTCCTGTTGCACTGCTTTTCTGCCAGATTCTATACAGGACTATTTCAAAAAGTAAATAAAGAAGAATACAGAAGAGGAAAACAAATATTGGGAGTGTTGAGTTCGGGAGTAAAATAACACAAGTGGTGTCTTAAAGTCCATGATGGCAAAAAGAAAAAAAAGTAATAATATTGTTATATGTATCCAGTGATTATACTATAAAGTTATTTTCCATTTAAGTTCACCAATTTAAAAAAATGTTTTTTTTCAAAATCGCTTAATTTTCACATTTGCCGTTCAAATACTGAGAATTACTTGCCGTGAGTCACAGCCAACTGAGCCTTCCCGTCACCATGGATTACGCAATGACTCGGCTAACTGCTGGCTGCTGTGCAGTGAGACCGTATTGCTATATGAATTATATTATACATTTCCATAGTTTAGTCAGCTGAGGTATATAATGTACAGTGTATTTTGTCAACAACTGTATGTGTGTAACGTATTTCTTGTGCTGCGAAGACCCACTATGTGAGGCACCTCTTCTCCGGCCTCCTGGTGGTAGAGGGCGCTAGTGATCCCAGAGATCACTCTTGCACTACTCGGCTAAGCCTGGGGACATCTGAAGCCGGTATGTTTTAAAGTTGTTGTTTGCCTGCATATTGTAAAAACAACCGTCCGACATTTTACAACTAATTGTAAACTTATAGGTGCCGAGCATCAGGGCCGAGTTGCGACGAAAGAGTGTGTCGATGTTGAGATATTAAACCGAGTTGGTAAGTGAATTTTTTTGCTAATAGTAGCTACTAGCCGTACCCATGTATTTTCTATGTGCAGTTAGCATCGGGTTTTAATCCTGTTTCCTCCAATGTTTCTGATCCGATTGAATTTATATTTATGTCGAGTCTTTATTTTGGGTACTTAAATATGGTGACTGAGTATTATGGCCTTTTAAGGCCATCTGCATTTTTTATGCTACAGTAAAGAAAATTAATGAACACGGCCGCTGGAGCGCGGTTACACCTGTCATGGTGACAACACTGTGTACTGTCATGTTTGTTATTTTCTACATATGTTAGCAGTATTATCGCTAATAATGCTAATAATAATTGTAATTTATTTATACTATACTATACTAGCTAAAGTACCTGCTACATTTAGTTAAAGTACCAATGATTGTCACACACACACTAGGTGTGGTGAAATGTGTCCTCTGCATTTGACCCATCCCCTTGTTCACCCCCGGGGAGGTGAGAGGAGCAGTGAGCAGCAGCGGCCGGGAATCATATTTGGTGATTCAACCCCCAATTCCAACCCTTGATGCTGAGTGCCAAATAGGGAAGAATGCTGGTATGAGCTTTTAAACATAACCCGTTAACTGCTGCCAATCAAATGGTGAATAAGATACTCTATAGCAGGGGTCACCAACCTTTTTGAAACCAAGAGCTACTTCTTGGGTACTGATTAATGCGAAGGGCTACCAGTTTGATGCACATTTAAATAAATAGCCAAAAATAGCCAATTTGCTCAATTTACCTTTAATAATTATATATATATATATATATATATATATATATATATATATATATATATATATATATATATATATATGCCAAAATAGCCAATTTGCTCAATTTACCTTTAATATATATATATATATATATATATATATGTATATATATATATATATATATATATATATATATATATATATATATATATATATATATATATATGTATATATATGGCAATTTATTTAATTTATTTTATTTATATATAAAAATGGGTATTTCTATCTGTCATTTTATAGTACATTTTTTTCCTTTTAAGGAAGGTTTTTTGTAGAGAATAAATGATGAAAAAAACCACTTACTTGATCGGTTTAAAAGAGGAGAAAACAGGAAAAAATGAAAATTAAATTTTGGAACATAGTTTATCTTCAATTTTGACTCTTTAAAATTCAAAATTCAACCGAAAAAAAAAAGGAAAAAAATAATTAATTCAAATATCTTTGAAAAAATAAAAAAAAGAATTTATGGAACATCATTAGTGATTTTTACTGATTAAGGTTAATTTAAAAATTTTGATGACATGTTTTAAATAGGTTAAAATCCAATCTGCACTTTGTTAGAATATATAACAAATTGGACCAAGCTATATTTCTAACAAAGACAAATCATTATTTCTTCTAGATTTTCCAGAACAAAAATTTTAAAATAAATTCAAAAGACTTTGAAATAAGATTTTAATTTGATTCTACAGATATTGTAGATTTGCCAGAATATTTCTTTTGAATTTTAATCATAATAAGTTTGAAGAAATATTTCACAAATATTCTTCGTCGAAAAAATAGAAGCTAAAATGAAGAATTAAATAAAAATGAATGTATTATTCTTTACAATATAAAAAAAATACTTGAACATTGATTTAAATTGTCAGAAAAGAAGAGGAAGGAATTTAAAAGGTAAGAAGGTAAATGTGTTTAAAAATCCTAAAATCATTTTTAAGGTTGTATTTTTTTCTTTAAAATTATCTTTCTGAAAGTTATAAGAAGCAAAGTAAAAAAATAAATGATTTTAATTAAACAAGTGAAGACCAGGTCTTTAAAAATATTTTGGGGGATTTTCAAATTATATTTGAGTTTTGTCTGTCTTAGAATTAAAAATGTCGAGCAAAGCAAGACCAGCGTGCAAGTAAATAAATACAATTAAAAAAATAGAGGAAGCTCACTGGTAAGTTAAGTTCAAGTTAAACTACCAATGATTGTCACACACACTAGATGTGGCGAAATTATTATCTGCATTTAACCCATCACCCTTGATCACCCCCTGGGAGGTGAGGGGAAACAGTGAGCAGCAGCCTGGAATCATTTATGGTGATTTAGCCCACAATTCCAACCCTAAATGCTGAGTTCCAAGCAGGGAGGTAATGGGTCCCATTTTTAGTCTTTGTTATGACTTGGCCGGGATTTGAACTCACGACCTACCGATCTCAGGGCGGACGCTCTAACCACTGGCCACTGAGTAGTAAGTGCTGCTATTTGAGCTATTTTCACAACAGGCCAGTGGGCGACTCACCTGGTCCTTACGGTCTACCTGGTTCCCGCGGGCACCGCGTTGGTGACTCCTGCTCTGTAGGGTTCATATATTTACAAATCTGACTGTGATTAAGTCAGTACATCACCAGCCATGAACCTCACCGCACGTCACTGCTTAAAGTAAACACAATCAGGGACAGCCAACGTTGTGCCCGTGGCCTCCAAGGCCCCCGCACGGAACCAATGATCATTTGACAAAATGTTATTTGTACGTTGAAAAACAAATACAGTTAAAATAAAATACATGAAATGCAAAACAAAATGCATTTCATGTATGATATATATAATAGTAATATATTTCCTTAACAAAAAAACTAACAAAAAAATTCCAGCAGACACCAAAACACATCAATTTAATACATTTTAATCAGTCTCTTAAAGTAGCAGTGGAGTGGAAAAACAAGTTGCCTCTATTTTGAAGCTAGTGACATATAAACCTGATTTATGACACCAAAAGACTTGTTTTTCAGATGAAAAGATATGATCGAAATAGTATCAATCTCATGGAGATTCCCGAGCCATTTTGAGAGATAATGAAGAAGCCAGTCACGTGAACGTATATCGCATGACGTAGCATTAGGAACTACAGATCCCTTCCCCATCAACAACAATGCGAATCAAGTTGACTTTTTGAGCGCCAATAACGATTACTTTGGGAAAAATAATAATCCAGAACCTTATATTTTTCAGGCCGAACCAAAAGAGGATGACGAATAAGTTTCAGAAGCCGAGTGCTAAACGGATGTATTTTATTGAAAAACTAGCATAACCAGCATTGCTAGGTGCTAAACATACGAGCTAACCATAATAAACCATAATATAACAAACATTGTAATATTTCCACTGTCGCTGGGATGCCGACAGACGGGACGCTCACATAATTCCGTTTGGATAAAGATTCATTCGCAATTCTCACAAAGGGTTAAAAGTAAAGATGTCCGATAATGGCTTTTTTGCCGATATCTCGATATTGTCCAACCCTTGATTACCGATTCCGATATCAACTGATACCGATATTTACAGTCGTGGAATCAACACACTATCATGCCTAATTTTGTTGTGATGCCCCGCTGGATGCATTAAACAATGTAACAAGGTTTTCCAAAATAAATCAACTCAAGTTTTGGAAAGAAATGCCAACATGGCACTGCCATATTTATTATTGAAGTCACAAAGTGCATTTTTTTTTTTAACATGCCTCAAAACAGCAGCTTGGAATTAGGGACATGCTCTCCCTGAGAGAGCATGAGGAGGTCGAGGAGGGCGGGGGGTGTATATTGTAGCGTCCTGGAAGAGTTAGTGCTGCAAGGGGTTCTGGGTATTTGTTCCGTTGTGTTACGGTGCAGATGTTCTCCTGAAATGTGTTTGTCATTCTTGTTTAGTGTGCGCATATTTGTAACAGTGTTAAAGTTGTTCATACGGCCACCCTCAGTGTGACCTGTATGGCTCTTGACCCAGTATGCGTTGCATTCGCTTGTGTGTGCTAAAAGCCGTAGGCATTATGTGATTGGGCCGGCACGCAAAGGCAGTGCCTTTAAGGTTAATTGGCGCGTATACCACTCAGCACAGCGGCGTTTTAAAAAGCCATAAATTGTACTTTTTGAAACCGATACCGATAATTTCCGATATTACATTTTAAAGCATTTATCGGCTGATGATATCAGCAGCCCGATGTTTTTGAAAATCTCTAGTTTAAAGAGTTGCAGCAGCAACTAGCGTGTCTTTTTCCATCTCTGGGGGATGTCAAAGTGGACCAGCTTGTCGGTCCATGGCCACATTTGTCTACTACCAGGTGAGAGATGCATGAAATATAGTCTAGAACAGGGGTGTCAAACGTACGAACAGTTTTATCTGGCCCGCGGGATGAGTATAAAATTTGGTCGACATTTTTGAATGAAAGAAACTGCTGTTCTAAATGTGTCCACTGGATGTCGCAATAGCAATTTTTTGTATCTTTGTAGATGATGCTACATATGCAAAAAAATAAAAATAAACCACATGATGTTAATGCACCAGTTGTGGAAAATAAGCAAAGTGCATAAATAACTTGCTTTAATTAGATTTTGATGTTATTTTTATTTTATTTTGATAGATTGAAAATGAACACCAATGAGTTGACTGATGAACATTATCACATGAATTATTTAGAAAGTATAAATAACAACAAATAAAAATGTAACCCAACAACATTATAATTTGTACATTTTCAGAATGTGCTTATTCTTTTTTTAAACAAAGAAAACAATCTGAAGTTGTCTATTTTCAAGTTATAGTGCCGTGATTTTACTACTTGAGAGTAGAGTTTTTTTTCTATTTGGCCCCCCATCTAAAATGAGTTTGACACCCCTGATCCAAACAAATAACAGAGCATATGACGCCAAAACGGCAATTGCAACATAAATACAATATTATCATATTAATTATTCAGAAAGTATAAATAACGACAAGAAAAACATAGCGTAGAATTAACCATTTGTCTTACACTTTCAGCAAAAAACATAAAGTGACTTACAATGTCCGTTTTCACTGGGATGCCGACTGATGCGATAGTTGTATCTTTCAGCACTTATTGCTCTTCTTTAGCTGCTAAAATCAAAATAAAACTCACTCCACGGATTAAAAATCAATCAATCAATCAATGTTTACTTATATAGCCCTAAATCACTAGTGTCTCAAAGGGCTGCAAAAAAAGATGCTTCATAGTCAAGAGCCATGTTGCGATGCTCAAATACTGCGTTCTATTGTTTGCTATAGAGTATTAAGTTGGTAGCTACAACTTTCTACTGCAAAGGTGGATGTATAATTTTATAATCTAACATAAACTTTTTCGAATTTAAGGGCAATAGTTCTGCTTTATTTTATGGCCGATTGCATCTAACATTGTTAGCAGCTCAAGCTCGTGGTCGGAGGAGCAGTGTGAGCAAGGTGTCACGATGCCAGAAAGGTAGTCCCTTGATGTTAGCTCTTGCAATAACAATGTCGATATAGCCCGATTGATATGCAACCTACGGTGTTGTTGGTGGTTTTTTGAATGTTTTTTTAGCGCTTTGTAGTCGGAATATATGAATCCACTTGTTAGCTGCCTCGCACTAGCAGTTTTTCACTACTTAGAACATGGGTGTCAAACTCTGGCCCGCGGGCCAAATTTGGCCCGCCGTATAAATTCATTTGGCCCTTGAGGCAATATCAAATTAACATAAGTGTTGGCTCGCCGGTATTATACAGCCGCATTCACCACTAATACTCATACTTGCCAACCCTCCCGATTTTCCCGGGAGACTCTCGAAGTTCAGTGCCCCTCTCGAGAATCCATTCTTCCGAATTTCTACCGATTTCCACCCGGACAACAATATTGGGGACGTGCCTTAAAGGCATTGCCTTAAAGCGTTCTCTACAACCTGTCGTCACGTCCGCTTTTACTCTATACAAACATGAGTGAATGCATGCATACTTGGTCAACAACCATACAGGTCACACTAAGGGTGGCCGTATAAAGAACTTTGACACTGTTACAAATAAGCGCCACACTGTGGACCCACACCACACAAGAATGACAAACACATGTCGGGAGAACGTGTGCACCGTAACACAACATAAACAAAATACCCAGAACCCCTGGCAGCACTAACTCTTCCGGGACTCTACAATATACACCCTCCGCTACCACCACTATCAAGATTATTAAGTTGTATAAGCGTTGCTTTTTCCATATTCAGTGTTAAAGCAAATCAGCTAAGCAAACTGAGCAATAATTAACGTTTTATTCGTGCACTTTCTCTTGCTGTTTCAAGACTCGAATGCTTGATTCATTCATTATTGTTATTTTATTTTCAAATTTATTTTTAGCCTGTGAAAAAAGTTTATTTTGATATTTACCTGAGAAGGCTGCAAATAAAAAAAGAGGCATTAAATTTTTATTTAAATTTCATTCGATATGGCATTGATATTTTTGAATTATTATTATTAATATTATTATTATTATTTGAAACTTGATTTTGCATGTCACTATAAAGTTATATAAGCCTTGCTTGTTCAATATTCAATGCAAAACTTTTTTGGGTCCCTATTAAAAGGTTAATTTGTTCAACCTTGGCCCGCCGCTTTGTTCAGTTTTAAATTTTGGCCCACTCTGTATTTGAGTTGGACACTCCTGACTTAGAACGTACAGAGAAGGAAAAGACGTTAGTTTCTTGTCTCACAAGATAGACAAAATTCGCCCAAAAAGTGTACTTTTCCTTTAACTTTACTCTTATTATGTATTGATAATGTAAACGTTGACTAAAGCGATAATGTGCCGACACACCAAAACATTCAGTTTAGTCCCTGCCATGGTTTGAGAAGAAAGTGATCCTTGCATAAATGTTAAATATATGCAAGCATTAAACATGTATGAATGCATTAAAAATGCATGTAAAGGAACGAGAAGGCTACAATGCCTTCTTATAATTGGATGTGCCGGAGGACACAGTCCACTGTCTTAAATAAAAATCTAAATCTTGCCATTCTTGACGTCTCCAATTGCTCCCCAGACATCAAACAAAAACACGTCAGGAAAAGCAAAGTCTCCCAGGACCGAGTCCAAAGCTTCTGCAAATTCATCAGGGTTCTTCTTGTCTCTGCCGGCCTCAACTATGGTGGTAGCTGCAGAAAAGACGGGGATGCACAGGTCTCGATTTACGTTTTAGGTCAGTAACTCTTTCGTCACTCTGAACAAAGTAGTACAGTGGTACCTCGGGATACGAGATTATTTGCCCATTGAAATACATTTAACTGGTCGAAACGGCACAATTTTAACACGATACATGCAGTTTAAAAAGGAAAAAACTACTTTTACAAAAGAAGTGTGTGAGAAACAATACAACAATATGTACTACAAACAATTACAGTAGTTTTATGAAAGTACAGCATTTACCTTCTCCGTCAAACACGCCATCAGCAACTTCTCCATATTTTTACACATACTTTCTTCGTTACCATATTATGGCGATAAACTAATGCTAATGAGTAAGACCGGATGGTTTAATCCGATTTTACAGGGTTCACAGTGACCCTCACTTGCAAACGAAAGCATAACAATTAGCTGACCGACAGCTCATATCCAGAAACACTCATAAACCGGGGCACTCGTATCCTGAGGTGTTACTGTGCTTCTCTGTAAAAAGATGAAAGTAGCCAACTTGCATGTAGCCAAAAGATGAGCAACTCTGCCCATTAACTAGTAAATAGTCCTACCAAGCTCTAAATCTCGGATGCCCATGTAGCTCTCCAGCAGGTCGTCCACTCTCATGGTGGCTTGTTCTTCAAACTCACTCTGCTGTAAGAAGAATGTACTGATCTTTAAGATGTAAAATAAGATTATTAATGTGTACAATCAGGTGGAGTGTGTATTCCTACGTATGTGTGCGTGTGTGTGTGTGTGTGTGTGTGTGTGTGTGTGTGTGTGTGTGTGTGTGTGTGTGTGTGTGTGTGTGTGTGTGTGTGTATATATATATATGTATGTATATATATATATATATATGTATATATGTTAGAGGTGTTGGAAAAAATCGATTCGAATATGAATCGAATCGAATGCGTTGTGCGATTCAGAATCGATTCTCTTTTTTTTTTAAATCGATTTAAAAAAAAAAAAAAATTTGTATATCAATCCAACATAACAATACACAGCAATACCATAAAAATGCAATCCAATTCCAAAACCAAACCTGACCCAGCAACACTCAGAACTGCAATAAACAGAGCAATTAAGACACAAACACGACACAATACAAACCAAAAGTAGTGAAACAAAAATGAATATTATCAACAACGGTATCAATATTAGTTATAATTTCAGCATAGCAGTGATTAAAAATCCCTCATTGACATTATCATTACACATTTATAAAAAAAAGAAGAAGAACAATAGCGTCACAGTGGCTTACACTTGCATGGCATCTCATAAGCTTGACAACACACTGTGTCCAATGTTTTCACAAAGATAAAATAAGTCATATTTTTGGTTTGTTTAATAGTTTACATTATTGCAATCAGTTGATAAAACGTTGTCCTTTACAATTATAAAAGCTTTTTAAAAAAAATCAACTACTCTGCTAGCATGTCAGTAGACTGGGGTAGATCCTACTGAAATCCTATGTATTGAATAAATACAGAATTGTTTTGAGTCGGAAATATATCGTTTTTGAATCGAGAATCGAATCGAATCGGAAAAATCGATATATTATCGAATCGTGACTCCAAAAATCGATATTGAATCGCATCGTGGGACACCCTAAGATTCACAGCCCTAATATATATATATATATATATATATATATATATATATATATATATATATATATATATATATATATATATATATATATATATATATATATATATACATATATATATATACATATATATATACATATATTTATGTATATATATATATATATATATATATATATATATATATATATATACATATATACATACACACACATATATACAAGTACTATTTAAAATAGCTACTACCAGTAAATAAATCAGAAGTTACTCACTCGAGTAGTCTTTTTCCCTGATAGATGAATACTTTTTGATTTTATTTGAGTCATATATTACTCTAAGTAACGGTACTATTACTTGAGTTAAATTTTTGGCTAATCCACCCTCATCTGTCTGTCTGTCTGAAAGGTTAATATCGTCCTATGAGGGGCCTTTAGGGAGTTTATGTGAGAGCATTTCAGTAGTGTGTTTGAGAGAAAAACATTTCAGTTGTTTATATCAGTGGTCCCCAACCCCGACTGGTACCGGGCCGCAGAATAATGTTTTATTAATTTTTATAAATAAATAAAAAATAATAATAATAATATATATATATTTTTATTTTTTTTAATTAAATGAACATAAAAAACACAATATACACTTACAATTAGTGCACCAAACACAAAAACCTCCCCTTTTCATGACAAAAACGTCCCTTTTTCATGACAAAGAAAAAAGAAAAAAGAAAAAAAAAAGGATCCCGCCCCGCCCCCCACCCCCTCCCGGGCCGCGGGACAAATTATTAAGCGTTGACCGGTCCGCGGATACAAAAAGGTTGGGGACCACTGGTTTATATGCGAGCATGTCAGTAGCGTATGTAAGACGTAATTCTGAATAATGTTGTATGAAAAAAAATGTGTATGGTGATAATGGCAAATATCGTTATTCATTATAATTTCTGGTACTACTATTAGTATTACTATTTTTTCAATTGTATCATTTTCACTGTCAATACAGTGGCATCACTATCGACTTCACTAATTTGTTTTTCTTTGTAATTACTGGTGTCATATTTGTATATATGATAACTGCTGAGGTAGTTATGTTGTTGTTATTGTTTTGTTTAGTTGTTGTCTCTATCTGTCTTGTCCCTCTCTTGCCCCCACAATTTCTGTCTGTTTTTCTTCTTTCAATCGCCTCCTATCCAAACACAAAATATATCCAAACAATTAGTGAAGTCTAATACAAATAGGGCAACAGGAGAAGTATCCAACACATTTATATTCTACGGTAAATCTGTACAGCAGATATGGGCTTCTACATCAACAATATGGTTTGCCGATGTGGCTGGACAGGACAGATTAAAAAAATATATATATTAGTTAATTGATGTTATTATAAATGTCTGAATATACTGAACAAACAAAGACATTTTGATCAATTTTGGGCAATTTAAAACTCCATTCATTCAGTCTGCTTTGCCTAACACTTCTAACTCAATACTGCAAAATAATTTTTCTCTGGGTAGCTGTTTGTTACCGTAAGACAAGTTTAGTCTCACATAGTTTGACTTTGTTGTTTAGTTTCGCTGAAAGTTAGCTGAACAAACATGTCAGGGTAATTGTGACTGGCGGAAAGTCTGCAGGAAATCAATGAACAATACGTCAATGTAATCACTTTGAAGTGATGGAAATCAGTGTGTGTGTGTGTTTGTGTGTGTGTGTGTGTGTGTGTGTTGACCAGAAAATGAAGTGGCCATTATGCTGCAAACTTACCACTTCCTGAACGGTAGCGGAACCTTTTGAACGGAGACGCAAAGTCTCCCTTCCATTGACCATCTTGCCTTCATTAGACTTCGGCGCTTTGGTCCTCATTCCAATCATGTCTGCAGATAGACACACACATTGTTAATTTAATCAAAGCTGGAACTCTCCACGCATTAAAACTTCTCCAGTTTCCCAAAGAACATTTGCCCTGCAAGAGAACAAATCTTACTCATAGTAATTGATTTTCCGAACAAAGACACATTTAACCTCAGCATGTTTACCTGTAAAAACTGCATAACATCCTTACACAAAGACCATCATAGCAATAACTCATGACTTTTGATGAATCGTTGTCTTTTAAGGGAAAAATATGTTGTGCTTTTTATGGCAGCATATTTAAAAAAAACAAAAAAAAACGTCTGGTATCCCCCGAGGGAGACATCTGGTAAATGAATGCTCAGCGATGTTTCTCAGTAAAACACAAGAAACCGTCAGAAATGTTTCAAACTAATTTGAGTTAAAGATGAAGCATTACTAATTCTACAGTAAATGACTGCAGGGAGCACTCAGGGGTCGTTATTACCAATGTCAACAGCGCTAATCTTTAGTATGTCACAGTGTGTACGGTGTGCAACTGTTTGCCAGTAAGTTATGACTGTTGCTATGACGAGGCTTACTTTATTGTTGATTTATACTCAAGAAGAAACACAAGACAGAAGAAAGCTATTTGGCTCTCGCATGGCTGTGGATTCTTCTTATCCCTAACTCTTCATGAGCAATGTAAAGCTACACACGTGACCTGACATTTGCATTCACTTTACAGTTTTTTTTTTATTTTTGATTTTTATTAAGGATCCCCATTAGCTGGTCGCCACAACTCAATAAAATTACAAGTAAAAGCATATAATTATAACGACACAATACAGAAAAAAATAAAAGCATCAATAAGAAAACAAGGAAACAATTTACAGTCACAGAATAATAATTACCATATAAATATAACTATATATTTATACATATATATATACAAAACCAAAGAAAATCATCAACAAGCAAACTAATTTAAAGACTCAGATAAAATATAACTTTCCTTTTAACAACCTGTTTACTTTCAATGCTGGTGAGAATTCGAGGCAGGTTATTCCAGAGCGATACAGATCTATAAATAAAAGATTTACGCAAAGCATTCTCCCTGGGACGAGGGTGTTTAATGAAATAATATGGCTGAGTGATGCTAAAGCAACAACACCAACATTTTTATTTCATTAATATGAGCACTTATGTAACGGTATTTTTAGGCCAATGACGATAAATGATATATATCGGTATATTTTTTTTTTTTTTACGCGCATACGGTTTAGTTCAAACCAAACATCACATGCCTGTTAAGACCAGTGTTCTGAAAATTACTTTTGAAAAGTAATTAATTATAGTCCCTTGTTACTTAAGCAAAAAAAGGAATGCAATTACTAATAGAATTACTCTGTAATACATATACCATATTTTCCAGATCATAGGGCGCACCGGATTAGAAGGCACACTGCCGACGAATGGTCTATTTTTGATCTTTTTCCTTTTATATTAGGTATACCGGATTATAGGGCGCATTAAAGGAGTCGTATTATTTTTTTTTTTTCTTAACGAAAAACACTTCCATGTGGTCAACAAAACATATAATGGTGGTTCTTTGGTCAAAATGTTGGGTAGATTATGTTTTACAGATCATCTTCAAGCCGCTTTCTGACAGTCGCCTCCGGATGCGCTGTTTTGTGGGCGGTCTTATTTACGTGGCTCACCTTTGACAGCGTCTTCTCCCTGTCATCTTTGTTGTAGCGGTGTAGCGTGCAAGGACGGGAGTGGAAGGAGTGTCAAAAAATGGAGCTAACTGTTTTATTGACATTCAGACTTTACTTAAATCACTACTGGAGCACCATCTCCATAGCCGGGAAATAACAACACAGGAAATGTGTCCCGTGAAAACCCGTCCGACCGGCAATCGAATAACTACAAAATAAAACTTTTATTTTTTTTCACTAAATTATAAAATGCTCTGGTTGATATTATGCCCTTAGTGTTGTTAGGGTCGTTTTCGACCCAGTTATAAAAATAACATTATAAAGCAATAATTAGAGCCAAAACGGTACACGCTGACAGTCAGCTCATCTTCCAATAAGGTGAGCTTTAGTGGATTCTCATTTTACCTTGTTATCCCGTACAAAAACAAACAAACATGTGAGGTCAATTCAGTGTAAAGTTGGTGATTGCAAAGTGCACATCTCCAACTTGCAGCATGCAAAAATGAAAAAATTATTTATAGTGAGAGAAGTTCTGGATAATATTTTTGGTGGAAATGAGGTAGAGGACACATAGCAGCATAGTGATACGGATGAACAGGTTTCTGAGGAGGAAGACAATGTGGAGTGTCATCCAGATGACAAAGATGTATCTGATGAGTCTGATGAAGAGGCCACCGGTGGTGAGAAGAAGGACAAGAACTTTTCAGGAGGATAGTTACTAGGGCTGCAAATCTTTGGGTGTCCCACGATTCGATTCAATATCCATTCTTGGGGGTCACGATTCGATAATATATAAATTTTTTCGATCCAACGCGATTCAAAACCGATATTTTTCCGATTCTGTATTCATTCAATACATAGGATTTCAGCAGGATCTACCCCAGTCTGCTGACATGCTAGCAGAGTAGTAGATTTTTTTTTAAAAGATTTTATAATTGTAAAGGACAATGTTGTTGTAAGCTTCTTACTCACAGTTCCCACAGATGCACGCTAACTACTAAAAATATAACTTATTTTATTTTTGTGAAAATATTGGACACAGTGTGTTGTCAGGCTTATGAGATGCGATGCAAGTGTAAGCCACTGTGACACTATTGTTCTTTTTTTTTATTTTTATAAATGTCTAATGATAATGTCAATGGGGAATTTTTAATCACTGCAATACTGAAATTATAACTAATATTGATACTGTTGTTGATATTCATTTTTGTTTCACTACTTTTGGTTTGTTCTGTGTCGTGTTTGTGTCTCCTCTCAATTGCTCTGTTTATTGCAGTTCTGAGTGTTGCTGGGTCAGATTTGGTTTGGGAATTGGATTGCATTGTTATGGTATTGCTGTGTAGTGGGTTGTTGGATTGATTAAAAATAAATAAATAAATAAATAAATCAATTTTTTTTAAATGAGGATCGATTCTGAATTGCACAACGTATTCCATTCGATTCGTATTCGAATAATAATATTAATTTTTGTTTCACTACTTTTGGTTTGTTCTGTGTCGTGTTTGTGTCTCCTCCCAATTGCTCTGTTTATTGCAGTTCTGAGTGTTGCTGGGTCAGGTTTGGTTTTGGAATTTGGATTGCATTGTTATGGTATTCCTGTGTAGTGGTTTGTTGGATTGATTAAAAAAAAAAAAATCAATAAATAAAAATCGATTCTGAATCGCACAATGTATTCGAATCGATTTTTTCCCACACCCCTAATAGTTACCATGGTGAGCACAGTGAAGAAAAATAAACCTGTGCTGCATGATGAAATCTTGCAGGTGAGGACAGGGCTCCTCCTCAAAGTTTGCTTTTACAGACACCACCACTGTTGTCTCATATTCTCCGGAAAAAAAAACAGAATGTGATGCTTATGTCTACTCTTCACAAAGATGCATCATTCAGGAAGTGACAAAAAGCCCACAATTATCCTCGACTATAACAAAAGCAAAGGAGGAGTGGACTACCTGGACAAGCTGACTGCAAATTACACTTTCAATCAATCAAATCAATCAATGTTTACTTATGTGAAGTGAATTATATTTATATAGCGCTTTTCTCTAGTGACTCAAAGCACTTAACATAGTGAAACCCAATATCTAAATTACATTTAAACCAGTGTGGGTGGCATTGGGAGCACGTGGATAAAGTGTCTTGCCCAAGGACACAACGGCAGTGACTAGGATGGCGGAAGCGGGAATCGAACCTGCAACCCTCAAGTTGCTGGTACGGCCACTCTACCAACCAAGCTATACCGCCCTATATATAATGTTTACTTGCCAGCGAATGACCAGGAGATGGCCAATGGTTGTGTTTTACAACAATCTTGATATGTCTGCATGTCATGCATTTGTGTTGTGGACCCACATCCACCAAAAGGTGGAACTCAACCAAAAAAAACAAACGAGAAAATGTTTCTTGAGGAGCGGGAAATTCCCTTGTCAATCAGAATCAGACATACTTTAATAATCCCCAAGGAGAAATTAACATTTTCAGCACAGTCAATATTGAGCAAAGGGTATGGGAGCCCCGAGACCGTGCAGCTGCAGCTGCAGAGCTTGCCTAGCACTCTGTC
The DNA here is from genome assembly GCF_033978795.1 of Nerophis ophidion. Lineage (NCBI taxonomy): Eukaryota > Metazoa > Chordata > Actinopteri > Syngnathiformes > Syngnathidae > Nerophis > Nerophis ophidion. The sequence continues at coordinate 15,968,413 of NC_084632.1, read as the reverse complement.
CACTTCATCAGCAACACAAAGAGCATCCGCGCCAGCATCCTCCTCAGCCAGCTCTGCCTCAACACCAACCAAAACAGCGAGCGCCACAACTCCACTCAGGCCACCTGATTCTCAAAGAAAGAGGTGTCAGGTCTGCCCAGGCAGTAAGGAGAGAAAGACAAACATATTGTGCTTCAACTGCAAGAAATATCTCTGCAAAGAACACACCAAAAGTGTAACTTTTTGCCACACATGTGTCACAGTTAGTTGGTGACGAACCCCAAGATGCAGAGATGGAGGCAGGCATTGAATAAAGAAACATGGTTTTAATATAAAATACTAGAACAAAACCAAACAAAGGGGTACAACCAAAAGCGCGCACGTGGGCGGACAACAAACTAAGAGAGCTAGCATGGGAGCTAGAAAACAAAAAGGAGACTTAGCGTGGAGGCTAGCGGGTAGCAAACAGAAAAACTGGAAACAGCTAAAGGCTAACAAGAAAACACGAAACAAAAGAGCTAGGAGAAAACAAACTACAAATGGCTAAAAGGAACAGCTTACCGCTACGACGACAAGAACAAATAGTAGTAGGACAGGTAGTAGCTGTAACGATGACATCGACACGACAGGTAGCAACGACAAGAGTGACATTGACAATTCAATAATCCAGCAGTGACTGGATGGGAAGACAGGTCTAAATAGGAGCATACTGATTGACACCAGGTGTGGCCAGGTGCCAATCAGCCGGCGCTGAGGGGGAACACAGCACTCAGGGAGAAAGACAGGAAACCAACAAAATAAGAGTGCTGACAGGAACTAAGGACATGAAATACTAAACACACAGAGGAAAAACTAAAACACAAACAGACTGTCAGGGGCAAGCCTGACAACATGCATCTAAACACACACACATACACATGCAAGTTCTTGCACACAGAGACTTTTACTCGAGTTTTGTTTTTTATTAGTTTTGGAACTAGTCATCTATTTCTATTGGTTTGATTTGCTTGATTGGTTGTTGTTTGTTTGATGTTGAAGTTCTGTTGCTGAAAAAAATACTTTTTAGCATTTTTCTTGAAGTAAATATGTATGGGTCGAGATTGACGCGTAACACCATAGATCAGGGGTCACCAACCTTTTTGAAACCAAGAGCTACTTCTTGGGTACTGATTAATGCGAAGGGCTACCAGTTTGATACACACTTAAATAAATTGCCAGAAATAGCCAATTTGCTCAATTTACCTTTATACATATATATATATATATATATATATATATATATATACATATGCATATACATATATATACATATATATATATATATATATACATATATATATATATATATATATATATATATATATATATATATATATATATATATATAATATATATATATATATATATATATATATATATATATATATATATATATATATATATATATATATATATATATATATATATATATATATATATATATATATATATATAAAATGGGTATTTCTATCTGTCATTCCGTCATACATTTTTTTTCCTTTTACGGAAGGTTTTTTTGGAGAGAATAAATGATGAAAAAAACACTTAATTGAACGGTTTAAAAGAGGAGAAAACACAAAAAAATTAAAATTATATTTTGAAACATAGTTCATCTTCAATTTCGACCCTTTAAAATTCAAAATTCAACCGAAAAAATTGAAGAGAAAAACTAGCTAATTTGAATCTTTTTGAAAAAATTAAAAAAAGGATTCATGGAACATCATTAGTAATTTTTCCTGATTAAGATTAATTTACACATTTTGATAACATGTTTTAAATAGGTTAAAATACACATTGAAATAAGATTTAAATCTGATTCTACAGATTTTCTAGATTTGCCAGAATATTTTTTTTGAATTTTAATCATAATAAGTTTGAAGAAATTTTTCACAAATATTTTTCGTCGAAAAAACAGAAGCTAAAATTAAGAATAAAATTAAAATGTATTTATTATTCTTTACAATAAAAAAGAAATACTTGAACATTGATTTAAATTCTCAGGAAAGAAGGGGAAGGGATTTAAAAGGTAAAAAGGTATATGTGTTTGAAAATCCCAAAATCATTTTTAAGGTTGTATTTTTTCTCTAAAATTGTCTTTCTGAAAGTTATAAGAAGCAAAGTAAAAAAATAAATGAATTAATTCAAACTAGTAAAGACCAAGTCTTTCAAATATTTTCTTGGATTTTAAAATTCTATTTGAGTTTTGTCTCTCTTAGAATTAAAAATGTCGAGCAAATCGAGACCAGCTTGCTAGTAAATAAATACAATTTGAAAAATAGAGGCAGCTCACTGGTAAGTGCTGCTATTTGAGCTATTTTTAGAACAGGCCAGCGGGCGACTCATCTGGTCCTTACGGGCACCGCGTTGGTGACCCTGGCCATAGATGTTACTATAGTTGAAATTATTAAAATGAAAAAATAAATCAAACAAATGTATTTAAGAGACATGTTCTAATACCCCTCAGTAATAGTCAGGTAACACAACAACCCTTTATTTATTTATACAATTAGCCGAGGTTCATTTTACCATTTTTTAAAAATTGAAATCGAGGAGTATACTGACAAAAAAAAGGCCCAATGGCCCACACCAAAAATATTAAAAACAATATTTTCATAGATAGGGAAACCTAACAAGGTAACCAAGAGATGAGAAACAAATTGGATGAAAGATAATTGTTTTTAGTGTATTTTACAGCTGATTTAAGACATGGGTCAAAAGATGACCCGTTAACATAAGAAATGGTAACAGAAAGCTAACACAAGAAGAAGGTTAAGGCACGCCCCTAATATTGTTGTCTGGAAGGAAATCAGGAGAAATTCGGGAGAATGGTCGCACCGGGAGATTTTTGGGAGGGGAACTGAAATTTGGGACTCTTCTGGGAAAATCGGGAGGGTGGGCAAGTATGCTCTGCGCGCGAGCTTGCGCTATCAGTTTTGCACGTGTTTCATAGGTCAGGCCCTTTTTAATGCGAAATAACAAATTTAACAGATTTATGGAATACTTGCATATCCGCTCTACATTTGATTGATTGACATATTACACCCGCTTGTTCAAGCACAACGAGTGATCAGCTTATAGCAGGGGTCACCGACGCGGTGCCCGCGGGCATCAGGTAGCCCATAAGGACCAGATGAGTCGCCCGCTGGCCTGTTCTAAAAATAGCTCAAATAGCAGCACTTACCAGTGAGCTGCCTCTATTTTTAAAATTGTATTTATTTACTAGCAAGTTGGTCTCGCTCTGCTCGACATTTTTAATTATAAGAGAGACAAAACTCAAAAAGAATTTGGAAATCCCCAAAAATATTTTAAAGACTTGGTCTTTACTAGTTTGAATAAGTTCATTTATTTATTATTTTGCTTCTTATAACTGTCAGAAAGACAATTTTACAGAATAAATACAACCTTAAAAACGATTTTACCTTTTTACCTTTTAAATTCCTTCCTCTCTTTTCCTGACAATTTAAATCATGGGTGTCAAACTCTGGCCCACGGGCCAAATCTGGCCCGCCGTGTAATTTCATTTGGCCCTTGAGGCAATATCAAATTAACATTAGAGCTGGCCCGCCGGTATTCTACAGCGGCAGTGCCGCTGTAACGCCGCATTCACTGCTTATACTCATACTTGCCAACCCTCCTGATTTTCCCGGGAGATTCCCAAAGTTCAGTGCCCCTCCCGATAATCTCCCGGGACAACACTCCTCCCGAATTTCTCCCCGGACCACAATATTGGGGTCGTGCCTTAAAGGCACTGCTTTTAGCGTGCTCCACAACCTGTCGTTACGTCCGCTTTTGCTCCTTACATACAGCGTGCCGGCCAAGTCACATAGTATATGCCGCTTGTACACACACACACACACACACACACAAAAGTGAATGCAAGGCACATTTGATCAACAGCCATACAAGTCATACTGAGAGTGGCCGTATAAACAACTTCAACACTGCTACAAATATGCGCCACACTGTGAACCCTGACCAAACAAGAATGACAAACACAATTCGGGAGAACAACCGCACTGAAACACAACGAGAACACAACAGAACAAATACCCAGCACTAACTCTTCCGGGACGCTACAATATCCACCCCCGCTATCACCAAACCCCGCCACACCCAACCCCGACCACCTCATTGTTATTTTATTTTCAAATGTATTAGCTAGTGGAAAAAGTTAATGTTGATATTTACTTCTGAAGGCTGCAAATACAAAAGACGCATTACATTTTTTATTTAAATGTTATTTCTGTGATGTTTTTTCGTTTGTTTTTTGAAAGTTGATTTTGCACTATTAGGTTGTATAAACGTTGTTAAAGCCAATCAGTGTAGCAAACTGAGCAATAATTTACGTTTTATTAATTCACTTTCTCTTGCTACTTCAAGGCTTGAATGTTTGATTCATTCCTTATTGTTATTTTACTTTCAAATTTATTATTAACCTGTGGAAAAAGTTTATTTTGATATTTACCTCAGAAGGCTGCAAATAGAAAAGAGGCATCCAATTTGTATTTAAATTATATTTTATATGCCATTGATATTTTTTAATTATTGTTATTATTATTTGAAACACGATTTTGCATGTCACTATAAAGTTATATAAGCCTTGCTTGTTCAATATTCACTGCAAAACTTGTTTGGGTCCCTATTAAAAGGTTAATTTGTTCAACCTTGGCCCGCGGCTTTGTTCAGTTTTACATTTTGGCCCACTCTGTATTTGAGTTTGACACCCCTGATTTAAATCAATGTTCAAGTAATTTTTTTTTTTTTTTTTTTTATTGTAAAGAATAATAAATACATTTTATTTTAATTCTTCATTTTAGCTTCTGTTTTTTCGACAAAGAATATTTGTGAAATATATCTTCAAACTTATTATGATTAAAATTCAAAAAAATTATTCTGGCAAATCTAGAAAATCTGTAGAATCAAATTTAAATCTTATTTCAAAGTATTTAGAATTTCTTATAAAATTTTTGTTCTGGAAAATCTAGAAGAAATAATGATTTGTCTTTGTTAGAAATATAGCTTGTTCCAATTTGTTATATATTCTAACAAAGTGCAGATTGGATTTTAACCTATTTAAAACATGTCATCAAAATTGTAAAATTAATCTTAATCAGGAAAAATTACTAATGATGTTCCATGAATTATCTTTTTATTTTTTTCAAACAGATTCGAATTAGCTAGTTTTTGTATTCATTTTTTTCCGGTTGAATTTCGAATTTTAAAGAGTCGAAATTGAAGATAAACTATGTTTCAAAATTGTATTTTCATTTTTTTCGTGTTTTGTTCCTATTTAAAACCATTCAATCAAGTGTTTTTTTTATCATTTATTCTCTACAAAACAAACTTCCGTAAAAGGAAAAAAAATCTACGACGGAATGACAGACAGAAATACCCTTTTTTTTATATATATATAGATTTATTTATTAAAGGTAAATTGAGCAAATTGGCTATTTCTGGCAATTTATTTAAGTGTGTATTAAACTGGTAGCCCTTCGCATTAATCAGTACCCAAAAAGTAGCTCTTGGTTTCAAAAAGGTTGGTGACCCCTGTCTTATAGGAACAGGCGGACATGTTGGCACTACAGTGGCCTTGTTTCCAGTAGTCACATGACTTGTTCTGTGGCTTTAGGAAGCCAGGTCAGCGGCAAAACACTTACCGGTAATTTCCAATCAGCTAACAAAGGCTGAGGAGGTTCCAAGTTTTTCATTCGCTTCCTTTCTAACGTGTGTAGATTGAATGCAATAAATGAAGCCACTTTGCCATTCGATGAAAGCATTTATGAGAAGGGGAAAGGGAGACAGACGCCTACATGGCGACGGATTTTGTAAATAAACTAAATGTTTGAAGGGTCGTGTTGTTATGTTTTTATGGCCAGGATTAGGTTGCCAAGGAAGGTAATTCATCAAAGTGTGTCCTTACAGCGCTACAAACGTGTAACTTGGTCTCGTCTTCATTTTTATGCTGCACACTAATGCATACTCCCTAACATCATCCAGTCTGCAGTTGTTTTTCTTGCGGGGTGAAATGACCTTCAAAGAAATGTTGTACATTTGTGTGTGCATGATTGGAATACAATATTAATATCACCCACTAAACTCAAGTATGCTCTAGAAACAGTTTGTATAGTCTTCGGACATGAAAGTGTGATATTCATGTGCAGATATAATTAACTCTCCTTGAAAATGGACTATATAAAAAGAGGCTTCTGTCTATCTGACGTAAAACCCACTTGAGACAGTACATGCCGCCACAAATTAAGTTTTTTGTCTGACATCAAAGTGTTGCTGAGGTCCAGCCTCACTTCCTGTTTTTCCGCCTTGCAGATGGTATCTATTGTTTGTAATTAACTTGTTATGATCCGCTACCCGGATCATACGTTATTTGGATTTTGAGTTTGTTTTGTGTACTTCCTTGTTTGTTCCGTTACCATAGTTTCTGATTTGTTCCACCTGTTACTTGTTTCCTGACTGACACTTGTTTGTCGACTACCATCTTTATTTAAGCCTGCCTTTTCAGTTACTCGCTCTCGCCTCGTAAAGTTTTGCTGCATGCAACTTGCGACTACGTTGATTCCCGATTCTGGTAAAAAACCTCCTTTGTTCTTGCTAGCTTTCGCGCTACGCTTTTGTTTTGTCTAGCTCCCATGCTAGTTCTGTTGGTTTTGCCTTTTGTGCCTCGTGTCAGTGTCTCTGTTCCATAGTCTGTTTTATTTTGTTAATAAATCCTTATTTCTTACCTCCACGCTGTGTCCGTTGCCCGACTGCATCTTGGAAGAGCACCATCCAGTAATCGTTACATATCTAAATGCCGTTGTTTGCAGTTAGGTTGATCTAAAACCAGAATCACTTCCTGTGTTCTTAAACCATGTGTCTTTAAAAAAAGGCTCTTCTCTGGAGGCAGGGCCTTGGCAACCGGCATCATATTTAATCGAAGGTTACATTTACACTATCCATCCATCCATTTTTGTATGCCTTATTCCCTTCGGAGTCCCGTGGGGCGCCGGGGCCTATCTCAGCTACAATCGGGCGGAAGGCGGGGTACACCCTGGACAAGTCTCTACCTCATCGCAGGGCCAATACAGATAGACAGATAACATTCACACTTACATTCACACACTAGGGCCATTTTAATGTTGCCAATCAACCTATCCCGCTAACCCCCAGGTGCATGTCTAGTGCACTGTAAAAACAACAACTGTAGATTGTACGGTAAACTTCTGGCGACTGATCTGCCAGTTCGCTCAGTCGCCACCGATTTCTAATTCACAGAAATTTCCTGTAAAAACCACCGTACATTTTACGGTACAATTCTGGCAAATGAGCAGGCAGTTGTTTTACCATGAAATGTACTTGTTTTTATTCAGCGTACTGTGAATGGAAAAACTATACCACTTTTATTTTTACAGAAAAATTCTGTCAACTAAGCTGCCATTTTTATTATAAAATTTCTGGTCGTTGTTTTTAACTGAGCAATTCTGTAAATAGAAAATTGTACTGTGCTCTAAAAAATTTTTACATTTAACTTATAGAACTGTCAGCTCACTTGCCAAAATTTTACCATAAAATTTGTAGCGGTTTTTATACCAAATTACTGTCAATTGAGCATCAATACCACAGTTTTCTCAGGGCATTAATCGATCGCAACTAGACTGTTTGGTTTGTCCTAGAAGACTTTTTGCCTGCAATCTGTGTAGGCTTCATCAGTTCATGCTCATAGACTTAGATTGGTCAGATCTAGTCTTAGACTTACATTGGTCAGGTCTAGTCAAGCGGCTGGTGCCATTACCTCTTCAGTACTGTGCTCTAAAAAATTGTTTACATTTTATGTAAATAACTGTCAGCTCAGTTGCCGTAATCGTACCATAAAATTTGTAGTGGTTTTTACACCAAATTACTGTCTATTGAACATCAATACCACTGTTTTATCAGGGCATTAATCGATCGCAACTAGACCGTTTGGTTTGTCTTAGAAGACGTTTCGCCTGCAATCCGAGTAGGCTTCATCAGTTCATGTTCATAGACTTAGATTGGTCATATATAGTCTTAGATTTACATTGGTCAGGTCTAGTCTAGCGGCTGATGCCATTACCTCTTCAGTACTGCACTCTAAAAAAATTGTTTACATTTTACATAAAGAACTGTCAGCTCAGTTGCCGGAATTGTACCATAAAATTTGTAGTGGTTTTTACACCAAATTACTGTCAATTGATCATCAATACCACTGTTTTCTCAGGGAATTAATCGATCGCAACTAGACTGTTTGGTTTGTCTTAGAAGATGTTTCGCCTGCAATCCGTGTAGGCTTCATCAGTTCATGCTCATAGACCTAGATTGGTCAGATCTAGTCTTAGACTTACATTGGTCAGGTTTAGTCTAGTGGCTGGTCCCAATACTACTAGGCTTCATCAGTGCATGCTTAGAGACTTGGTTTGGTCAGATCTAGTCTCAGATTTAGATTGGTCAGATCTAGTCTTGCGGCTGGTGCCAAAACCCCAAATATTTATACTGCAAAAACCAGTAGGGTGTGCCTGCGCAAAAATGGTTTCGCTCTAATGTACTGAGAAAAACTGGTTTAATGCAAACAAGACAATCCTATTGTCAAAGCCAACAACAGTCGTTGAAGAGTAAAATCCCCTCGTTAGCATTGAGGTATTGTATGTGGCAGAACGATCGCTGTGGATCGACTACTACCAGTCCAAAAAAGTCTGAATCACCCACATTAGCATTCCATTCAGTTGTAAACAAATGGCATTATGGTCACCTTCTGTTTAACTGTTATTTGTTGGAGGCTGAATACTTAGACTTAGACTTAGACTTAGACTTCCTTTCATTGTCATTCAAATTTGAACTTTACAGTACAGGTAGGAACGAAATTTTGTTGCATTAGTTCATAGTAGTGCTGGGTAAAAGCAATAAGGTGCAGATATATTGCAGTCTTTTAGAAATGGTTGAAAGGACGGTGTTGTATCTTGGAGTCGGTGGTGTCGCAGATCACCTCCTCTGTTCAGGGGTGGCTTTTCAACCATGACATCGATGGCTTAGCCTGACTCTCGTCAGATCCTTGTAGTTCGCTGAGCTCCACACAAGGATCTGGGACTTCTCAATAGGAGATGTATTTCAGAAGGCGGGACCTTGTAAAAAAAATGTATGTGATTGAATAAACCCTCACCTCCCAGAGTGATGGGTCAAATGCAGAGAATAATTTTGCCAAACTAAGTGTGTGTGTTACTTGAACTTAAAGGCCTACTGAAATGAGATGTTCTTATTTAAACGGGGATAGCAGGTCCATTCTATGTGTCATTTCGCGATATCGCCATATTTTTGCTGAAAGGATTTAGTAGAGAAAACATCGACGATAAAGTTCGCAATTTTTGGTCGCTAATAAAAAAAGCCTTCCCTGTACCGGAAGTAGCAGACAATGTGCGCGTGACGTCACCGGTGTGAGGGCTCCTCACATCCTCACATTGTTTATAATGTGAGCCACCAGCAGTAAGAGCAATTCGGAACGAGAAAGTGACGATTTCCCCGTTAATTTGAGTGAGGATGAAAGATTCGTGGATGAGAAAAGTTAGAGTGAAGCACTAAAAAAAAAAAAAAAAAAGGCGACGGCTCTAGGCGGCGGCAGTGGGAGCGTTTCAGATGTAACTAGACACATTTACTAGGATAATTCTGGAAAATCCCTTATCTGCTTATTGTGTTAATAGTATTTTAGTCAGATTATAAAGTCATACTTGAAAGTCGGATGGCTGCGGTGAACGCCAGTGTCTCTGAGAGAAGTCGAGGAGCCAAGATCACAGCTGCCTTTTTGAGCTGCAGGATAAGGTCGCATAATCCACTGAAGTCTCCGGTAAGTGCCGACTTAATATCACAATTTTGCCATCCAAAAACTTGCTGGTTGACGTAGAGAAACATGTTCGCTTGACCGCTCTGTGTTAAAGCTTCACAACGAACAAAGAAACACCAGCTGTGTTTCGGTTGCTAAAGGCAGCTGCAATCCACCGCTTTCCACCAACAGCACTGTTATTTGACGTCTCCATTATTAATTGAACAAATTGCAAAAGATTCAGCAACACAGATGTCCAAAATACTGTGTAATTGCGCGATGAAAAGAGACGACTTTTAGCAGTAAGTGGTGCTGGGCTGAAATGTCCCCTCCAACCAATAACGTCACAAACATGCGTCATCATTCCGCGACGTTTTCAACAGGAAACTCCGCGGGAAATTTAAAATTGTAATTTAGTAAACTAAACCGGCCGTATTGGCATGTGTTGCAATGTTAATATTTCATCATTGATATATAAACTATCAGACTGTGTGGTCGGTAGAAGTGGGTTTCAGTAGGCCTTTAAACTTTAAACGACTGTTCCGTTATCTTGAATGACGTGATACTTCAACCACTCAAATCGAAATCAACCCGTGACACTGATGACAGCTTTGCTGGGAAATCCAAAACAGAACAGCAGATATATTGGATAACGACAGAGCGAAAAGTTAGAGAACTTTTACTGAAATAACGCTGCAATGTCAGTAGACGATCAATGTCGCAAAACAACCGCAATAGCAGAATCAATGTCAGACAACAACTCCTCGCTGTGTGCTGCCATTGTTGTTTGAATCAAACAGTCACTTCGGCGCTGCGTCTCATCTATGGAATCCCGCCCGGCGATCATGATTGGTTCATTATTTTTTGCTACCTTTGAAGGAGTTTACAATGCCCTTGAGCCAAGATCCTTGTGTGGAGCTCAGCAGACTACAAGGATTTCGAGAGTCAGGTTACAGGAGGCTTCCCTCACTCCTCTTTTGTACCTTACTCCCTCCCTGTCGAGAAACATTTTTGTTGTCAAAGGAGTGCTGTTTCTCCCTGAGGAGCAGGTAGACAGCTCAGTTTTGGCCTGAAAAGTTTGTCCGTCTAAGTTGTGCCATATGTCAGCCTAGTTTCTTTTTTTTGTTTCCCCAATAAATGAATCAGTGCGTTCATCATTATTGGCCCGAAGAGTTATACTGAATCACACAATAGATGGGTAAAGAATTTTTCCAGCAGATATCTTACCCAATCAGAAAAAGATGTATTGACGAACGGGTTGAACTTTGCCATGACTCCACATCAGTTTCCTACAGTTGATTTGATCACAGCGACAGGTTCAGCCTTTAGGAAAAACAACATAACAGAAACCAAAGGGGAGAAAATACAGCCAAAAGTGATGGCAGCTCTTACTAATGCCAAGCTCCCACCCCCAAACCTCTCGTTTTGAGGAGAGGAAGTCAGTAACATCACTTGGCAAGGATGAAAACATCACAATCCTGCCAGCTGATAAGGGGAGACGCACAGTAATTCTCGACACAACTGACTACCAAAACCAATTGCTTACACTCCTCTAACACATATTAAATACTCAAAACGTACCCCCAAGTGGGTACAAGAGGAAAATCATTGAGTACTTACAAACTTTACAAAAGTTGGAAGTCATCAACCGGGAATTTTGGTACCCCAATATACTCACAGGAAACCATCCCTGGCATGTATGGCCTTCCAAAAATACACAAAGATGGGACTCCCCTCAGACTTATTGTCAGCAGCATTAATTCTGTGACATATAATATTGCTAAGTATGTGGCCAACATCTTAGCACTTTTGGTTGGCAAAACTCCACATTATGTCCAAGACTCAATTGACTTTGTAGTGAAGATCAGAGATCGATCCATCCATCCATCTATTCCCTACCGCTTTTATTGCCTTTGGGATCGCGGGGGGCGCTGGTGCCTATCTCAGCTACAATCGGGCGGAAGGCGACGTACACCTTGGACAAGTAGCCACCTCATCGCAGGGCCCATACAGATAGACAGACAACATTCACACTCACATTCACACACTAAGGCCAATTTAGTGTGGCCAAATAACCTATCCCCAGGTGCATGTCTGTGGAAGTGGGAGGCAGCCGGAGTACCCGGAGGGAACCCACGCATTCACGGCAAGGACATGCAAATTACACACAGAAAGATCCCGAGCCCGGGATTGAACCCAGGACTACTCAGGACCTTTGTATTGTGAGGCAGACGCATTAACCCCTCTTCCACCGTGAAGCCCAGATCAGAGATCTCCGTAAAACTGGAAAAAAATGAAACTGTAGTTTAATTGGACCTCACCTCCCTTTTCACCTGTATTCCAACCATGGATGAGACATTGAGGTATTGTCTACTAGTTAATCACACCTTACAGGATGGATCCATACTAAACCCAGAACATATTTGCCTTTTAATGGAGTTGTGCCTTAACACAACATCACAATGGTTGTGGCATGAGATCACCTGTATCGCCAATAGTAGCAAACCTTTACATGGAGGACATTGAAAAGAGAGCTCTGAGCTATTTTTAGGAAACAGCACCGAGTCATATTACATTTAAATGATGACACATGGGTAAAAATCAGAAACCAAGAAGTGCAAGCCTTCACTGAGCACATAAACTCAGTAGACAAAGAAATCAAGTTCACACGTAAGGATATCAACAACAGTAATTTACCTTTTTTAGACTGTGATGTCCACATTGGAGAAAACAGGGGCCTTCGTGTTGGGGTTTACCGAAAACCCACACATACCGATTAATACCTATTTTTTTTACTTACACCACCCAATGGAACACAAACTGGGTGTTATCAGAACCCTAAAAAACAGAGCTGATAATGTTCATATTAGCCTACAGGCCAAAGAGAAAGTGCATAGGCATTTGAGGGACTCCCTCAAAATATGTAGTCATCCCAGCTGGTCATTTGTGAATAGTGCATCCAGTTCCAGAAGTAACAAGAACAGAGTGGATGAGGAGGAAAAAGGTGACAAACGCAAAAATATTGTCATTCCATATGTATCAGGTCTATCTGAGGAACTCAGAAGAATTTTTAACCAACACAACATCCCAGTACACTTCAAACCAGGCAACACCCTCAGACCGAGACTTGTGCATCCTTAAGACCGATCACCCCACACCCTCAAAAAAAATCTGGTGTATGCTATCCAGTGTAATGATGAATGCACTGATTCATATATTGGGGAAACAAAACAACCACTAAGACGACACATTGTACAACATAAACGGGCAAACTCTTCAGGCCAAGACTCAGCTGTCTACTTGCACCTCAGGAAGAAACAGCACTCGTTTTGAAAACAAAAAGGTACAAATTTTTGAACAGGGAGGACAGATGGAAAGAGTGAGGGAAGCCAACTATGTCAAGGTTGAAAAAACATCCCTGAACAGAGGAGGTTGTCTACGACACCACCTATCTCCCACACAAAACACTGTCCTTTCAAACATTCCTTAAAGATTCTGCAATTAATAAACAATTAACATGAGTTAGAAACATGCTGGTCACAGAAAGTGACCAGAATTCCATTTGTGCCATTTGTTTACAACTGAATGGAATGCTAACTTGGGTGATTATTTTTGACTGGTAGTCGTCGATCTACAACAATCGTTCTGCCACACAATACCTCAATGCTACTGAGCGGAAATTACACTTCAACGACTGTCGTTAGCTTTCACAGTAGAATTGTCTTATTTGCATCAAAGCAGTTGTTTTGGTCACTACGATAGGGCGAAACCATCCTTGCCCAAGCACACACTCCTGGTTTTTCGAGGATAAATATTTGGGGTTTTGGAGGATAAATATCTGGGGTTTTAGCACCAGCCGCTAGACAAGATCTGACCAATCTAAGTCTATGGGCATAAACTGATGAACCCTACTGAGGTATTGGCACCAGCCGCTAGACACGATCTGACCAATCTAAGTCTAAGACTAGATCTGACCAATCTAAATCTATGAGCATGAACTGATGAAGCCTTCTCGGAGAGACACAAAGTATTCTACGACAAACCAAACAGTCCAGTTGCGATCAATTGAATGCCCTGGGATAACAAAAGACCTGGATGAATGAAAATATTCAGAGACCGATAGCATTGTAATCTATATGGTAAAATTGTGGAAACAGAGTTGCCAGGATTTTTTTTTTTACCCTAAAATGTACCGTATTTGCTTTTAAAGTGCATTACTGTCAATGAAAAGAGAGAACCACTTTTATTTTTACGGTAATATTCTGCTGACTGAGCTGCCAGTTAAAAAATTAAAAAACAAAAAAACTGGCAAGTCAGTTGTCAGAATTGTACTGTAGAACTTACATTGGTTTTTACACCATACTACTGTAATTTTAAAATCGGTACTGACTACTATCTGTACGGTAAAATTCTGGCGACAGAGCTGTCAGCTGCCTACTCTAAAATATTTTGCCAAATTTACTGTAAAAATACTATATACTGAAAATCAGTATCATAATAAAATCTACAGTCATTTTTTACAGTCCGTTACTGCATGTGGAAAAACAGTACCAGTTATTTTAAACAGTGAAATGCTCGTGACTGAGCTTCCAGTTTTTTACAATGCAGTGGAAAAAAAACTGAGGAAAAAATGGACACATCATTTACCAGAATTTTACCATAAAATATATGTTGGTTTTTACACCAAATTACTGTGAATTAAAAATCTGTACCACTTTTATTTCAACGATAAATGAGCTGCCAGTTTTTGTTTTGCTTTTACTGTAAAAACTACAGGTTTTCATTTACTGTGGATGTTTTCCAGGTTTTAGGCGCCGGTCGGACGCTGTTTAAGCACAACACAGTTTTAAAAGTACCGACTTGGTACTATTAGTGATCAAAATGTACACGATACCCATCCATACTTCCAAGTCTGAATGTTGTCTTTAATTAGTTAGCAAGGGGCCAATCACAAGAACCCTCTTCCTCTTCCTCTTCCTGCTCAGCTGATGAAATAAAACAAAGGGATACTGAAAGAAGACATGGTAACAGAATGCTGAAACACTGATGCATAACTTTACCTAACCTTGAAATTATCCTATATCATGCTCTAATATAAATCATTGTCAGTATTTAGTGTTATGATCCGCCGGCCGGATCATATATAGTTTTGGTTTTTGAGTCCTTTTGTGTATCTTGTTTGTTCTTGAACTCTTCCGATTCTTAGTTTGTGCACTTCCTTGTTTGTTTTTGTCACCATGGTAACTTAATTTTCACCTGCCTTGACGCACACCTGTGTTCATTAATCACGTTCTGTATTCAAGCCTGCCCTTTCCGTTCACCCGTTCTCTCCTCGTAGTTTTTTTGTACGTACAGTTTGTGTTTCTCTAGTGACGACTCGGCTACCTGTTTTTGGACCCTCTACCTGTAGCTTCCGTGCTTAGCCTTTTGTGTTTTCTAGCTCTCATGCTAGCATTTTGTTTTGCCTGTTGTGCCTCGAGCAAGAATTCTGTTTGTTTCTCTAGCTCACATGCTAGTAGCTCTTTGTTTGCCTTTTCTGCCTTAGTGTTTTTGTTCCTGGTCTGTTTTTAGTTTTAATAAATCATTATTTCTTACCTGTACGCTGTGTCCGAGCCCGATCTTCATCCAGGAAGAGCACCACTCGCATCACGATGCCCGCCAAGCGATACATTTAGAATATTAAAAAGAAATTTATACAAAATTGTCTCACCGAAGGCCCTCTTGGGTCCGACCAGTCGAAGAGTGAAAGGAATTCCTCTTGGTTGCTCTTTCAGCATCTTGGCCACTTCGTAATGTCGACATCCCACAATGCTCTGGTCATTGATGGCCTCGATGTGATCCCCAACACACACTGCCTTCAGCCGATCTATGGTGCTCCCTTCTTTGATCCTCTGCGGGAAACAATATAATTTGTTGTTTTTTAAATAATTTCATAATTTTTTAATCGTGTAAGCCAAATTTTAAGTGTTTTATTTGTCGTGATTGACCTTTATGAATGCATATCCGGCTCCATTGTCTGTGATGGTGAGGCCCAACGCGTCCTCCGTCTTTGTCACCTCCACCTCTTTTGTCTCCCCCCGGACGTGAGCGAAGATAAAGTCCTCCAGTCCAATCTGCCCCCCTAGTAGCTTCTGCATGTCCACTTTGTGGGAGTTGAGGGTGCAGAAGAGGATCTGAGAAGCAGGAATTGCAATCACTGACATGCTAGAGTTGATGGAAAACAATATGAATATGAAGTACGATTAATAACAAGTTATAAAGTGCACTGAATGGATTAGAAAAAAAGCTTTAATTTATATTCTGTTGCTTTGATTATTTATTTAATCAGTGCACTTAATAAAAAGGAACTTTAAATACATCAACATTGCAATAGAACTCACATGAGAGCAGTGGTGTGTAGAGCTTTTTTTTTTTTACTTATTAATGCACATTTGTAAAATGTGTTGATGATGTGTATTCATTTAAAAAAAACATGGAAGTTTTTGTGGCAAACAGAAAAAATAAATGTTTAGGTCGACTATTTCCCCTAAAATACTTGTTCATGCAATTACTTGGTTAACCAAACCAATTGAAATTACTTTGATTACTCAATTACTCACTATTGTTTGGTGGCTACAACCATAGCAAAATAAAACCACAATATAACTATGAAATGAAGATATTCTCTGTTGTTTTTGTATATGTTTCATGTACTTAATCTCACCAGTTAACCATGAATACTTCCCAAGCAATATAACTCTCATTTCTCAATTTAATACTTAATGGACAGTAAAATAAAAAAAAAATTAAAATTCAACTTTTAAAGGTTTGTAAGCTTTATGTTTTGCGTTAGCAGACAGTTTTTTTTTTTGTTTGATGAATTTTGCCAACCCCTGACCTAAACTAATGAGATGCAACAGAAGAGCCCCATTTAAAATGGCCAGTCTTGATTTATCTTATTTACTTATTTTGTTAAACACATTTTTTTCTTATTTTCATTCGTGTTTTGTTTTCAGTTAATATTAGTTAGTTTTACTTCAGTTTTTAAGTTTTATTTTAAATTTATTTACTTGTAATTATTTCAGTTATTTCAATCTATTCGAGTTACTGGATGATGCTCTGTATAAAAGAACATCTCCAGCAATGCTATATACTGATTGAACAGCAGAGGGCGCCACATTCAAACAAATAGACACTTCAATGTATGACCTTGGTATGAGAGCCTAATGAGGTGAAAACAAGTTCTAAAATAACCATACCTTTAAATGTATATTTGTATATTAGTGCATTACAAATATACAATTCGGTCCCAATTATGCATTTGTCTGATTGCTATTTCAAAAGTCCGTAGAAAGTCAAAGACAGACTTGTTAATGGCTGCTTTCCTAATGCAGTACTTCCAATGGAACATTTTCCCATAGACTCGAGCGTAATCAATAGTTTCTTCCAGTAAAGTTGGATAATTGTACGAGAGGTTATATCGCACCACCATTTCTTCAGCCATAAAGGAAATCGAAGATAACCACAGTCAGCTGTTATCTGACCTGGTGTTCTTCCTCTCTGATATTGTTCGCCGCGATACGAGACTCTGACTACAGTTCAAGGTCTTCTTTGTCATGTCTTTGCACTGGAAAGTCATCTGCTGTTGTTGAGTTCACACGAGAAAAAAGAGAAGCGACTGCTTATCTTTTGACCATCATGAATTCTCACTTCTCTTGGAGGCCTCATAGATGTTCTCATTAATTAGAGTTCGGATGTTGATCCGTCAAGACTGTAATGTACACAGTTAGTTTTTGGTGGGGGTTTTTTCAAGATTTTTGTTGTTTATGGAAGGTATTTTTAAAATATCCAGAAAAGTTTATACTCATCAATTAGTGTAATGGATCTTGTGAAACCTTTGGCTATCGAGACAGCATAATCATGGCTCCTGATAAGAACATGAAGGTTGGCTGTTGAGGAATGCAATTGGTCTAATCTGCAGACGTGTATGTCCTTCAGGTATAATTCTAGATTGGATAATGCTACTGATTGGCATTGTGGATGATTTACTGCTTTGTTGCTGGGCAGATTAAAACATACTGTCCATCTCTGGACAAGCCCACTCGATTGAATTCAGTTGTATTTATATGCGTGAGTGTAGAGTCACTATAATTCACGATACACAATGTAATTTGATTGATTGATTGATTGAAACTTTTATCAGTAGATTGCACGGTACAGTACATATTCCGTACAATTGACCACTAAATGGTAACACTCGAATAAGTTTTTCAACTTAAATCAATTCATGGTTTAATGTGTTCCTTTTGCTTTTGCTTATCAGATCCTTCAGGATTTTGTGATGTTCCAATCGCACCAATTCACGCAAATTCCATCAATGCCCAAAATTAAACAAAAACAACGCCTTAATGACCCACTTCCCCCTACCGTCAATCACACACAGTAAATGCGCGCTCACACACATAAACACACACATACACAGATGAATGCATGACTGAGAACAGAAACGCTATCACAAAAGCCGCCTGCACCAAGATGTTATGTTTGTTTTTGTGTAGACAAACTAGGACAACATCTCTATTCTTCCAGCAGAACGCTCACATTTCCTCAGACCCTCTTCTGGTTCTGGGTAATGGAGTAAACAAAACATCCTCACTTCCCTTTTGACATTGACTTGCGTCGAAAATCTCTCACTCTCTGTCATTTACCAATAAAGATCACTGCGATCAACGCTCAATAGTTACTTGAACAAAAAGCAATGTGCAAGAACCAGACATGCCAAAGTTAATGATTTAACCTGAGCGATTAATCCTACCAAAAATGTTCATGAACATTGTTCAGGTATAAACGCAGATTAAACACGGAAACTATTTTGGATGGTTAACTGAAAGGCGGTGTTCTGTCGAATTTAGCAGCTTCTTTGAAAAAAAAGCAACCGGGTGCGTAACTCGATAGTGGGTTCTATCAAATTACATAACCATGTAAACAAATGCATCTTCAACTTTCGGAACGCCGATTTGGATATGAAACAACTCTGCCACAGTGAAATTGCAATTATTACCTTCTTCAATGAGGTTATGTTTTCGCCAGGTTTCAATCAATCAATGATAGAAACCTGGGTATACTGATTGTAAACAGGATTTGAACTGGAAACATCAATCATGATACACGGGTCTCACCAGTCAAACCACTGTGGACCACATTCTACTATTACAAGTAGAGATGGGTACCATTCAATCAATCAATCAATCAATCAATCAATATTTATTTATATAGCCCTAAATCACAAGTGTCTCAAAGGGCTTCCACAAGCCACAATGACATCCGCGGTTCAAATCCCACATAAGGGCCAGGAAAAACTCACAACCCAGTGGGATGTTAATGTGAATGACTATGAAAAACCTTGGAGAGGACTGCAGATGTATATATATATATATATATATATATATATATATATATATATATATATATATATATATAAATGGGTATTTCTGTCTGTCATTCCCTCGTATATTTTTTTTCCTTTTACGGAAGGTTTTTTGTAGAGAATAAATGATGAAAAGAACACTTAATTGAATGGTTTAATAGAGGAGAAAACACGAAAAAAATTGAAATTAAATTTTGAAAGATAGTTTATCTTCAGTTTCGACTCTTAAAAATTCTAAATTCAACCGAAAAAAATGAATAGAAAAACTAGCTAATTCGAATCTTTTTGAAAAAAAAAAAAAATAATAATGGAACATCACTACTAATTCTTCCTGATTAAGATTAATTTTTAAATTTTGATTACATGTTTTCAATAAGTTAATATCCAATCTGCACTTTGTTATAATATATAACAAATTGGACCAAGCTATATTTCTAACAAAGACAAATCATTATTTATTCCAGATTTTCCTGAACAAAAATTTTAAAAGAAATTCAAAAGACTTTGAAATAAGATTTAAATTTGATTCTACAAATTTTCTGGATTTGCCAGAATTATTTTTTTTAATTTTAATCATTATAAGTTTGATGAAATATTTCACAAATATTCTTCGTTGAAAAAACAGAAGCTAAAATGAAGAATTAAATAAAAAATCATTTATTATTCTTTACAATAAAAAAAATAAATTTACTTGAACATTGATTTAAATTGTCAGGAAGGAATTTAAAAGGTAAAAAGGTGCATATATGTGTTTGAAAATCCTAAAATCATTTTTAAGGTTGTATATTTTCTCTAATATTGTCTTTCTGAAAGTTATAAGAAGCAAAGTAAAAAAAATTAATGAATTTATTTATACAAGTGAAGACCAATTCTTTAAAATATTTTCTTGGATTTTCAAATTCTATTTGAGTTTTGTCTCTCTTAGAATTAAAAAATGTCGAGCAAAGCGAGACCAGCTTGCTAGTAAATTTAAAAAAAAGAAAAAATAGAGGCAGCTCACTGGTAAGTACTGCTATTTGAGCTATTTTTAGAACAGGCCAGCGGACTACTCATCTGGTCCTTACAGGCGACCTGGTGTCCGCGGGCACCGCGTTGCTGACCCCTGGTCTAGCGGAATATTGTGAAAGTCCAGTCCATAGTGGATCTAATATAATAGTGAGAGTCCAGTCCATAGTGGGGCCAACAAAAGACCATTCAGAGCGAAGACGGGTTAACTTTGTCTGTTATTGAGCAACTTAAATACGTATCTAAACGGCAATTTGTAATCTTCCTCACGCTGTATTTGTCAACATGCCTACTGTCCGTTAATTTACATTGTGAACTACCTCATGATGTAATTGTCTACAAAATTAATATTGCTTTTTCAACTGTGATTAAAACGAAAATAGACATGTAGAGCAGTGGTTCTTAACCTTGTTGGAGGTACCGAACCCCACCCGTTTCATATGCGCATTCACCGAACCCTTCTTTAGTGAAAAATAAAAGTTTTTTTTTTTCCAAATTCAAGAAAAACGTATGTTTTTTTATTGGTGCACAAAATGAACCGTGCACGAACATCACCTTGTTCACAGAACAAAACCAACACAGTGCATGATTTCACAACAAATTACACACCTTACACACATTACAATGAATTGGTTAACGTGGACTCCGACCTAACCAAGTTGAAAAACTTATTCGGGTGTTACCATTTAGTGGTCAATTGTACAGAATATGTACTGTACTGTGTAAACTGTACTGTTTCATATAATGTATTCTCTTTCTTTGCAATCTACTAGTAAAAGTTTCAATCAATCAATCAAAAAACCTGCAAATCAGATGAAAAATTAGAGGGAACATTGTTTGGGGGTATCTATAATACTCCGACAGGGAGAAGTTTTTATTTACACGATAATTCGGATGTGTCTATACTTCAGTGGCGGAGGCTCCGCCGAACCCCTGAGGCCGACTCATCGAACCCTTAGGGTTCGATCGAACCCAGGTTAAGAACCACTGATGTAGACGATAAAATGAATGCAATATAATTTAAACTGACTACTTAATTGAGGAGTAACAATGTTTCCATGATGAAGCTGTTTTGGATGGGTATTTTTTTGTTCACGGATAACAGTTGAAATATTTGCGTTTGTCGGTCGGTTGCCAAAATCGATAGAACATTGGCACTGGTTGTTTTACGGTCAGTGATCAGGTCAATGCATACGGGAGTGAGGAGACTCCGACTGGTGGCAAGTTTCACTCCAAAATACACCCTGATACAACTTTTAGCAAGAAAGACATTTAAAAAATGTTTATGGATTACATTATAAAAATATTTTCTGAAAGTTTTTCTAAACAATTAATTTAAATCATTGTAGGCAAGTAATTTACTGTGATTGATCAAAAATTTTAAGTGTGATTAATCTGATTTAAAAAATAATTGTCAGACTCTCAGTTGCAAAGAACACTGAAAACAAACTCATAAAATCCCAAAATGATGTATTGTTATGGGGGAGACATTGCAATTTATGAGCACATTTTTGCAAAAGCTGCTGCTAAATCAAGGGTAGGGAACCAATGGCTCTAGAGTCATATGTGGCTCTTTTAAAGACTGCATCTGGCTCTCGGATAAATCTGAGCTGACATTGCTTAACACGATAAGTAATGAATAATTCCACTTGTAATCACAGTGTTAAAAATAACGTTCAAAATATAAAACATTCTCATGCTTTTTTATGTTCAAGAAGTTGCGTTAATGTTAATAAGTAATTTATTTATTATTGGTTAGTGTGGGGCTTGCCCTCCTGGGGGTTCTTCAGACCACCAAGATCCTATTTTAGGGTTAAATAAATAAATAAATAAATGGGTTGTACTTGTATAGCGCTTTTCTACTTTCAAGGTACTCAAAGCGCTTTGACACTACTTCCACATTTACCCATTCACACACACATTCACACACTGATGGAGGGAGCTGCCATGCAAGGCGCCAACCAGCACCCATCGGGAGCAAGGGTGAAGTGTCTTGCTCAGGACACAACGGACGTGACGAGGTTGGTACTGGGTGGGATTTGAACCAGGGACCCTCGGGTTGCGCACGGCCAAAGACTGCAAAGACAAGATACTTAACGTTCGAACTGGAAAACTTTGATGCCCGCGATATGTTTAAAAAAAGATGGCACAAGAGGAAAAAAAGACTGAGAAAGTTGAGGAAGGCTCATCAAACACGTATTTGGAACATCCCACAGGTGAACAGGCTAATTGGGAACAGGTGGGTGAAATGCTCAGTCATTCACAAACAGGGATGAAGTGAGGGTCACCACTTTGTGAACAAAGGTCTGAGCAAATTGTCGAACAGTTTAATAACAATATTTCTTAACAAGCTATTGCAAGGAATTTAGAGATTTCACGTTCCACGGTACGTAATATCATCAAAAGATTCAGAGAATCTCAAGAAATCACTGAACATAAGCGACCTTCGATCCCTCAGGCGGTACTGCATCAAAGACCGACACCAGTGTGTAAAGGATATCACCACATGGGCTCAGGAACACTTCAGAAAACCACTGTCAGTAACTACAGTTTGTCGCTATAAGTGCAAGTTAAAACTCTACTATGCAAAGCAAAAGCCATTTATCAACAACACCCAGAAACGCTGGGCCTGAGCTCTTCTAAAATGGACTGAAGCAAAGTGGAAATGTGTTTTGTGGTCTGACGAGTCCACATTTCAAATTGTTTTTGGAAACTGTGGACGTTGTGTCCTCCGGAACAAAGAGGAAAAGAATCACTCAGATTATTATAGGCACAAAGTTCAAAAGCCATCATCTGTGATGGTATGGGGGTGTATGACTGCCCAAGACATGGGTAACTTACACATCTGTGAAGGCACCATTAATGCTGAAAGGTACATACAGGTTTTGGAGCAACATATGTTGCCATCCAAGCAGTATTATCATGGACGCCCCTGCTTATTTCAGCAAGACAATGCCAAGCTATGTGTTACAACAGCGTGGCTTCAATGTAAAAGAGTGCGGGTACTGGACTGGCCTGCCTGTAGTCCAGACCATGCCAGGGTTTATTGACAATAAAAAAACAAAAAATGTGGTGATAAAAAAATAGACCAAATCACTGTAGTATCGACTTTATACGACTCTTGTACTTGGTATCGTTACAGTCGATGTTTGTATAGATCCACCTATGGTATTTGTTTACATTAAGGAGCGCCAGCTTGCTGTCAGCGGTTAGCTATTGTATTTTCCTACAGTGTGTTGTAAAGCATATTTAGCTATTCCTCATCTTGCAAGGATGATGCTTGTAAGGAACTTTGTTTATTTGTCGCCATGGCAGCGTGTAATAGTGATTTATAAGTAGCTAAAACATTACTGACTGTGGATGGACGTTAGCCGCTAGACAGCCAACGGCTAACTCGCTAATGGCTAACCAGAGCAAGAGCTAAGCACCTCTTGCGGAGTGTCAATGGCTTCAACGTTATCGTTCCTTGGCCAAAATGCATCTATTCTCCCTTTTCTATCTCCACACTGTTTCTGCTTGTAAGTGCGTGTGCCTTGTCTAATATGCGCATCTGCTCGTTTTAGCAGCAATCTTACGACATGACGACGATGTGCTGTGATGTCCCAAAAAAACAACAACTGTATTTTTCAGAAGCAACGAAATACCTTTTTTAATTCATTCGTACTGCGGTTCTTTATCAGTACGGATATATTGTACAATCCTACTGGGAACCAATTGTCCTGATGGGACGTTTGTTGCTGGATACAAGATGGACTCTAGACAGAAATGGAGGGTCGTGTGCCTTGCAATTCTTTCAGTCGAGGACATTGAAGACATCTAAAGTCGTGGTCAAAAGTTTACATACACCTGTGAAGGACATAATGTCATGGCCGTCCCGAGTCTCCAACGATCTCCACAACTCCCAATTCCCTGTGATAGAGTGACTGGAGCACACACTTGTCTGTCACAAAAAAACATTCATGAAGTTTGTCAGAAAACCAACAAATTTAGCTGAAATGCACCAATTTTATCAAGAGGAGTGGTCAAAAATTGAACCAGAAGCTTGTGGATGGCAACCAAAAGCGCCTTATTGCAGTGAAACTTGCCAAGGGACATGTAACCAAATATTAACATTGCTGTATGTATACTTTTGATCAAGCACATTTGGTCACATTTTCAGTAGACCCATAATTAATTCATAAAAGAACCAAACTTCATGAATATTTTTAGTGACTAAAAAGTATGTGCTCCAATCACTATCACAAAAAATAAGAGTTGCAGAAACCACCGGAAACTCAAAACAGCCACGGCATCATGTTCTCCACAAGTGCATTTCAACCTTTGACTATGACTGTATATATTCGGAATAATGATAACAGGACTTCTGCTGATTGGAGTATGCTTTGCCCTGGTGTACTGTTACTGTTACAATATTGTTTTATTTAAATTTTTCTCAATAATTTGGCCAAGGAATATTTTCTCTCAGTTGCTTTCTAGCAATTGTCTTTTTCTCTTTCGTCCTCACTCGTGCTCTGGCTCCAGTCCCAACCCTGTCTCTCCTCCTGGCTGCTGCTTATAACAGAGCGACAGGTGATTTGATAAAAAGGCCCAGGTGGGCCTTCTACGTACCTGTCGCTGATTTCGAGGCCGGTCCTGGCAACATCACGCTTTGCTGCAGGCCCGCAGGCCATGCATCCTCGACAGTTAACTTCAGAATAACAATATTACTACAAAGAATAAGAGACCTACTATACTCTGGAAATGTTGGTCTTACTTAAAAATGCACACGTTTAGTTGTGTTCAGTGTTAAAAAAAATATTATATGGCTCTTAGGGAAATACATTTTAAAATATTTGGCTTCTTGGCTCTCTCAGACAAAAAGGTTCCCGACCCCTGTGCTAAATCAAGCATTTTAGCCTGCTAGAATCACAATAAAAACATATTATGTATGTCTTTCTAGGGAGCGGACAGACAAATTCTGCAAATTTGTCTGATGAAAAATGGCTGACCAGCCTGATATTTGCTGGACGTCCACCTCATAGAGCTTATGGTTCAAATCATTTGCTGGTAAGTTTGAATAGCACAATCACGTTCAAGGCAAAAATATTGCATTATGGGAAGTGCATGACCTTATTTATAAGTCAATGCATGAAACTAATGTAGAAGAGTTTCCGGCTTATCACGCGTTACTTAACACAGTATTTTTGTTTGAGAGCTCTTGTGGAACTCCTCTATCATTACCATCATTGTACACCCCTGCAAACTTTAACCTCGCACACTTTTTTGCTAACGGCAGACATTTTTATGCAGCGCTTGCTTTAGTTTTTGTAACATTAGGTTATAGTCAATAAGTGTACAGTACATATGTTTTATTTAACAATAAATAACAGTTATTGTGTTCTGAGTAGTGTTGTAACAATATCAATATTTTGGTACCGGTACTGAAATTATTTTGAGACGTTTCAGTACTTTTTTAAATAAAGGAAACCACAAAAAAATTGCATTATTGGCTTTATTTTAACAAAAAATCATTGGGTACATTAAACATGTTTCTTATTGCAGTTAAGTCCTTAAATAAAATGGTGAACATACAAGACAACTTGTCTTAATAGTAAGTAAACAAACAAAGGCTCATAATTAGTCTGCTCACATGTGCAGTACCATATTGTATCATTTAGCATTCTATTATTTTGTCAACATTATTAAGGACAAATGGTAGAAAACGAATGAATAATTTACTTGTTCATTTACTGTTAATATTTGCTTACTTTCTCTCTCAACATGTTCTATCTACACTCCTGTTAAAATGTAATAATCACTTATTCTTCTGTTGTTTGATACTTTACATTAGTTTCTGATGATACCACATATTTGTGTATCAATCTGATACCAACTAAGTAGTTACAGGATCATACATTGGTCATATTCAAAGTCCTCATGTGTCCAGGGAAATGTTTCTTGAGTTTATAAACATAATGTACATTTTTTTTTAAACGAAAGAAGATGTTGTGATGCCAAAAATGATCGACATAATCATAGTAGTATCGGTGTCAGTCTTGCCCCTCACAGTTAGTCTATGTTTGAGTTTTTCCCTCTGTATGTGTCTTTGTTTCCTCTGTGTGTGTGTAGTGTTTCCTGTCAGCGCTCTTATTTTGTCTGTTTCCTGTGTTTCTCCCTGGGCGCTGTTTCCCCTTAGCTGTGGCTGATTGGCACCTGGTCACACCTGGTGTCAATCAGCCCGATCCTATTTGTACCTGTTTTGTTCCTCCAATCAGTGCTGGATTATTGTCACGTATTGCATGTCGCTCCTGTCGTGTCGTACGTGTCGTGTCTTTGCAGCGTAGCGGTAAGCTATATTTGTTAGATGTTTGTAGCCTACTTTTTTTTTCCCCTGCTTCCAGTTAGTTTTCATATTACAAGTACAACTTCTGTTTTCCTGCTCGCTCCCCGCTAGCTTCCACGCTAGGCCTATTTTTGTTTTTGCTAGCTTCCATGCTAAGTTCCTTTTGTTTTCTAGCTCCTATGCTAGCTCTCTTAGTTGGTTATCCGCCTCGTGCGCGCTTTTTGTTGTACCCCTTTGGTCAGTTCTTGTTTTAGTATTTATATTAAATCATGTTTTCTCATTCAATGCCTGCCTCTTTCTCTGCATCTTGGGATTCGTCACAAACTAACTGTGACAATCGGCTAGATACGTGCCTGTACTTGATATCATTACAGTGGATGTCAGGTATAGATCCACCAATGGCGTTTGTTTACATTTTGATGCCGGTGAGCTACGGTGTGTAGTGAAACATGTTTAGCTATTCCTCATCGTGAAGGGATGATACTTGTAAGAAACTTACTTTATTTGACGCCATGGAGGCGAGGAGTAGAGATTTCGAAGTCGATAAAACACTGCCGACGGCGGATGGACGTTAGCCCCTAGCTAGCTATCCCTTCATCCATCCATTTTCGGAGTGGCGGGGGGTGCTGGAGCCTATCTCAGCTGTATTCGGGCAGAAGGCAGTGTACACCCTGGACAAGTCGCCATCTCATCACAGGGCCAAAACAGGTAGACAGACATCATTCACACTCTAACCATGTCTTAAAGCAGGGGTGTCAAACTCAACTACAGAGTGGGCCAAAATTTTAAATGGAACAAAGCCGCGGGCCAAGGTTGAACAAATTAACCTTTTAATAGGGACCCAAACAATTTTTGCATTAAATATTGAACAAGCAAGGCTTATATAACTTTCGTGACATGCAAAATCCAGTTTGAAATAATAATAATAATAATAATAATAAAAAAATATAAATGGCATATCAAATAAAATTTAAATAAAAATGTAATGCCTTTTTTTCTATTTGCAATCTTCTGAGGTAAATTTAAAAATGTTTCCACAGGCTAATAGTAAATTTGAAAATAAAATAACAATAATGAATGAACCAAACATTCAAGCCTTGAAGTAGCAAGAGAAAATGCAGGAATAAAACGTTAAATATTGGTCAGTTTGCTGGAAGTTTACCGGAAGAGTTAGTGCTGCAAAGGATTCTGGGTATTTGTTCTGTTGTGTTACGGTGCGGATGTTCACCTGCAATGTGTCTGTCATTCGTGTTTAATGTGGCTAAAGTTATTTATACAGCCACCCTCATTGTGACCTGTATGGCTGTTGACCAAGTATGCGTTGCATTGACTTGTGTGTGTGTGTGTGTGTGTGTGTGTGTGTGTGTGTGTGTGTGTGTGTGTGTAAAAGCCACAAATATTATGTATCACGCTGTTAGTATGGAGGAAAAGCGGACGTGATGACAGGTTGTAGAGGACGCTAAAGGCAGTGCCTGAAATATAGTTGTCCAGGTGGAAATCGGTAGAAATTCGGGAGAATGGTTGCCCCGGGAGATTTTCGGGAGGCGCACTAAACTTGGGGAGTCTACCGGGAAAATTAGGAGGGTTGGCAAGTATGAGTATTAGCGGTGAATGCGGTGTTACAGCGGCACTGACGCTGTATAACACCGGCGGGCCAGCTCTAATGCTAAGTTGTTATTGCCTCAAAGGCCAAATTAAATTACACGACGGGTCAGATTTTGCCCGCGGGCCAGAGTTTGACACCAATGTCTTAAAGCATTTCTTCCAGAAGGCGTTTCAGTGTTATAGCTTTTAAGGCAAAATACGTTCGTTCTCCCTTTTCTGTCTACACACTGTCTCTGCTTGTAAGTATTCCGTGATTGTGTGCGACCGAACATGCTCCTCTGCTCGTAAACCAACAATGTCACGAGTGACTTCGACGCCGGCGTGGGGTGGTCCGGAACCGTTACGTTTCAGAGGCAGTATAATACCAAAAATTATTCATTAGTATCGCGGTACTATACTGTATACCGTACAACCCTAGTCCTGAGTAAAGATGAGTACCAATTTCAGTACTTTTGTACCAAATTTGTTCAGGACTAGCAAGTATTGATTCATGAAAAATCAAACTACCATATTTTGATACCTTTGTTGCACGTGACTATGCACCAACTTAAGCATTTGGCGTGCAAACAGGTGAATTAGTAGGTGGCCATTTTTTTATGCCAATAAAGCAAGCATGCCTGACATAAAGTGCTCAAAATCAAGGCTTTGGATGTGTGAATGTGAGTGTGAATGAAAATGGATGGAAACCATATACATGCTACTAATTAGCATTAGCAATTTTACGTGGCATTTTCCATATTTCCAAAATTGTTGTTATAACTACAACAAACAGCTGGTACGAACTGTACGTTAACTACTACTTCCTGACTATGAAAACACACCAAAGACAAACTGGGAACAAAAATGCATCCTTGCCATGAATTCGTAGTATATAATTTCAAAAATGAAAATCCTATCTTCAGTTTTGCAGCAACATTCTGAAACTTTACTTCCAACGTATCGGCCATCTTTATAGCTCTGTTGCCTATACATTGCACTGCATGCAAAGTGGAGATAGGATTTATGTCTCTTTGAAGGGGGGTCAGATCTTTATTGATTGATTGATTGATTGATTGATTGATTGATTGATTGATTAATTGAAACTTTTATTCGTATATTGCCCAGTACAGTACATATTCCGTACAATTGACCACGAAATGGTAACACCCGAATAAGTTTTTCAACTTGTTTACGTCGGGGTCCACGTTAATCAATTCATGAGGAGCCATTCCTTTCAAAGAGCCGTTCAAAAGACTGGTTTATTATTGTAGTTCTTTTTTTATTTTTAACAATCACTGGTAGCAGTTATGATATAAGATATCGATACAAATAATTTAAATGTAAACCACTGGTACTGGATTTGTGGGGTTTATTCTGAAACGTTAAATATATTTCAATTTTTGTTGTGTTTTTATTGTAAATATTCCATTAAAAGGTGCCATATCCCCATGCTTTGATAGTGACTATCATAGCACTACTTATAATTTTCTGTAACTTATAAAAACTTAGTAGCACATGTGCATTTTTACAACAAAAAAAACACACAAATAAGGGAACAGAAAATGTATATATGTATTTTATTATTTGTTGTGTTTTACTTTTGTAGCTGTATGTAGAAATAGTTCCTCTGAAATGTCAGCTCATTGTACCATGAATTGATTAACGTGGACCCCAATTTAAACAAGTTGAAAAACTTATTCGGGTGTTACCATTTAGTGATCAATTGTACGGAATATGTACCGTACTGTGCAATCTACTAATAAAAGTATCAATTAATCAATTAATCATCTCTGTGATCTTTTATTGTCTTTCAAGTCCTTGTCTTCTTTAATGTCTGCACCTTTTTTCATACCAAGATGGTGCCGCAAATGGCTGTCACGGTATTTCGCTCCCTTTTCGTTGATGTGTTTTTTCTTGTTTTTTGGATTTAAAAAAAAGAGCACAGAATCACGTCACATTCCTAGTGTGTTACACACTTGGCTAAAGAAGATGATTCTTATTCAGAGAGCTGTTCAAAAGGCTTGATCCGTTCAATAATGTCACATCTGTAATGCAGTCTACTATATCAGTGGTTTTCAACCTTTTTTCAGTGATGTAGCCCCCTGTGAATATTTTTTTTAATTCAAGTACCCCCTAATCAGGGCAAAGCATTTTTAGTTGAAAAAAGAGATAAAGAAGTAAAATACAGCACTATGTCATCAGTTTCTGATTTACTAAATTGTATAACTGCTCATTGCTTATTTATAGTGGTCTTTCTTGAACTATTTGGAAAAAAAGATATAAAAATAACTAAAAACTTGTTGTAAAGTAAACAAGTTATTCCATTATAAATAAAGATTTCTACACATAAAAGTAATCATCAACTTAAAGTGCCCTCTTTGGGGATTGTAATAGAGATCCATCTGGATTCATGAACTTAATTCTAAACATTTCTTCGCAAAAAAAGAAATGTTTAACATCAATATTTATGGAACATGTCCACAAATCTAGCTGTCAACACTGAATATTGCACTGTTGCATTTTTTTTCACAGTTTATGAACTTACATTCATATTTTGTGGAAGTATTATTCAATA
Source organism: Nerophis ophidion (assembly GCF_033978795.1). Taxonomy (NCBI): domain Eukaryota; kingdom Metazoa; phylum Chordata; class Actinopteri; order Syngnathiformes; family Syngnathidae; genus Nerophis; species Nerophis ophidion. The sequence continues at coordinate 15,937,680 of NC_084632.1, read as the reverse complement.
AATGTATTTATAAAGGATTTTTGAAGTGTTGTTATTTTTAGAATATTTAAAAAAAAATCTCACGTACCCCTAGGGGTACGCGTACCCCCATTTGAGAACCACTGTACTATATAATACTTGCAAATGAGACTGAGAAGTGTAAGAAAACAAGATATAACAAATGGACATCACAGCTATTATTATCAGCTCACTGTTAGATGTTACATAAAAAAAACTCAATATTACAAAATATACATAAATATTTTTTTGTTTATTTCCACATAAAAGTAGCAAAAAGTGGTACCGTTGAGTACTGGTATCGTACAAATGTGAAAGGTAAGTAAGTAGGGATGTAACGATACAAAAATGTCATGTTTAATGTGACCAAAATGATCACGGTTGTAAATATTATCACTCTTGTTGAATGTTGTTAAAAAGTACTTATACACACACTGTCATATTTTAACCAATTTTAATTTTTAAAACTTAAATGTTTCTTGTACTCATGTAAGCATTTAAGCTCGCAAGCAATTTGCACGTCAGCAAGCCAGCTACCGAGGATGTCGTTGTGGTTTGTGTTGTGGTTTGTGCAGCCCTTTGAGACACTAGTGATTTATGGCTATATAAATAATCATTGATTGATTGATTGATTAATAGCAAGCGATCAGCAGGCCATCGAGCTTCTCTAAGAAATGGGCACTAAGTTCTTTAACGTGTGGTAATCAGTTACAATCGTTCGATGGTTGACATTTTAAACGGTAATACTAACCATTGAGAATGTCACCGTGTTTATCATTGTATCGGTAATTGTTACATCCTGCGTCCTGAGTTTCAAACCTTGAAGATGACGCATGTGAAGGTAATTGTGGAAACTGACCCACCTGCAGGTGTCGGAATGTTCTAAAACAGTGGTTCTTAACCTCGTTGGGGGTACTGAACCCCACCAGTTTCATACGCACATTCACCAAACCCTTCTTTAGTGAAAAAAAAATCATACATTTTCAAATACAAGACAAAGTTATATGTTTTTTTGTACTGGTGCACAAAATGATCCATGCATGACCATCACCTTGTTAAAAGAAACAAAACCAACACAGTGCATGAATTCACAACAAATTAGACACCTGAAAATCAGTGTGACTTCTGCTGTTGCCGTATCCATAATGCGCCGATAGGGAGAAGTTTTTATTTACACTATGAGTCAACCGAACCCCTGAGGCCGGCTCACCGAAACCCTAGGGTTCGATCGAACCCAGGTTAAGAACCATTGTTCTAAAAGAAAGCCCTTGAATTTAGTTTGAATGAAATATAGTAACAATACAGGTTGCATACATAACCAGTCCAGTACCTCCGAGGGAGAGATGTTGAAAACCTCAGCAATCTTGGCGTACAGCTCCTTGACATTAGTGAACCCATGGATTCGGCCTGTCGGGCTTCCGTGCGCCAGTTGAGTGTGGAAAACCAGCCTCGGCCGTGGGTATTCCGGCGGTCCCGTTGGCGGCGGCGAAGAGGGAGGGAGCGGCGGGGCCGTGGGCTCCATAGACCCCTGACTTGGGCTCTGGGCCTTGTTACCCTCCATGGCCTCTGCCCCTGCTGCCTTGGAGTCCTGCGGGCTCATAGCCTCCCTGTTCTGCATCTGCGCACTCCTCAGGGAGCCCTGATGGTGCAACTGCTCTGGCATAAAGATTAAAAATACACTGACCTCCCCCCTTATTTAGTTGCCCGACCGCCCAAAGCTTCGGGGAGAAGAGCGCGGATGAATTAGTGATGATAGTTGGTAACACGAACGTCCGTGTAGAAACCCGACGCCCTGCGAGTTGCCGTTTGTATGTGTCACATCTGCACCTGAGAGAACACAAACACATTCAATTTAAACGTTTTTTTTAACAAACATTCTCCAATCAGCCTGCAGCTGGAGTGTGTAAAATGCAAGAATCGTGTATTAATGATGCGACTACGGCTGCAAAATTGGAAACAATCGCCCCAGAACAGGAAGTAAGCTGATATCTTTGCTCAGAGGGTACAGGTGCCTTCTCTGTTGCTGGGGTGAATCCTTGGCCACCAACTGGCCATGACATTACCTTTCTGCCTTTAAAAATAATAATAATAATTATAATTGAACTCAGTTTTTCTCAAAAAGTCGCATAGCATGTGACCCCGGGGTACGTATATCATACGTCAAACCCTGCTTCAAAAACTGTGCACTTTTTGGGGAATTTTGCAGTTAAGATCCCCTTTTAAGACGAGAACACATTTTTATGTTTTCATTAGAGATGTCCGATAATGAATTTTTTGCCGCTATCCAATATTCCGATATTGTACAACTCTTAATTAGAATAGAATAAAAATATAATAGAATGGACTTTATTGTCATTATATTTGCATATAACAAGATTTAAGACTCCAATTTAAGGTGCGGTAGTGGGAACAAATATGGGGTGAAATAAATAACACAAGAGGTAGTAATAAGGGAATAAAACTAACAATTGAAATAAACAGACTACTATCCACTAAAAATAATAAGCAATCCTGTACAATATGCGAAACACTATAGAAATACAAAACACTGTACAATGTACAGAACAAGACAAGAGTACCGAAGTAATAAATAACAATCAGTGTCGGACGTATTGCACTCGACGGGTAGTATCGCACAGTAATTACCGATTCCGACATCAACCAAACCGGTATACACAGTCGTGGAATTAACACATTATTATGCCCAATTTTGTTGTTATGCTCCGCTGGATGAATTAAACAAGGTTTTCCAAAAATAAATCAACTCAAGTTATGGAAAAAAAAATGCCAACACGGCACTGCCATATTTATTATTGAAGTCACCAAATGCATTATTTTCTTAACATGCCTCAAATAAATAGCTTGGAATTTGGGACATGCTCTCCCTGAGCGAGCAAGAGGATGTTGAGGTAGGCGGGGTTCGGTGTGGCGGGGTTAAGGTAGGGGGGGCAGGGAGGTTTAGTGGATAGCTGGGGGTGTATATTGTAGCTTCCTGGAAGAGTTAGTGCTGCAAGGGTTTCTGGGTGTTTGTTCTGTTGTGTTATGGTGCGGCTGTTCTCCCGAAATGTGTTTGTCATTCTTGTTTGGTGTGGGTTCACAATGTGGCGCATATTCGTAACAGTGTGGAAGTTGTTTACACTGCCACCCTCAGTGTGACCTGTATGGCTGTTGACCAAGTATGCTTGCATTCACCTGTGTGTGTGGAAAGCCGTAGATATTATGTGATTTAGCCGGCACACAAAGGCTTATTGGCATTCTGTACTTCCCCCTATGTCCGTGTACACAGTCATAAATTTTACTTTTTCAAACCGATACCAATAATTTTGAAACGGATACCGATAATTTCCGATATTACATTTTAAAGCATTTATCGGTCGATAATATTGGACTGCCGATATTATCGGACATCTCTAGTTTTTATGCATTCTACCTTGTAAATAAACACTAGCAAAAAGTCCCTAGAAAAGTCAGCTAACAATGGAGCTAACGGCATTCGCTCAATTCCGCCTGTGTAGCGCTCTAAAAAACATCCAAAAACCTCCAACATTTTATATAATGTAGTAACAGTGTGTAGTATGTAGTAAAAAGTATGTAGTAAGTCATATTTATAATAACATGTAATATCTACATATGTTACTCATTTCCAGCCTACGCATTAATTTCCCTTCAACAACATGCGGTTTTACAGTTGCGCTACCGCTGTATAGACAACAAAGACTACTTTGGGACACTTGATTCGATTAGATTAGATTAGATTAGATTAGATTAGATTAGATAGTACTTTATTTATTCCGTCAGGAGAGTTCCTTCATGACCTAAAACCTTATTTTTGAGCCTGAGTATAAGGAGGATGAAGTACAGTACACATATTAGAAGCTGTGGGATTAACAGAGCACCATTGCAAAGTGCTGAACAATCCAATCCAATCCAATCCACTTTATTTATATAGCACATTTAAACAACAATAACGTTTCCAAAGCGCTGCACAGCCATGTTAAAAACAATTGTAAAAAATATATATATATATTAAAAATATATATATATTATGCTCCACCAATGACTGAATAAAAACAAAAAATAAATGAATATAAAACCAATAAAAACAATATAAAAACAAATATGATTAAAAACTATTTTAAAGGGTAAACTCAATTAAAACAGTAAAATAGAAATCAAAGTGTATAAAAAACACAGAGGACAACAGAGGACAGAGGACCACACAACTCACGTAGTGTTAAAAGCCAAAGAATAAAAGTGGGTCTTAAGAGCGGCAGAGTGTTCCAGAGCTTAGAACAAGAAACATAAACAACGAACAAATTAAACTAAATCAGTTACTGTACAATGTCTACTCTCACTGCGATGCCGACTGATGGGATGTTTCTATCTTTCCCGTTAAGATGAAAATTAATCTTAATCCTCACAAAGTTATAAAAATGCCGCGAACAAGCGCTAATTTTGTGTCTTTTTCGCTATTCACCTTCTATGCCACATCAATATGGAATGCACTCCCAACAGGTGTAAAAGCAAATGCATCTCTACCTTCCTTCAAAACCACACTAAAAGACCACCTCCAGGCAGCTACAACCCTGGACTAACATGCTCCCCCCACCACATCCCACCTCCCCAGATTGTAATTAATTAAATGTAAATAATCAAATGTATATACTTGTTCTTATGCTTTCTGAGCTCACTATGTTCACTGCTCGCTGTACATATCCTACGAAGTCAGACCTACACGGTTTCAATGGCCATTTCTCAGATGATATTATTGTTGATGACTGAAGTGCTGATATCAACCAAACCCTCAATGCATATACTCTGATGACTAACTTGTGTAATGACTGTATTATGCTGATAGTATATATTTATACCATGAATTGATTAACGTAGACCCTGACTTAAACAAGTTGAAAAACTTATTCGGGTGTTACCATTTAGTGGTCAATTGTACGGAATATGTACTGTACTGTCCAATCTACTACTAAATGGTCTAAGTTGAACGTCAAAGTTGACCAACTTCTCGATTTATGGCAACAACCTTGTACTATCCAGATGACAGTCAGAATACATAGTCAAGAATGAACTTTCACCAACTCAGAAGCCATGCAGCAGCTCACCGGCTCAACATATCAATAGAGCAGCGCGATTTAGTTAGCGCTCTGATATCACGACGCCACTAGAAGTAGTTGGTCTGTGTTAGCGGTTATAATAATATCGCTAATACTTTGTTGATAAGATACGACATGTAAATTGGACGTTTCTTAAGAGGGCTTTTAGGGCGGAATAGTGTACTTGTCGTGTTTTACGACTTACGATTGCATATAAAAAGAAAAACGTGTTCTGTCTTGATGGGCTTTTTTTTTTTTAAGTGCCGTTCCCCTTTAAAATAGATAAATGTCTCATACACAGTTTTTGCTTTCTAGCTGCGTATCGAGCTGCAACTATCGGTTATTTTAGTAATGGCGTAATCCAGGGGTAGGGAACCTATGGCTCTAGAGCCATATGTGGCTCTTTTGATGACTGCATCTGGCTCTCCGATAAATCTGAGCTGACATTGCTTAACACGATAAGTAATGAATAATTCCACTTGTAATCACAGTGTTAAAAATAACGTTCAAAATATAAAACATTCTCATGCATTTTTAATCCATCCGTCCGTTTTCTACCGCACCTGTTCAAGAAGTTGCGTTAATGGTAAGAAGTTATTTATTTATTATTGATTAGAGTGGGGCTTGCCCCACCAAGCACTGACATGAGAGCCTGTTTCAGGGTTACAATATTGTTTTATTTTTCAATAAGTCTCTCAGTTGCTTTCCAGCAATTGTCTTTTTCTCTTTCGTTCTCGCTCACGCTCTGGCTCCAGCCCCAACCCCGTCCCTCCTCCTAGCTGCTGCTTATAACAGAGCGACAGGTGATTAGATAACAAGGCCCAGGTGGGCCATCTACGCACCTGTCGCTGATTTCGAGGCCGGTCGTGGCACACCCGCTTCGCTGCAGGCCCGCAGGCCACACCTCCTCCACAGTTAGCTTCTGAATAACAATGTTATTACAAAGAATAACAAATGTTGGTCTTACTTAAAAACACACACGTTTAGTTGTGTTGAGTGTTGAAAAAAATATTATATGGCTCTTACGGAAATACATTTTAAAATATTTGGATTCTTGGTTCTCTCAGCCAAACTGGTTCCCGACCCCTGGCGTAATCTAACGATTGTTTTGTACGATTGTACGAGTGATCAGATAAAACACACTTAATAGCTTCAATGATTATTCTAGGGAAAATAGTTCAAATAAACAAATATATTTTTCGCACTTCTTTCTTATAAATGCACACCGTCAACATTTAAATTGCACTTTTAACATGTGTACGTTGATCCGAAATAAATAAATAAATAAAAATGTCAGCTGTTCGGGTTCTTTTCAAAACATCCTCGTATAAAACTGTTACGAAACGTGTATTGTAGGTTGTGTAAGCACCAACCAGCAGTTGGTGTTGACACGTTGAAGAGTCATGTATTGTGACATATGTGAGTCGTCATGGAGACGGAGCCAGCTGACGAGATGCATTCTGCTTCAAATTGATCCGTTTGTGTTAAACAATTCCAACTAGCACGTTGCATCATACCGTGAGAAAAATGTCCATAGACTCGTCAGGGTAATTTGCAGGGGAATCCACTGTTCCCTCCCTATTATTATTATGTAATGTTTCACAACACAGCCACATAATTGTATCCTTGATAATTCTTCATGGAAGAAACACTTAGAGGGTGAGAAATTGTTTGGAACAAACGACATGATTCATAGTTATTCCTGTACCAGCGTTTTTATCAGCCATAGTTTCTACTTTGGCTCATACACCACCTCTCCATCAAGTCGCAGAGCTGGAACTAAACACTGCAAACATTTGCTTTCATGCCCCAAGCAGCAAAAAGTGAATAAATTGACAAGAATTCTTTCATTTTGGGGCCTCAGCAACAATCCCACAGCGACCCGAAATGTTGAAAAGAGAAGATAAATGATTTGATACACATCTTCATTCCGATTCTCTTTGTCCAAATGTTTGCCAATATTGTGCTAAAAATCCTCATGGAGATGTTGCAAAACAACATTTAACAGAATTTGAATTTTAGATTCCTACAACCTATAACCTTTGTTTTAGTATTTCTCTCAACATGAAAAAAACATATATTTTTTTCAAAAAGTTGGCAAAGTGTCCACTAGGGTGGGCAACATGCTTTAGCGCAGGGGCGCTCACACTTTTTCTGCAGGTGAGCTACTTTTCAATTGACCAAGTCGAGGAGATCTACCTCATTCCTATTTATAATTTATATTTATTTATTTATGAAAGAGACATTTTTGTTAACAAGTTAATGGTGTTTAATGATAATACAAGCATGTTTAACACACATAGATTCCTTTCTTTCATGAAGACAAGAATATAAGTTGGTGTATTTGATTCTGATGACTTGCATTGATTGGAATCAGACAGTGGTGCTGATAACGTCCGCATTTTCAAATGGAGGAAAAAAAAAAGTCCTCCTTTCTGTCCATCCATCCATCCATTTTCTACCGCTTATTCCCTTTTGGGGTCGCGGGGGGCGCTGGTGCCTATTTCAGCTACAATCGGGCGGAAGGCAGGGTACACCCTGGACAAATCGCCACCTCATCGCAGGGCCAACACAGATAGACAGACAACATTCACACTCACATTCACACACTAGGCCCAATTTAGTGTTGCCAATCAACCTATCCCCAGGTGCATGTCTTTGGAAGTGGGAGGAAGCTGGAGTACCTGGAGGGAACCCACGCATTCACGGGGAGAACATGCAAACTCCACACAGAAAGATCCCGAGCCTGGGATTGAACCCAAGACTGCAGGACCTTCGTATTGTGAGGCAGACGCACTAACCCCTCTGCCACCGTGAAGCCCCTTTCTGTCCAATACCACATGAAAGTGGTTGGATTTGGCATCTCATTTGTCCAACTTGCATACTCGTTTTTAAACACTTTGTTATGAGAGTAGCATATGTGTGTGGCCCTTTAATGTCTGGCAGCAGGTGAGTGACGTCAGTGACTGTGCGGGTGGGCAAGCAAGTGAGAAAGCGGTCGCTGAGGGCGGGGGAGAAATACATTCGCATCAAACTCCGTAGCTTGCTAGCTTGTGCACGCTAGCTTTCTGAGACTCTTATTTTGTTAGCACAGGCAGGATGAAACAGGTCTTTTATGGGGAAGACAGGAACTGTGCAGTCGGTCTTTAGAGTTTTGACAGTAGGTACGGAGTCTCTAGAAATAAAATGTGTTTCTCTGCGTCCGCCCTGTTAGTGATTTTTTTCTTAAATATGAGCTCGCAGCAGCCAGCGTCATCTCACAAGATCCTCGGGTGCCGAGAATGCCAAACAACTGACGAAAGTGAAGTCTTGGTATGATTGATGATTGCTCATTTTTATGTATATTTTTTAATGCCTGGCTTGAGATCGACTGACACACCCTCCAAGATCAACCAGTC